>NC_051326.1:58113232-58419926 GCF_015220235.1 Choloepus didactylus
GAAAGACGTGCTCAGGGCACGGTTGAGAGGTGGGGGGTTTTGCCAACCATTCTGCATTTCTTCAAAGTTCACAAAAAGATCATCTGTGAATACTGTGTTCTAAATAAGACTGCTGCTCAGATCATGAGTCATAATGACAGGACTATTTGGACAGGACCCATGCAGGGACTTAGGGACAGGGTGAACTAAATAAGACAGTCTGGAGAGTTAGGAGAAAATCTAATTTTAGGAGAGGCTGTAGCAGCATGTGACACCCAGGACACTACAGCACCAAGTAGATGTTCCAGTGTGGCTCCGGGTGCCTAGGGGTTGTGTCTTGCTTCTGTGCTGTGCTTCTCTGAAGGGCATTTGTTTGTTTCTGTGCTCATCTCTCTCTGAAAGTGGCATGAAGGCCGAGCGCCTCTGCAGCCACCATTTCATGCTTATCTCTGTATTTTCAGGGTCTAGACCAGTGCCTGGAGCACAGCATGTCATCATTGTTGGGTGAATTGTTTTGAATTGGATCCCTTTGTATCATTGGACCATAGAGTTCCCGGCACAGTGTGTGAGACTTATGACCAGAGCTATACTTGAGTCTCATTTTCTTTCTAAAGCGTCAGGAAATGCTTAGATCTCTGGCAGGAATTGCTGTATATCCTGACTTCATTTCAGCAAAATATTCTCAAGGTGTCTTTCCACGTTTGCTCCACCCTCCAGGCCTGAGCCTCCACATGGATGAGCTGGAAAACCCTCCTGCACACGGGTTTAATAACCAAACATCCTGAAAGCTCAAATCTCCCACTGTCCTGGGAGGGTGGGCTACTTCCTGATTGGCCTTCTCTCTCTCTTCAACTCAGCAACACACTCTTTAGTTCCAGCTGGAATTCATAAATGAAATACTGAATGGCATGAGCTTTCTTTGACAGCTTCAATTATCAGCTCAAGGAATAAAAACAAAAGTCAGGGGAAGATATGTCAGAGACAGAAAAGCAACATCGTGTTGAGTCTTACTGTGGCATGAATAATGTGAAGGGATATGTTTTTCTTTTAAGTTTTAGCTCCATTTTGGGAATTTGTCTCCCGAGAGGCATTCAAAAAGCTTTACTTGACCGTACTGTTAAAAATGACCCAAAGGAAGATTTATCTGTTATAAAATCACACTGTGTTTTCAAGGGTGGGATATAAAATGGATGAGTAATAATCGCATTTATTGAACAACTATTAAGTGTCTGAGGTTTTACTTAGATAATTTATAATTCTTAAAACAACCATGCTAGATATGCACTAGTACTTCCCCCACCATCCCCATCTCTCAAATGACGAAGCTAGGACTCCAAAAGTGACCTGCCCAAGGTCAGAGACTTAGGAAGTTGCAAAGCCGGGATTTGAACTAGGATTGCTTGAAGCCAAACCCTATAGATCTACACTTTTTTTTTTTTTGCTAACACTTTTCGTAACACTGGTTTTTTTTTTTTGTAATAGCTTTTTTGAGATATAATTCACTCAAAGTGTCAGGTTCAGTGGTTTTTAGTATATTCCACAGAGGTGTTGCAAAACCATAACCACAATCGATCTTAGAACATTTTCATCAACCAAAAAAACCCTGACCCTCCAGCCCCGCCCTTTCCACCCCTACAGTGCTAGGCCACTGGTAATCTACTTTCAGTCTCTGTACATTTATCTATTCCGGACATTTCATATACATGGAATCATAACAGGATTTGGTTCTTTGTGATTGGATTCTTAATGTAACATTTTCAATGCTCATTTATGTTGTAACATCAATCAGTATTTGTACGTCATCCCTTTTTATGGCCAAATATTTCATTATATCAATATCCTGCATTTTGTTTATCTGTTCATTGGTTGATGGACAGTTGGATCGTTTCTACCTTTTTGGCTATAATGAATAATGCTGCATTTGTGTACAAGTTTTTGTGTGGATGGCCATATGTTTTGATTTCTCTTGAATTTTACCTAGGAGTAAAATTGTTGGGTCACATGCTGACGGTATATTTAACATTTTGAGGAACTGTCAGACTGTTTTCCAAAGTGGCTGCACCATTTTACATTCCCGCCAGGAGTATATGAGGGTTCCAGTTCCTCCACATCTTCATCAACACTTACTAGTATTTGTCTTTTTGAGTATAGGCATCCTATTGGGTGTGAAGCAGTATCTCACTGCAGTTTTGATTTGCATTTCCCTGATGACTAATGATTTTGAGCATCTTTTCATGAGCTTATTGACCATTTGTATATCTTCTTTGCAGAAATGTCTATTCAGGTCCTTTGCCCATTTTTAAATTAACTGTTTTTTTTATCATTGAGTTGTAAGAGGGCTTATATATTCCAATTCAGCAAGTATGAGATTCTGCATCTTTACCAGGCTCCCAGGTGATACCACCACTGCTGGAATAGGTACCACACTTTGAGTAGCAAAGTTCAAGGGGATAGAAGCTCCTTGGTTCATATATGCGATGGTGTCACACCACCACCATGTTGAAAGTAGAGGGAGTAAAGGCTTCCAATACATAGGGAGAGAAACTTACACATCTCAGCTTATAAAAGATTAAGGTCACCAAGTCGAATCACAACTGCCCCTCCCATCCAATGCTTGAATTCCCTCTTCAAAAATATCTTTACCAGAACACTCGATCTGATAGAGAAGATCATATCAGGGAGGAAAAACCCATTGTGCCTTGACATATGTCAAACCATGGATTTTCCTTATATTGAATTAATGTGTCTTCTCTCATTTTGTATGCCAAAATGAAAAAAGGAGACTTGTCCTTTTCCAGCTAAGCACCCTTCATGAAATTCAATTCTATAAACATTTTTTGAGCACCCCCTATATACCTGCCTGCTTTGGAGTTAGAGGTACAGAGATAAAGGAAACACATGCCTCTCCTCTCTGCAGGCAGAACCTAGTCTAGAGATGGAAGTGAGATGAGGAAACAAATGCTTCAATAGTGATAGAATGCAAACATTTCTCTAATAGAAGCATCCCACGCTTTGGGGAAGCTGAAGCATTTTATTTCCAAAGTGAAGTTGAGACGTTATCAGTTCAATTAAATGAGTGTTCTCATCTTGGCTGACTCATTATTTGGCCAAAACAATAAACTTACATGCCAATGAGATTAGAACCGGTGGTTGTGCATCTAGGAAGGGAGAAGGGGCAGGAGAGGCTTTTACAGTGTACTAAGATACGAATACTGGCACTTCATTACTTTTTCTAATAAAGGCACTAGAGATGTGTCCGAAACACTATGGAAGCAGAGAGGGGGAGATAGTTAATTCTGCGCAGACTGTTCAAAAGAAGGCTTGAGGATGTGGAAATAGTTTGTTCGGTGAACAATGAGCGTTAGGTGTGGTCTAAGGATTGGTTCAAGAGTTGGGGGTAGTGAGTGGCTAGGGATGAGGCTGGAGAAGTAAGGAAGACTGTGAAGGGCCTCATGTACCACCTAAGGACTTGTTTATAGGAAGTAGAAATGTTGAAGGCAGAGAGAATGGCAATCAATTCATTTAGCACCGAAGAGTACTGTGTGTTGGGACAAATGGGAAGTTTGGTACGGTTAGAGTCAGGGTCAGCAAATTTTTCTGTAAAGGCCAGGTAGTCCTGTAAATATTCTAGGCTTGTCATTTGGTCTCTTTCATGATTACTCAACTCTGCCGGGTGCAGTGAGAAAGCAGCCATAGAGGATACATAAATGATGGGTGTGGCTGCGTCCAATATAATTTTATTTATAAACACTCAAATTTGAATTTCATATACTTTCCACATACCGTAAAACATTATTCTTCTTTTGATTTTTTCCCCCAACCAATTAAAAATGTAAAAGCCATTCTTAGCTCAAGGGCTGTTCAAAAACAGGCTTCAGCGGATTTTGGCCCCAGAGCCATAGTTTGCTGACCTCTTTGGGTTAGAGCTCGGCCAGAGTTGGGTAATAGTCGAGAAGAAAGTAGCAGTTGATGGAGCTGGGGGAAAAGGCTGGAACAGATTGTGATTAAGGGCTTTCAACTTTATTCTGGACGTTCTTTAGCACAGGGGTAACATATTCAGATGAGGCTGAAGTGGAATTCCATACCACCTAAGAGGGGGTTCTACAAATACCCAAGAATGGATCCCAGTCAGGAGAGAAGAAAGTGATTCAACTCAAGGAAACGAATCATTGTAAGCATTCTTTAAAAGCTTTAGCAAGACCTATTTACATACAGAGTGCTAATTCAACTTTTTTTTTGCTTCTTCATTAAAACATACCATACCCTCTGTTGGCATTTGTTTGTGCTGTTCTAAGTAATTATAAACAACAAATGGCATTTTATTCATTATTCTAAGGCAAATAATTTTTATTAACACAAATTGCCTTGGCTGATATAATCTATTTTATTGCCGATATAATCTAATTTATTGAGGTTTTATCCTTTATGGATTTTATCCCATAAAAGTGACTCAGAGCTGGAAGGTCCAATCCTCTGCTTCTTAGAAAGGAAGATAAAGTTATACTGGGTTTGGGTTAGGGGTCAATGTTTAACCAACTGGTCTCTGAAAAAAAAAAAGTATATGTGCTCGTGTCAGTTTGGATGTATTAAGTCCCCCAAAATGCCATGTTCTTCAATGCAATCTTGTGGGGGCTGACGGATTAGTGTTGATTAGATAGGAATCTTTAGATTAGGTTGTTTCTATGGAGATGTGACCCACCCAACTGTGGGTAATGCCTTTGATTAGATTATTTCATTGGAGGTGTGGATCCGCCTCTTCAGCCTGGGTCTTGATTAGTTTACTGGAGCTTTATAAAAGCCCAGACAGAAGAAGCTCAGTGCTGCTACAGCCAAGAGAGCTATTTTGGAGATGGCCATTGAAAGTAGACTTTTGCTAGTTCAGAGTTTGCCTGGGAGAAGCTAAGAAAACACCTCCAGATGCCTAGAGAGAAAGGTCTTGGGAGAAAGCCATTTTGAAACCAGAACCCTGGAGCAGGCGCCAGCCACGTGCCTTAACAGAGGTTTTCCGGACACCATTGGCCATCCTGCAGTGAAGGTATACCCTATTGACGCCTTAGTTTGGACAATTTATGGCTTTAGGATTGTAGCTTTCTAACCAAATAAACCCCCTTTATAAAAGCCAACCCATGTCCAGTGTTTTGCATAATGGCAGCATTAGCCAACTGAACACTGTATATACATAAATAAGTTTATTAAAATTTTACTGATACAAAGGATGTGAAGCACACTATTGACAAATAATAACAAAATATATGATACTCTTTATTGTAAATTCCTTATAGCTAATGATTCCCACAGAATGCTTTCACTGACTTTTGTGGAATGCTTGCATATCATAGCCTTTCTATATTTGCAATTCAACCATGATTTGACAAAATAAGACTATGAATAAATGCTTTACTATTATCCGATTAGGTAAAGAAGTTGCTCATGTCACTGGCAGATAAGTGTAGTTCCAACTTGAACGTTGATTGACATTGTTTATATTAATGAGTAGGACAAAAGTAAAACAATGGAGATGTAAGCGGTAATTTCACTCATGACGTGCAACCTCTTTACGCAATCTTATAATAGTTTGCAAATGTTGGAAGAATATTTCCTCAAAAATTTTTTTCACTATTTGCAATGTAATGGCTACAGACATGCTTTCAAGTTTAGTCTGCATTATTAACACTTCCTCCATCACTTTATTAAGTTTAGACAATCAACAAAACAATCATTCAAGCCCTAATTTGTAGCTGTTATCAGTTTCACTGGTGTAAACACTCCCATTGTGGACACTATCAAGCTACCAGAATGTGGAGTTGGGAAGACATGTGCCATGGCACACCATTATGTAGTATTTCTACCATATAGATAAAATTGACATAAATATACTCAAGAGCACAGATATTGGTAAAATGTAGTAAAATAATTAAGAAGTGATGAATTTTAAGTATTTATTACCTTTGTTTTAATATAATTTATTTAATTATAGGCTTATATGATTAATTTTAAATAAGGGCTGCATTTAACAACCAGCTTGCAAAATTTCTGAAAATTTAAACAGTTAACCTGGGAGTCAGTATGAACCACCTCCCAGAATGCCACTGATTATATTTCTTTTATCCAGAACTGTCTCTTGCAGTTCAGTTATCAGACTGTCACGTGCAGACATTGCTTTGTTAAAAAAAAAAAAAAAAGAGCAAATCTCAAGTGTAGTTCTGTAAAATTAGCATGAATAAATCCCTTTATCATCTAAATCTACCAGCTTAACTGGTAGTTCTAAATGTCATCTAAAACATGCTCATTCTCAAGTGTCTGGAACCAATGATTAGGTGTTCAGAGGTAACATGGCCCTAGAGGCATTTTCTTTCATTTCCAAACTGACATGACAACACAAAGCATGGATTCATGGAATGTGAGCGCAGGAAGGGAACTCAGAAATGAACTAGTCTAGCTTCTTGCATTTTACAAATAAGCTAACTGAAGTCCAGAGAGGTTAATTTACTAATCCAAAGTCACAGAGAAGCAAAGCTGGTATCAAAACTTAAGTTTTCATTTGTAAACTGGTTTCTGGGTACTAATTTTTTTTCCCCAAAGTGCTCAGGTGAGATTGCTGTGGTAAAATTTCAACCTTCTCTCACCTTGGGGATAAATAGCTCACATCAGCAACACTGTTTGAGGGAGACTATTGTTAAAATGTGGAAAAGAAATTTCTGGTTATGCTTACATGTTCACATCACTAGGGTGTTGCCCCCTCTCCCCAGTTTTATTACAGTATTTGCCGTGGTTCTCTCTCTTTTTTTTTCCAAATTCTGAATTTTAACATCTATAAATAACAGTGATAACTTTCAAAGTACGATTCCCCAGGTAGTTAGAGAACAAATCTCAAAGAATGTCATGGGTCACAGTTCCACAACTTCAGCCATTTCCATTATTGTAAAATATACATACATAAAGGTGTCATCTCTCTATGTACAGCTCAACAAACAGTTATATAGGTAATTTCAAGAATTGTTACGGGTTACAGTTCCACAGTTTCAGTTTTTTCCTTATTATTCAATACAAGGTTTATACAGAAAGGTGAAGATCTTCAAGGCACAGTTCAACGAGCAGCTATAGAGCAAATCCCAAAGGATGGTATAGGCTACAGTTCCATGTCATTTACCTCCTTCCAGCCATTCCAACACCCCAGCATCCAAATATACACATATAAAACTACAACCCAGAACCCATGAATCTTGAAGACGATTGTATAAAAATGCATCTTATGAGGGGGGTGACAATGTGATTGGGAAAGCCATATGGACCACACTCCCCTTTGTTTAGTTTATGAATGGATGAATAGAAAAATGGGGGAAACAAACAAACAAACAAACAAACAAAGGCACCCAGTGTTCTTTTTTACTTTAATTGCTCTTTTTCACTTTAATTGCTCTTTTTCACTTTAATTATTATTCTTGTTATTTTTGTGTGTGTGGTAATGAAGGTGTCAGGGATTGATTTTGGTGATGAATACACAATTATGTAATGGTACTGTGAACAATCGAATGTACGATTTGTTTTGAATGACTGCGTGGTATGTGAATATATCTCAATAAAATAAATTAAAAAAAATATATATAATTATATATATATATATAAGTTTCAGTATTCATAGACTTTTGTTAAATCTTATCTTGTTTGTTGCTACCCTCTCCTCTCACTTAATCTCTTTCTCCATCTTCAGGGGTGTCTAGGCAGTGAGCACCCTAACTTGTTCATATTGAAAGAGGGTGTCGACATTATGGGGAACGGAGCTGCATCTGATAGTTGATCCCAAAGAGAAAGTTGCCTCTGTGTTCCAGGACCCGTCTGGCATGGGAACACTGTAGTGGGTTTAAGTTTCTGAAAGACAAAACTTAGTGAGTGCATCTTTTATAGAATCTCAGGTAGGGACCTAGGTATTTGGGGACTACTTTTGGTAAAAGCATGCCATAGTTCTCTTAAGGCACAAGTATGTTCATTCCAAGAATAATCATTTACAGATTAATAGCAAGTGAACTGGATAAATCTTGTATTAAACCAGCCAACCCCTGAGCAAATTTCAGAGTTAAGAACATATTTTACATCTTGATCTGAAAGTGAAAAATCTCAGGTTCTTATGAACTACAGGAGGCAGAAAACTCCTTTGGAAGATGAGTTGTTGACCAATCTCTGGGCTGCTGAAAACATTTCATTTTTGAGAGGATGGTTTCTTTTTCCATCCCTTGAAATGGCAAAACTTTAACACAGTGTGTTGTGTGTCTTTCCTTTTTTTTTTTTTTTAATAATACAGACTTAAAATCTCTTATCTTAAACTCCTAGGGCCAGATGTCTGTGGAATTCAGAATTTTTCAGATTTTAGAAAGGTAATACAGTGCATATACTATACATTTGGAAGCACACACTGTGGGGTCTGGGGTGATTCTCCATAATCAAACACCTTTATATTATGCTGCAAAACATAAATATTCACATGAAGTGGGATAAATAAAAGACTATATATAACCTTATGCCAGTTCATTTTGGGTCGATTTTACCACTGAAAGAGTTACCTTAAAAACTTTAGATTTTCAGTGCTTTCTAAAGTTTTAAAATTCTGGATAAGAACATATAGGCCTATAATGACGGTACCAGCATACTCCTATTGATGCATTTAAGAAAATGCTTGTGTGTATATGTGTATCTAATGTTTTCTTGAGCCACGTCCAACTTTAATTTTACTATTATTTGTTGGAAGTGACTCATTCTTGTGATATTAATCTCAGCAAGGCATTAGTTATGTTTTTCTTGGGTCTTGCTTTAATTCTGGGCTTTTGCACTGGGCAAGTTTTACTGAGATTTCTAGGGGATAGTTGGAGGAATTAAATGCTTTAGGGTTCTACCAATCTCATGTTCTTTTTATACCACCAGTGGTAATGACTTACTTGTTTTCTACCAGCCTTCTCACCCATTTGCATAATGCAATGCAGCTTTGCAATTTTATTTTTGAGGCTACTAAAGATCCTGTAACTGGAAAATTATGCTAAACTACAAAAAAAAAATAGGAACAGGAGCTGCTTATAAAGACAGAACAGAACAGTGAGCTTAACCTTGTGTGCCCTTGTAGATGTAGTCTTAATTAGTCTGGTTAATGCTTTACTAGACACCAAGGAAAAACATTACTTTCTTTTCTTAAATCCCCCACAGCCTGATACTAGTCCTCTAAAAATCGAGACTAGAAAAGTTATCCAGGATATTCTCCAGTGACAAAGGAGAACGAAAAGACTGTAGCTGGAAAACTACATAGGAAGGAATAGAAACTGCCTGATACAGGAGAGGACGTATTAATATAAATAATATATATTGGACTTGAATTGTCCCAAGTTGCAAAAAGAGGAACCCCCCCAAGACACCATAAGGGTGAGAAAAAAAAAAAATTAAGGGAAGATAGCAGCAGAGCTATGTACTGTTTTAAAACTTGTGATTTTACTGCCTAGTGCAATGATTAAAGCTATCCACTAATACAGCTATTTTAAAAACCTAAATTTCACATGCAATGCTACGAAAATACCAAAGGCCATACATAATGTCTGACCCAAGCTTCCACCTCATATAGCAAATTCTTACATGGACGCTTAAAAAAGATTGACGGGCCCACTGTCCTGCAATATCAGGAGACTGCTTTGTCTGACTTACTGAATTTCCAATGTCTCTTGCACTTCCTCCTTTTCAGATTCACAAAAGGTTTTTGTAAAGCTTCTCTTGGTTGATTGCTGGCAGCTACAAAAACCATGCTGCACGCCTGGTACAGAGCAATAGGGTGTGATTTTAGGTGTCTTCAGAGCTTCTGGATTTTTAAGAACAACTATGAGAATTTCCTTGAGAGCAGTACATGAATATCTGTAATGATTCCAACTCCTTACTAGACCACTTTGAGACTGATCTGCAACTGTTGCACATTGTCTCTGAAACCCGTCAAAAAGCCCATTCTCCACATTCTCTCAGACATTCCCTCTGTTTCCTCCACTTTCTACAGGAATACACATTTCAGTGAGTTCAGTTTTCTTCCCCCGGTGGTCTAGTACCCCCAAACTATTTACAACTACCTGATAACTAGCTATACTTGCACAACCTTCGGAAACATGACCCGCAAGTTGACTAGCGGAACTCCCACTTCGGAGTCGAAGAGAAATGGGTTTGAATCCACATTCTGTCATTTACTGGGTACCCTTGGGCAAATCATATTCTATATAAAACACATAATCATCTCTTTAGCTCACAACGTTCTGAGCTTTAAGTAACTATATGTAAAGCACTTAAACATTCACTATGTGGCAATTTATTATTGTTATTGCCGGACCCCAAACTGTCCGGGGGGTATTGCCGGGGGAGGGGAGCAGAGCGAGAGGGAGCTGTTACGGTGTGTGCACGAGGGTGGAGCACATCCTCCTGTTCGGGCGAGCTCCTCATACTTTCTTCTTGGCCTGGACGGGCATTCCCCGTGGTGGAGGTGGGGAACCGAAGGCAGGTTCCAACCCAGCGTGGGGTTGGGCCGCAGCGGGGTTGACTGTGGCTCGGTCCGGGGGTGTCCGAGCACAACCTGCACACACCCTGACGGCCCCAGGAGCCAGGAGGAGGGGCCTGGGGAATGGACTTCGACCCAGGGAGTGGTGGCGGGGGGTGGCGGATCCCGCGCCTCGACCCTGGCTGGGGGGGTGGGTGGGGAGGAGGGCGCACCCTTGAATTCTGGCGTGGAACGCCCGAGCGCCCAGACAATGCAGCGCGCGGCGGCGCCGGCCGGGGCTGTTCCTCGGCGGCCGAGGGACGCGCGCCTGCCTCCCCGCAGGATTAGCTTCCCGGCGGCGGCGAGAGCGCGGATTGGAGGCCCGGCCCTCCCGCCGCCCGCCCCGCCCCGCGCCGGCCCGGCCGCCGCCCCCGCCCCGGACCCGCCCCCTCTCCGCAGGAGCCGCTCGGTACCCGAGGCTGGGTGGCGGGTAGTTCCCGCCCGGCTCTGCGCGCCCGCCTCGGGGGCTTGCTCGGGAGAGGAAGGGGCAGCGGGGCGGCGGCGGAGGTCGTGCGGGAGCCCTCGGCCGCGGCGGCGCAGACCCGGGCCAGGGTCGAGCCGCGCGGAGCTGCGCGCGCGTCGCCACCTTTCCCGCCCGCCGGGCTGCGTCCTCCCGGCCCCGCGGGCGGCGGACCTGCGCCCTCCTGCCGGCGCCCGGCTCCCGCGGCGAGCTGCCCCGGCCGGCTTCCCTTTGTCCGCCCGGGCCGGGAAGGGGCTGCGGGCGCGGCGGCGGCGGCGGCGGCGGCGGCGGCGTCTGTGCGGTCGGTGCCCGCGGCGGCTGAGGCGGCGGCGGCGGCTCTCCCGCTCCCGGCCGCCGGCTTCCCCGCGCTGAGGCGATGCCGGACCAGATCTCCGTGTCGGAATTCGTGGCCGAGACCCATGAGGACTACAAGGCTCCCACCGCCTCCAGCTTCACCACCCGCACTGCCCAGTGCCGGAACACGGTGGCGGCCATCGAGGAGGTGAGCGCGGCGGGGCCGGGCCTCGGGGGCGCTGCGCGGGGCCCACAGGTAGCGGCTCCCGCCCAGCCTGCGCCCCGCGGGGACTTGCGCTTTCTCCGCCGCGGGCGCCCTCCCTGCTGCCCGCGATTCCCGGGCCTTTGGCGCCTTTCCCCTGTTTCCCCTCCTCTCCCGCATCCGGGGGAAAAGTTTCTTTTTCTTCCAAATCCAGAAACGGCAGGGTTAATCCTGCCTGAAACAGAAGCTCTTTGTTCCCGGTGTAGGTTGGTCGTAGGAGATGGTGGATGGTTTACCTTTTGGCCGTTTTTTACACGACAGAATGTCCCTTCCCTCGTTTCCCTGGCGGTGTCGTGCCCCCCTGCCCCCCGGTCCGGCCCACTCTGACCCCAGAGTCTGTATGGGCGGGTGAGCGGGGTCGCCTCCCCCGACCTTCCCCGGACTCTCGGGGCCACGGAACCGCCGCAGCCTGGGCCGTCGAGGGCGAGCACTGGCTGCTCGGAGAAAAGGGTGCCTGCCTGAGCCGGGAAGGCCTGACCGGATTCTACACTGCCCCCATGTAGAGTCATTCAGGCCGGGCGTGTGGAGAACCAGCGCGTTTAGAACCGAAGGTCCTTCGTCGCCGCTCACTGGTTACCTGTGTCTTACCTGCTTGAACCCCTGAAGGCCTCACTTCTCCATCCATCTGGAAGAGGCCTGATTTTAGAAAAGTGCTTGCAAGGTGCAAAGTCACCAGGCCTTTCCAGGGTGGTTTTGAGGATTAGAGACGACGCGTGTGAAGTGCCTAGCACTTTGATTCATACTGGGTCACTTGTTACAAGCCACAAATATGGCAATATTGAATTAAAATTGGGTGTTGTTGAAGAAAACTACCGAATTGTAGAAGAAAACTACCGAGTTAGAGAGAGTGAGGGGAGGTCACCAGAGAGCTTTAAATTAAGCAGTGCATTAATATTTTTGTCTGCTTGAACAAAGCATCTGCAGTTAGGAGTTACCTGGAAAAAATCCAGTATGACTTTCTTTAAAGGAAAATTTTTTTCTTGGTAGATGCAGACAATTAATAATAGAGTTAATCAGAAGCAACAGGTTCAGTCTTAATGCTGTAAACATAGCTAGGACATTTTCCCGCTCTCCTCTCTCCTCCTATTTATTTATTTATGTATTTATTTATTTTTTTGGTAGAGGTGAGCTGCATGTAAGTCTTTTGTCCTGAGGTCTGTGATTCCCAGATCACTTAGTTCTGTTTTTATCAGCAAGGCTAAAAAATGATGCTTTTAAATGAGGGGTGGGGTTGGGAGTATGAAGATTTTTTTCAGAAATGGTGGTTGAAAACAAGAAGAAAATTATGATGTTTTGAAAATACACCATTAATAATGTTGATGGAGTGATTGGAGCTAGAAAGGTAGCCAAATATTTCTTAAGGGAGGGAAGCTTTGTACAGGATGCCTTAAAAAAAGCTTGGTTGTGTTTAAAGTTCTGTTTCTTTTCCCCAGTGCAGATTGTCAGTTAAATATTGTTAACACTGGCAGATGTTGGAAAGCCAGGCAAACAGGAATTGCTATTAAAATTGGCATACCCTTTCTCTGATTACTTTTAGTTTACAGTGTTTAATTTCAAAGCTCTATTTGTATGATGTCTGGGGGATTACCTTAGAGCCCGGTTACTGAGCAGATTAAAAAAAAAATACCGCTTCTGGTCATTTTATTAAAGTGTGGCCATCTAAGCATAAGAATTGGTTAAAATCTCAAAAATAGAAACATCAAAATGAATTCAGGTCTGTCTCACTGAGACGAGACATGGGGGGGGAGGTATTGTAACATAAAGTTATTCATCTAACAGAAATAAAATAAATTTAAGATTTGCAAGCTCTTGGTCCTATGGTTAAATAAATGAATAATGAAATTAGTAAACTAATTTAAAACTGATTAACCTTTGTGAGCCTATTACTTCTAAAGTAGGTTATAGCTGCTAAATATTGTTTTACAATTGAAATGTACTATTTTTATTTCTACATCTGTAGCTAGAATACTATTAGTAGTAGCTTTTTAGTCCCCACTGTGTACCATGGTCCTTACTTCTGTTGTATTTGTTCTTCATCCCTGCTTTATAGATGAGGAAATTGGGGCTCAGAGAGGTTAAGTAATTTGTTCAAGGTTATAGAGCTAGTAAGTGGGAGGGCTGGAATTTGAACTTGGCTCTCAGAAACTCGGCTGCTTCCTGTTACTTTAGCAATGCTGAATTCTCTAAATTACTCCTTTATCAGATACATTGGGTTCAGGTTCAGACTGGGCCGCGTGCCAGTTGTGTGAATTTGGGTGAGATACCCGAAGTTGCTCATTTTCCTTTAATTTAGGAAAGCTTTAAATTTAGGATCACAATTCCTGTCTACTTCAGAGGGTTGTAGTGAGGGTTCAGTGAGATAATGCATGGGAAACACAGCTCAACACCTGACCGATGACTGGTCTAGTCAGTGCTGTTTAGCAGATTATATTCTGATTAATCCATGGAATCCAGTGAGGGTCTTTAGACCAGAGAATCATTATTTTGCATGAGCATAGGATGATATTTACATGGAGGTTACAGGGGGAAATGGATGAATGGTTGAATGAGCGAGTGAATGAAAATTACTAGATTTCTATTAACCCATCCGTAGTTTTTAACCAGTTTGTTGTCTTGGCAGGTTGATAGGTGAGAGCATAGATGGGTTTTTAAATTTTCATGTGGTGAAGAGCACCTTCTCTGGGTGACATAATTATTTTGCACGGTTTTAGCAAAGTTAGCAAAGTCTGATGCCACAACTGGAGTCTGCCTTGTGTTTTTGGAAATAATGGAAAAAATTACGCAGTTGTGGCCTAAGTCTGAAAAGTGAGCTCTTTTTTTTTTCTTTGAGCCTCTGGGCACGTTGAAATATTCTCAAAATAGGGAAATATCGTATACATTCTTGGAATATTCATGCCTTTAGTTAGACCCTTCTTTATAGTGCCATCCACTCTGCCTTGCTTATTTGGCATTGTCAGACGTATAGTTTTAAAAATAGATTCGATGTGTTAAAATTTAATCTACTTCCTTTCGGGGCCATAATTTTCTACTATGTTGTCCCCTGGTTACCTTGGAAATCTCATTGTTGTCACAAGTGGAGGGTTCTAACTTCAGGGGCAGACTGAACATCTGGTTGCACAGACTCCCAGGGGCCCTGCTGTCCTTGGGGCCAGATCCACCTCCCAACAGTTACAGTGGGAACCAGGCCTACGTGCTTTCCAGGCAAGAACATGAATCTGAATTTTAGCCTTTTGTGACTTGTTTGAAAAACAGCTCCCCCAAATCCCAGACTAACAGCTTGAGGCTCTCTTGTCAGGAGGACATCACCTTCTTGTCCATTGTACTAGTGTTTTCACAGGTGATCTTCTATGGGTCAGATAGGACCACCTTTTTATACTGTATTTTGAAATCTGGATTTATGTATCTGGAAAATTTTGAGTCATTTAAGGAGGGGCTACCATTTTCTTATTATGGGATTTTTCCCTCTATTGAATTCAAATTCTCTCTTTCTTGTGATTAACACTAAAAGTTCTCATGTTAACTCCTTGTGGGTTCCAGGCCCTGTCACTGGACCTTGTCCGGGATTTATTTTGTCCTTCGTTGGCTAGGCATTTGCTAGGTGATGGGATTAGTTCTTATTCCAAGAGAAATAAGTTCTCCTTGAAAGAACTACCATCTAGGGTGACAGACAAACAACCTGTAAACAAGTCAATGCAATAAAATGTTGTGAGGGCTGTGACTGGAAGAATGTACAGAATTTGGTGGATGCACAGGGATGGATGAGGTCAGGTCTCCCAGGGGCCGTGGTTAGGGAGGACCTTTTATGATGACGTGTAAGTTGAAGTCAGGGTAGTCCTCTGTGGGTTACCACATGCTTTAGTCACTTAGGTCACTACGGTGACTCAACATGGTCTTCCTTGCTTGCCTGCCTTAGGTAACTGTTTGTAGATGCCTGAGGTGGCAGCCAACTAGGCCTCTGCGGTGGGATTTTCACAGCCTCCCAGTCTGCAGAGGGCTGCTGAGGCCAAGAATTTGGAATATTCCTTGATTCTCCTCTTAAACCTTCCATTTCTAGGCGCTGTTTCTTTCCTCATGGAGCATATACATTCTAGATCTCTACTGTCCAATATGGTTGCCGCTAAGATCAAAAAAGGCGTTTCCCGGCTGCACTAGCCATATTTCAAGTGCTCATAAACCACACGTGGCTAGGGACTACTGTAATGGACAGTGTAGGTTTAGAACAGTTTCATCATCACAGAAAGTTCCACTGGACAGCGCTGTTTCAGACCTTGCAACTCAGAGAACAGTCCACTGACTGGCAGCTTTGGCATCACCTGGGAGCTTGTTAGAGAAGTAGACTTTCAGATGCCACCCCAGATCCACTGAATCAGAATCTGCATGTTAATAACATCCCCAGGTGTTTTGTGTGTACAATAAAGTTTGAGAAGCACTAATGTAGACTGTCATCAACGCTGGCTGCACATTAGAATCACTTGGGGAGTTTTGTGAAATAAAGTTACATGCCTCCCCCGCCCCTATCTCAGCAGATTTGCTCCTTCTAGTCATCTTTTATAAGTGATATACAATTTTTGTCCTTACATGTCTTGCTTAAATATATTTTGATGTACTGATGAGCATAAACAATATTTTGAGATTTCCAACAACTGTAATGTGATGTGAATATATCTTTTATTTCTGTTGCTAATACTATCCTGGTGAGGTGCTTGCATTCATAATTAAAGAAAATGCTAAATTTGGATTAGAAATTGGAAATATGGATGTAATTCTTTGTTCTCATCCAACTTCATGGGCCCTTTGAATTCAGTTTAAGAATTCCAGGCTTGATGGTAAGATTCTTTTAGCTAATTGTTTTAACAATGCCATTTAAACAAGTTTCATCATTATTAACTTGTCTTGTCATGAATCCGTTCTAAGAGTCAGTAGTTGAGAAAAGTTACACCTTATGCTGGGGTTATCAGCTTATTGGCAGAAGTGTTATACTTTGAAGTAGTAAAGATATTTTGAAGAGCTGCTGGGGCTGGGTGAAGATGTTTGACATTAATGACACACTGTGTTATTTTTTTTTCAAGGTCAGGACTTGGCAGTTCTTCATATGGTTTCCTAAGTTAATTCATGTGGGGATGCCTGCCCTAGAGTGCAGCAGAGCTGGGAATTGTATCCTGTGAGTCCTGTGGTTAAGACCCTGGGCTGGGCTTGGGCTGCCTCTGCAGGCCAGTTCTCCTATTTTTAACTTTCTTGCTTTTTTAACATCTCATTCACTGCCCTTGACTCTGGAGAGCAAGCTTGGTTGAGGAGCGATGGATTTATGGGCACCCAGGGCTTTCAGGGAGGCTTTGCAGTCTGCTTTGTTTTTGGTGAGGCTGTGTATTTGAAATGATGCCATTGTTGCACGAATTTGTTTGGAATATCCAGAGCATAGTTGAAGTGTTACGGCAGACACCGTCGTGTTTATATGTTTGTTTTTTAGCCCCTTGTCTTTTCTTTCTAACATTTGTTGGACACTCTGTATGCCAGGCACACTTTAAGTTCTTTACAGATATTAACAATTAACCCGCTCAATTATTAAAAACAAACAAACCCTATAAGGTAGATACTGTTACCTCTGTTTTACAAATTGAGGACACTGAGGCCCATGGAGGTATTCAAGCCTGTTTACCCAGATCACAGTTGGTAAGTGATAGAGCCAGGGTTCGTGCTCAAACGTTGTGACCGAGTCTGCTAGTTCTTTTGGCAGCCAGCTGCTTCTGTAGAATCTGTGACAGAAAAGGAAGGCCCTTCCTGCCCATTCCTCTGCACCCAGCGTGATCTCTTGCTTGCTGTCAGCTTTAGTAAGTCACATCTATTGCATTTCTTGAGGGGTGTTTCTGGTAAATCTTTGCTGCTACTCTTGTTTCCTCTCTGCCTCATCTGTCCTTGTTGCTACAGAACTTGTTCCTCTTTGCTCTGCTGTGCTTCAGTGCCCAGCCCTGCAGAGCCAGGTACCCAGGGGGTGCTGTTGCCCCTTGGCAGGTGCCCTGCCTCACTAATGGAGTTATTGATAAGGCCATCTTTCCCCTGGATGCTGAAGATGGCTTTGCCAACACAATTTTGTATACAGATGCTGTCAGTAAAATTGGCCTAAACCATTTGCTCTAATGATGAATTCCCTCATTGTTCAGGATTCCAGCCAGGTGATCAGGATTGGGGGGGCCTCCTTTCCTAGCTTCCTAGAGGAAATCACATTTTATAAGAGTTTTTTTTTTTTAAATAATCACCACCATCACCACCACAGCTGATATTTCATTGAGCCTTAATTCTGAGCTAAGCACTTTGCTGTTTTTTAAATTGAGTGTTTAGTCCTCTCAAGAATCCTATGAGGTAGGTCCATTTGTTATCTCTTTTATTGCTGAAGAAACTGAGGCTTAGACAGGTTAAATAACTTGCTCCAGGTCTCACCAGCAGCAGCTGATAGAATCAGGAACCCCAGCCTCCTAGCCCTGGCTATCTTAGCCCTGATGGTCTTCAGCTTCTTACTCCTCACAGTCTCCTGCCGGGCTCCTTATTGCCTGTGAAGAAGATTCCTCCTGGGGTGTTTCTGTGGGGTTCTTACATTCAGGCTGATAATTGTTGATCTTCAGCAATTGTGAGTCCTGTAGTTGAGACCCTGACCTGGGCTGCCTCTGCTGACAAGTATGATGGCCTAGGAAGGGTCATCAGACACTTAAACTACCCCCTGGGGAAGTACTTGGCATCAGAGGTGTTTATTGACCTTAACAACCATGGAGTGAGTTAAAAGGATAGCTTTGCTCCCTCCCCGCCCCCGGAGCTAAGGACTGAGAACCCTGTCAGGGCTGTGTGTGAAGGACCCAAGAGCAGCGATCAGATTCAGGGTTATTGTCTCTGCGCCAGCAAATCTGTGTTTTGAGAGGTGGCCACTGAAGGATGGATCATGGGTGGGGCATGTTTGGGCGGACTTGGGTGGAGAGGAGTCATTATCGTGTTGCCAGTTAGGAGACTTGGGGGAGATGTTGAGAAAGGAAGGGGAAGCATGAAGGCCTTGTTCTGTGTTTATTCCCATTATAGTCCCAATCTGTTAGTAGCTGGCTGTAGGGCCTTGGGCAGGTCATTGCACTGGTCAGTTGCTTCATTTGTAAAATGGAGAGTTGGAGATGAGGTGAATTCTAGGACCTTCCCAGCTCTTAACATTGTGTTTCCCACTGTCTGCAACATGCTTCATCTGCCTCTTCTTGCTCCCTTCTTTTTTTGATCTTCTCTACTTTTTTCTTGGCATACTTTTAGAGTCTAGAGGTGAAAATAAGTTCTACCTCTTCCATTTCTCCATTTAAAAATTCTCTTCCCTAAACATCTCTGGAGTAAATATGGTGGTTGGCCTTGGAGCTGGAATTCCACTGGGCACATAGTTAAAGTCTCCTTTCTCACCCACAAGCAGTATTTTTGCAGTCTTTGTTGCATGCTGTGGTCTTTTGATTATATCCTCCTTGTGGTTTGCTTCTGGTGAAAACAGATTGCATTAATTAGCACAGGGTTTTGCAGTCATAAAATAACTTGAACTGTTGAGCTTTAAGTATTAGTTTTCTTGTATCAAGGACCCAACAGCTTTTCCCTAGGTTTTGGAAGAGCCAGAGTTGTCATTATTGGAAGATGTGCTCCCTTTTCTGAGATTAGAATAGATTGCAATGATCAGATTAGATAGCAGTGATTGCCCATTTGCACAGGGAAGTTGGTTGTATTTTTGTGGTGGAGTGGAAATAATACTAGCCAAGGAGTTACAGGAGATAAGTTCTAGTTCTCATTTGGTTCCCACCTTGCTGTGACCTTGGGCAATTCATTTCCCTGAACATTTTGGTCTCTAGAATGAGGAGTCTGGACTAGTAAATGATCTCTGATGTCCCTCCCTGGCCTGAGAATCCTTTGGTTCTTTGTGTCAGGTATACTGAGTTTGAAAAGGCTGCAGAATAAGTGGTAGGAATAAAAATCAGCAAGGAGTGGCTGATTTGGAGTCCTGAAGAGAAAGTGTAGGTGCAGAATTATGTCTTCAAGTTGAATTGTTTTTTAAACCTTTCTGTGGCTCCTTGAGCAACTTGTGTTGTTTACTTTTTTTTTAAAAAAATTGGGATTTAATTTATATACCATGAAATTCAAGATTATAAAATGTACAATTAAGTGGTTTTCTGTATGTTTACAAAGTTATGCAGCTATTACTTCTATCCAATTCCGGAACATTTTCATCATTCTAAAAAGAAACCCAGTACCCGTTAGCAGTCACTGTCCTCCCCCCTCCCCTTCTCTGGCAATCGCTAATCTCTCTAATCTACTTCCTGTCTCTATGGATTTGTCTTTTCTAAACATTTCATATAAATGGAATATTAAAACATGTCCTTTTGTGTCTGACTTCTTTCACCCTGCGTAATGTTTTCAGTGTTCATCCATGTTGTCACATGATTCCATACCTCATTCCTTTTATTGCTGAATAATACTCCACTGTATGCATATGCCATATGTGTTTATCCGTTCATCAGTTTGATGGGCATTTGGCTTGTTTCCACTTTTTGGCTATTACGAATAATGCGGCTATGAACATTCTTGTATATGTTTTTGTGTGGACATGTTTTTATTTCTCTTGGGTATATACCTGGGAGTGGAATTGCTGGGTTATATGGTAACTGTGTTTAACTTTTTGAGGAACTACCAGAGTCTTTTCCAAAGTAGCTGTATCACTTCATATTCACACCAGGAGTGTATAAGGATTCCAGTTTCTCCACATTCTGGACAACGCTTGTTATTGTCTATTTTTTCAATTATGGCCAACTAGTGGGTGTGAAGTGGTATCTCCTTGTGGTTTTAGTTTCCTTTTCTCTAAGGACTAATGATGTTGAGCACCTTTTCATGTGCTTATTGGGCTTTTCTATGTCTTCTTTGAAGAAATATCTTCCAAATCCATTGCCCATTTTGTAATTGGGTTATTTGTCTTTTTGTTGTTGAGTTGTAAGGGTTCTTTACATATTCTGGATACTAGACCCTTATCAGATATGTGATTTACAGATGTTTTCTCCCATTTTGTGGGTTATCTTCTCATTTTCTTGATGGTGTCCTTTGAAGCACAGTTTTAAAGTTTCATGAAGTATAGAATATCTGTTTTTCATTTGGTTGCTTGTGCTTTTAGTGTCCTATCTAAGAAACTATTGTCCAGTATAAGATCACAAAGAGGTACACTTATGTTTTTTTCCTGAGAATTTTATAGTTTTAACTCTTACATTTAGGTCTTTGATCTATTTTGAGTAAATTTTTGTATATGTTTTGAGGTAGGGGTCAAAATTCATTCTTTTGCGTGTGGATATACAGTTTTCCCAGCACCATTTATTGAAAATAATGTTGTTTCCCCTATTGATTTTCTTGACACTCTTGAGAAAATCAGTTTACCAGATATGTGGCTTTATTTCTGGGGTTTTAATTCTATTCCATTGATCTATATGTTTTTTCTTATGCTAATGTCATACAGTCTTGATTACTGTAGCTTTTTGGTAAATTTGAAGTCAGGAAGTGTGAGTCCTCCAAGTTCATTATTCTCTTCCAAGATTGTTTTGACTGTTCTTGGTTCCTTGCACTTCTGTGCACATTTTAGGATCAGTTTGTCAATTTCTGCATAAATGCTAACTGGCAAGATTTAATGGTGATTGTGTTGGATTTGTAGATTAATTTTAGGAGCATTACCATCTTAACAATATTAAGTCTTTCAATCCATGAATATGTGATATTTTCCATTTATTTAGGTCTTCTTTGTTTTCAGTGTACAAGTCTTGCATTTCTAAGTATATTACTCTTTTTTGATGCTATTGTAAATGGGATTTTTGTATTTTCATTTTTGGATTGTTCATTGCTCATGTATAGAAGTGCAGTTAATTTTTGTATATTGAACTTGTATCCTCACACTTCCTGAATAAATTTATTAATAAGCTCTAATAGTTCTTTTTGTGTATGTGTGTATGTGGATTCCTTAGGATTTTCTATATATAAGATCATGTCATTTGCAGATAGAGTTTTATTTCTTCCTTATCAATCTGGGTGCCTTTTATTTATTTATTTTGCCTAATTGCTGGGTCAGTTCATAATTATCTTTCAGTGCCCAATGGGTGGCACAGAATAGGGACTCAATAACTTTATTAGATGACTGACTGGTATTAAGAAAACAATTTTTTGTGCAGCTGAAATCCCTGCTCTTTAATTTGTTTTATTTTGTTACTTTTCATTTGGCTCTGAGTATAGTGAGAAAATTGAATGATTTGCCTACTTGGTCTGTAGATGCAAAGCAAGTTAGTGGAGACGTCACTTGCATTGGTAAATAGGTTTCGTGTACTTGACTCACTTGGCCTGGGCATTCTGTAGTCATGTGGGACATTTACTGCCATTTAAGAGTCAGGCCCTGTGTGTTCTCTGCAGAAGCAAAGCCCTAACAAACACACTGTTTTTGCTGGTCGTTGTGGCTGTTTTTTGGTTATTTCTTTTTATAAGCATCATCTTGATATGTTCACCATGGGAGACGACTCACTTCACAAAATCTAATCACTTGTAGCCCTGGCTTTCTTCTCACCTTGTAAATTCTCTTGTTTGTTTTGCTTTTTTGGCAGATTGGAATGAAGTGTGCTTACTACTACTTGAGCCATTGGGCTGTCACAACTTGCAGCTTTTGTTTGCGTCAGTTGTAGCTTGCCAGGTCGTAAGCTTTCGGTATGGAAGAGGTACTGCTGCATCTGTTTGCCAGTGGGGATAGCCCACAGTAAAAATTGTGATGTAGGCAGAATGGCTCTCTCCCTTTTCCCATCTCCCTTCTCTTCATTCTCCACCCTCCTGGTTCTGTGCCTTCCTGGGGCCAGTACCAGCTCCTTTTATGCTGCAATCCAGGCACTGGCGAAAGCTTAAAATCCTCATCCCCTCCCCCTACTATTTTTCCTTTGGGCTCTTTCTGGCCTTCATTCCGTCTGTATAATTTCCAGACACTGAGGACCCTGGGTTTTCTTTTCAAAAGAGTATGTTCCACCCAAGGGCGACTCAAGGGAAGCTTCAATTTGGGATTTTAGGCAGAGAGACCTTCCTGCATCTCTCAGGTCTCATTCCTGAGCTGCTCTTGGCAGATGACATTTACAGTTGGCCTCCATTCCTAGGATGCTGCCTCCTTTTGGTTTTCCAGAACTGGGCTTATTGTTCAATCTTTTAAACATGATTTATTATTTTCTGTAGCAGTGTTGGAAGGAGCTTAATTTTTTTAAGTGCACAGTTTTGTTCCTTATGGTCAGAGCAAAGTAAAGGAGGTTAGATTGATCTTATAACAGAATTGCTTTTGTTCTAGCTAATATGAAATATCTTAAGGGCTTCTGTTTCATTGGCTCTTTTAATTTATGAACCTCTTTGGATCCCACAAGCGTTTGTACGCTTGGCCAGCAAGGCCTGATACATAGCATTCAGGGCTTTATTCCTGCCCCTAGTATACCATCAGCTGCCAAAGGGTTCTGACACTGTTAGGGTCAGGTTTGAAGTAGGGAGGAGTGGTGTCAGCAAATGAGGGCTTCAGATACTGGATATTGTTTTTCCAAAGGAAAATGTACCATTAGTGTG
The DNA here is from genome assembly GCF_015220235.1 of Choloepus didactylus. Taxonomy (NCBI): domain Eukaryota; kingdom Metazoa; phylum Chordata; class Mammalia; order Pilosa; family Megalonychidae; genus Choloepus; species Choloepus didactylus. The sequence goes on from NC_051326.1 coordinate 58,136,387, forward strand.
ACTAATTGAAGCCGACTACCATAGGGCATGCGTTAGAACCTGGAAATAAGCAAAGAAGACCCTTGTTATAAGAGGAAAGTAGCTGCTATGAAGCTCAGTTTGTTTCTTTATGGGTCAGGGTCATGTCATTTTTAGGCTCTCAGAAAAGACAACTGGGACCTAGTGCTCAGCTGCTGAGGTCGGTGGAAGGGAGGGGGAGAGAGAAGAATCAGACCAGCCCAGAGTGTGGGTCCTTTTCCTACTCCTGGGCCATGGCTGAATGGAGTAAAGTAGAAATCTGTTTCTGGGACATGTAGACTTATGTGAGGATGGTTCTTGGCCCTAGATCTCTGCTGTTCATGAGTAGGAGGGGAGAGAACTGTAGGTTAGGAGACCGGTGTTAACCGTGTGGTTTCCTGCTTGACCCCGGGTATCCTGGCACATCCCTTCTGGGGTCAGGGATCTTCAAAATCCAAGGTTTCCTCCCTTTGCACTTACTAGTTTCCATATTGGTCCAACCATCCCCCAGACTGAGTATGCCTGGGGTAAGGATCAAGTATCCTTGTCTTTTAATCTTCAAGAGCCCAGCATGGTACCTATTGCGTAGTAGGTTCTCAGAAAACGTTTGTTGAATGTGAAGGTCCAGGTGGTGTTCTTTTGATTTTGTGGTTTTATACATTTTCCTTCCAAAGGCTTAATGTATGTTTGGAAATAAATTAGTTTTCATTTGCAAAACCAAGGCTATCACATCATTGAAGCAGTTAGACAAAAAGGAAAATCTTATAAGAATGATTGAAATCTCTATGCAATAAAGCATTCCCATTAATATCTAATTTCTTCATGGAAAAATGTGTTAATCGTGTCCTTTTTTCTGTAAAAACTTTCCCTGACATCCCCAGTCCATCAGAACCACTTCCTTCTCTGAATTCTTAGAGCTGGTACTCTCTGACTCCTTTAATCCCCTTTTATCCATCTGTTGGACCATCTGTTCATCCATCCATGCATCCATCCATCAGTTCAACATTAGGACAAACCTGGGATGTGTTATGTTCCAAAGCATCAAGAGTTCTGCAGCTGTGAGGTGTGGTGTCATTTGCAAAAGCTAGAAGTGCTCCCTGTTTGCTGGGATAATATGCTCACTTTCCCTCTGCAGTGCTTACACTCTTCTGTAGAAGGGGAATCTCATCAGAGAAGGACAAAGGAGGTATAGCTTGAATGAACGTGTGTAAGTTGGAACAGGGTTGGGTTCAGGGAACTCCGAGTGGCCTTGTTTGGTCAGGCAGGGGTCAGAAGACTACACAGCCCACATCCTTGTTTTGCATGCTAAAAAAATGTAACCTAAAAGTGGTGTTTTTGGATTTTAAGAGTTGTGAAAGAAAAAAAATAAAAACCTGAAAATGATGCAACAGAGACTGTATGTGGCCTGCAAAACCTAAAGTACTTACTATCTGCACTTTACGGGAAAGTTTGCTCACTCCTGGTTTAGAGCACTTAGTGTGAGTAGATAGTCTTTCCCAACCTGGAACAGAATATTTGGCTTGTAGGGAACCTTGAATTGAGTCAGTCTGGCAGTGCACGTACCACCTACGCCTCCGCTCTAAACCTCGCTGCCTGCTGTAGTGACCACATACTTCCTCCTGTGGAAGCAGCCTTCCCTACCTTAGAAATGTATATTGAATGAGAGCAAGTACCTTTGCCTCTTTGGTCCTCATTTTGCTTCGAGGTCATAAGTGAAACCATGTTACCAGTGCATCAGAGCTGGCTTATGGAGGGTTTACGATGCCAGTTGGGATGTGATTCAGCAGGCTGTGGGGAAATACCAAAGGCTTTTGAGCTGGGGAGTGAGATGAGCAGAGCCGTTCATAAGGAAGACTGATCTAGCATCGGGAGCATGGTGAGAATAATGGAGGGGGGAAGACTGGATGCAGGGAGACCATTAGGCAGGTATTTGCCTGGGAAAGTGGTTAGTGGGGCTTTGGGAATAAAAAGGGAGGGACATCTTGCAGGTAGTTATGTGGTACCTACTTATTTGTCAGATCCGTCGTACGCTTTTGGCCACCTTCTATGGTTGGCTGATTTGCCCAGGCCTTCCCTTCCTTCCTTCATTGTCAGATGTGTATAGCACCTGAAGGATAACCAGTGATTCTACAGGGGAGAGCTTCAGGGAGCAGGTGACACCATGCAGGGCCTAGGAGCAGAGGCTCCTCGCTGTGTGCTTGCTCACGGATGGGCATCTCACTCTCAGTGCCTGTGTGCCATTGGGGCTCAGAAGGTTGTGCATTTGTTCCCTGGCAGCTGGCCTTGTATGTAGAGAATGTCGCATAACAGAAGTGAACCTTGTAATTTAAAAATGTGAAAAATAGAAACTTGTCTTACCTTTAAGGAACCTGCTATTTAAAAACAAAGGTAAGATCAACTATTAATTCTTTCATTCAATACCTGTTTGTTTTTTATAAGACACATTAAATGTACATATACAGAGTAATTACCAAAATATATTTTGAAGAGAGCAGAATCATTTCCTGGATGCCACGCAGGACTCAGCGCAGGTCTCTTACCACCACTTTGTGCTTTTTCCCCCCCAAGTGCCTTTTGCCTCATTTCTTGATCTGAGAATATCCAATAACAACTTCGAAAGCACCTTCCAGCTGTTTGCAAGGCCAGCCTGTGGCTGGACATTAGTAATCACGGGGAGGTGGGTGGAGTAAGGCTGGGGCTGAAGTTTTCGTGTTCTGAACTCGGGTCCCCTGCCAGAAGGTCCTCCCTGACTGCCCTAGGAAGGACGGTCCTGTTTGACTCCTTTCCTTCTTGTCTTCCTCTTAAGACCTGGGCTGTTGGCCCCAGGGACCTGTCAAGGAGTCGGGGAGCAGGTCACAAAGGAGCCTGGAAAAAGCAGCCCCACCGCCCATGCACAAAAACCATCAGCATTCTGTAAGAGCTGTGCTCCCCTGGCCTGGCATGTTCTCTTTCTGTTGTCTCCTGGTCTCTGGAGAGAGACTGCAGGCCAGACTCCATGGTTAAGGAGTTGGTGCCTTCTCCCTGCTGCTAGAGGGGGATGAGTGTCCACCCCGGACCTGGTGAGGGTGGAGCCGGAGCCGGATGATTGGCGGTAGAGCCCAGGGGTCATCCCAGCCCTCAGGGGTGAGGGGAGTTGCCTTTTGGACCAAGTTAGGTTGCTCTCCTTGGTTGCCTCGTGGGAGGAGTCCTGTGCCAGGCCACTGTCGGGTGGCATAATTTCCTTCTGACCTGGATCCCCTCCCTTCTGCCCTCTTGCCTTTCAGGTTCTCTGCTAGCTCTGTTGTGGCTAAGTAGTTTTTGCTGATTGCTAGTGGCCTTCTTAATCTCCATGTCCTAAATTTTTAGGGCACTTAGTCTCTTCTGCAGCCTTCAGCCCCAAACAATAAGAGCTCACACTCCATGAAGGGAGGGCCTTGGGACTGGACACCATCATGTTCTGCAGTGCTCGAAGCCTGAGGCCCTCCTGAAATTCCATTTAGTGATTAATCTCCTCCAAACCAGAAGTGCACCATTTACATCGTGATCCTGTTTCCTGCATTTGTGCTCCTAGTTCCTGTAACCAAATTGCAAACTACTGAAAGCAGGAGCTCTTTTTTTTTTTTTTTTAATAAAATTAAGCTTTAAAATTTTTTTAACTTAAGTATTTTTATTTATGCTTGACTATTTTCAAAACACTTTTTGGATGGGACAGGTCCTAAGGCACATTTGACAGCTGAGGAAATGGCCTCCCAGAGTTTAATGACTTCATAAATAAGATATTTAGTAAGTGGCAGCCCTGAGACCCAACCTGGATCTTACAACTCTTGTCCAGTGATCTTTCTGTTAACCAGAACGATCAAAGTAACTAGAGGGTGCCTAATAATCATTCTGTCAATACTTCCTTTAATGTGTTGGGTATAATATTTGAGTATATATGCACATGCAAAGATTCAGTGTGCTTAGACACTTTGTTATCCAGTCTCTTTATTTTAAAAAGGATTTAGAGTATTATATATGCCTTGTCTGTTGGGTATTGCTCTCTTTATAAATGACTAGAGGGACAGATAATTTAGAAATATTTGTACATTACATCAGAAGACAGCAAATAGTACCTGTTACTGTTAATACTAGTAGTATTAGCTGTTCAGGGAAAGATGCTGCTTATTCATAATAACCAGATAATGGCGGCTAGATTGGGGAGTAGAGCCTAGAAAACATTATGAGTGTGGGTATGATTATAATCTAAATGCAATGGGGGTGAAGCGTTTAATACAAGGTTTTCAGAACTGACATTTTAGTGAAAGCAGAACTCATGATATATCTTTGTTAAGAGATACTTTTTGATCATTTAACCTTGGAGAAGTCAGTAATCTTGAATTATTTATCATTGCAATAAAACATCCTTTTGAGAGAATTATATTTTCCTTCAGTGTTAAAAATGTCTATATCTTCTGTCATAGTGAGTATTATAGTTACAGTGCATATTTCTTTTTTTATATTCTACCCACCCACTTGGTTACCCTTAAGAAAAGTAGGGATTTTTAGAAGGTAGCTGAATGGTATCCACTCTGTCTATAAACTTATTTCCTATTTTAAAATTTTCTGATTTCTTTTGGTTGCTATATTTTGATCTGTTTTTGGGGAAGGGTGATTGGGTGGCTAGAGAGAAATTGAACCCATATGGGGGCTGATAGATAATGTATTCTTTTAAAAAAATTTTTTTTGCTTGACAAAGTAAACTACCTTTCCTCCTGAACAGAGTTTGTCTGTGACATATGAATAAATGGTTTCTTTCCATCTGGTTGTCACATAAACAGATGAGAAGTGATGGTGCCATTCGAAGCTTGAATTTCTCAGAATCCCAACGGACAACAGAATGTGGTTATGAACTGACCCACCCAAATGCAAATTATTTCTGTTGATACCTAATGTATGTAAATTTATGCTGCTCAGTTAACAAAGAAGTTATGAATGATATTTTTCTTAAGTAGTGCTACATAACTGGAATTTTATCATCAGAATTGTGTATTGATAGGTCTCCTTCCTGCTGAATTTCAGTGACATTTCTAGCAGTTCCAAAAGCTGCTCGTGGGGCTACACACTATTGGTGGAAGACTGCATCTTCTGGTGTGTGGCACTGCCTGGAGGGAGCTTCTTCGGCTTTTTGCTAAAGGCCTTGATTGCCTTCTTATGATGCAGTAATGCTCCTTTTGAAGACTGAAGGTGGAAAGTTGGACACTTGGGAGTTTTGGTACAGATTTTGGGGGATGAAGACAAGGAGGGACAGTATGTTGGAAGGAAAGCTGTTTTTTCCTTTTCAAAATTGTGTCATCCCCCCCCCCCCACCCCGGATACAGGGACAAAGAGCCATCCAAATTTGAAGATGGAGGGTTATAGCAGCAGAGTTGGTTTGGGGTCAGTGGGCCTGTGCTGGAGCCTGTGCATGGTGGCTTTGTTGTTTGTTGCTTTCATGATGTGTTTTGCTGTCACTCGGGTGCTGGCAGCTGGGCCAGGCTGTGTTCAGTGGCCGCTGTAGGGGTGAGCCCTCCCTCTGTTTTCTGTACCCCCTGAGAGAGGGTCTCCCTGCGTATTGATTTACCTGCACCTGAACACCAACTCTTCAGTCCAGCACTGAGCTGAGCACTGGGTAGGATACAGAGGAGTTACGAGATTGGACCTCCCTGCTTCGTGTGCTTCCTTCCTGGTGGGAGAAGCTCAGCTTATAGCTGTTCTTGAGTCATCTTTTGACTGGGGAGGAGCCAGCGGAGGGAGGGGCCATTGTGGCCAGCATGGAAGTGGGGGGATTTCTGCAGGAGCCTGAACCTTTGTTGGACCTGGAAGGATACGTGGGCCTTAGGCAGTCTGGTGCACAGGACCTGGCACACAAAAGACCACTCAGGGATATTTGTTGAATAAATTTAGGGAGGGGACAAAGTACCTGAAGATAACGGGTTGGTGGTGGCACATAGCCCAGAGAAGGCTAAGGAAGTGCACAGCCCTGGAGAACTGTACCCCACCCCCAAGTTTCACCCCTAGATTGGGGGAGAGGCAGTGGCACTGGAAGATGGTGTTGGGGCTGTTGGTGGGCTTGGATTGATTGCTGATTTCTGTGGTTCTGGCAGTTGTCATTGTGGGCTGGAATAGAAATGAGTGTGTGTGGAGCAAGGAGGGGTAAAAGCCTTGCTCTAAGAGGTAAGGAAGGTATTGGTTGAGAATAGTTTCATGATTTCGGCAAGAAAAGATTATTGTGTTTGCTTATTCTACATCTTTCATTGAAGGTCTGCCTGTTCAGGCACTGGGATTTTACTAACGTGAATAAAGCGAATCTTGAATTTCTAGGAGTTCACGGTTTCACAGAGTAAATAGATACGTAAACAGATAATTGCAGTATGGCTTGATGATTGCAGTAAGATACAGAGGCAGTTGCTATGGGAACACCAAGTCCATCATAACAGACTGCTGGAGTGAACAAGGCTCGTTGCTTGGGTCTTATCAGGCCAGTGAGATGACTTATAGGATCCAGAGGACTGGAGCTGCAGTGAGCAAGCCCACCACCGTGGGCCTGGGTCCCAGGGCTGAATGGTGCAGCCGGGGACCCGGTGCATCTGGCTTTCCATGCAGAAGTCCTGCAGGAACCCAGGGCCGAGCCCAGGGCCGGGAAGTCACTGGAGCTAGCAAGGAAAAAGATGGTGCCGTGGCTGATTTCCGAGAGGACAGTCTACAGCTAGATTGCCAGAAGCTTTTCCTGGGTGGATTCAGCCAGCAGGATGAGGGGAGGAGGTGTGGAGGGAGGAGGGAGGGAAGGAAGCAGGGCAGCTTCTGCACGTGGACCTGGGTTCTGCTGAGAACCAAGTTGCTAAATATAGTCCTCACCATCTCCTGAGCTCCTTGGTGGTGATGACTTTGTTTTCCATCGCTGGCTGGGAACGGGGCAGGTATGGGGAAGGAGAGGACATTTCTTCCTTTTTTGAGGGAAGGTTGTGAGGAAAATGTCTGCGTTTTCTAATCACTGAAGAAGCCTGTCAGACAGGATTTATGAGGGTTTTGATGAGAGCAGTGATGCAGGGAGCAGCAGCCCCTTTAACTACAGCCAAGCCCAGATGCGGGGCGGTGATCGGCCCTGCAGGCATGGGCTTAAGGGGTCTTGGGTGGCCTGGGGGTTGAGGTGTGTGAGGGAGGCTTTTGGCTTTTCCACATGGTTGGGGGGCAGCTCCACATCTGGCCTCCTGACTGCGCAGACACCTGCTGATTTCCTGGAAGGTTGGTTCGGTTTGTGGTTTCATGATGGTCACTTTCCCTTTGCCACTTCCTTCCTTTTTCTTCTTACGCTGATCAGGGCAAGAGGAATTTCCGCCTCCCGGCAGCAGGACGGATGGGTGGGAAGAGCAGTGGTTAGGCATTTCTCACTGTTGGAAGAGTTTCCTGGTGTGAATCCTGCCTTCCTCTCCCTCTAGCCAGGATCTGTTTTCCTTTTGACTCCTGACTTGGTTTTCAGGCTCTGTATCCCATTCTGCCTTTCTCTCTCTGAGCTCTACTCTCTCCCGAGTCAAGAGGAACTTGCTGTAGGACTTATATCAAGTGACGTCTCATTTTGAATCCCAGTTTTAATGTGCTTATAGTTGTCAAACAGGCTTGGGTTCGAGTCATGAACAATAGCTGCTTCCTGCTTAGTGAAATGCCAATGTGTGATAGTCATGCGCATTATAAAGCTGCCTTCTTCCGGAGCCTTGTCTCCACCACTACCTCTGTTCAGATGCCTGGGTGCACACCCCTGCCATGCCTCTGCTAGCTCGGGCCAGTCTGGGAGCTCTGTTTCTCGCTCAGAGACTTCCCTGGAGCGGTGGGCCTGCCTGTCTGCTGGTTGTTTGTGTGTCCCCAGCATGTGCATTCTAGAACCCCCTGTGCATTCTGCTGCTCTGAACCCGTATGCCTGGGGCTGGACATTCCCTTGGAGACTTGCCTCACTTACACATCTTGCTTGCACCCTTGGGATAAAGGGGACAGTTGGTTTTAGTTCCATCTTCTAGCAGCCTTGCCCTTTCTTGCTGCAGGTAAGAATTAAGGAGGCTGCACCCAGCCCAGTCTCAGTTGTTGTTTCCCACTGTTTGGCCCGGTGCCCGCTTCGTGCGGTGGTGTGTATAAGGCAACATGGTTTGCCTCCAGTTGGTTACCTGATCCTGTAGATTATTGCACTGCTTTAATCTTCCTTGATCTGACTCCTTCTCTCCATTCCTGGGCTGAAATTCATGCTCCTGTCATTTATCAGCTGGATTACTCAGTAGCTTCTCAGCTGAGCTCCCTGCCTTCACTGCTGTTCTGTCCAGATTGTTAAAGCTGCCCTTTTGCAAAATACCAGAAAAGGATTGGCTTTTATAAAGGGGATTTATTAGGTTACAAATTTACAGTTCTAAGGCCATGAAAGGGTCTAAACTAAGGCATCAACAAGAGGATACCTTCACTGAAGAAAGGCTCATGGTGCCTGGAACCTCTTAGCTGGGAAGAGGCACATGGCTGCTGTCTCCTGGTCCTTTGCTCCCAGTTTTCATTGCTTTCAGGTTCTGATCCCAGTGGTCTTCTCTTTAAGCATCTGTGGGTTCTCACTTAACTACTCCAGGGCAAACTTGGGGCTTCAGTCTCCTAGCTTAGCATCTCCAAATGTCCTTCTGTCTGCGTCTCCAAGCGTCTGGGTCTGTGTTGGCTCTTAGCTTCTCCAGGGCAAACTCTGGATTACATATCTTAGCTTCTCTCCAAAATGTCTCTCTCATCTTCCCTGAGTTCCTTCTCTGCGTGAGCTCTCTTAAAGGAGTCCAGTGAACTAATAAAGACTCACCTAGCATGGGCATGGCCACACCTCCATGGAAATAATCTAATTAAAAGGTCTCACCTACAATTGGGTGGGTCACATCTCCATGGAAACAACCTAATCGAAAGGTCCCACCCTAATCAAAAGACTGTTAAGTCTGCCCCCACAGGATTGCATCAGAGAACATGGCTTTTGTGGGGGGCATAATAGGTACAAACCAGCACAACTGCTGTCTTAGTGGTTTTCCGAAAACAAGGATTTGGCCTTTAACTTTCGAACTTAAAACTCATCCTCTTTTGGATAATGACTGGACTTTGCACCCACAAAGCCCTTAGGGATCTGGCCCCAGCCTGTCTTTCCAGCCCCATCTCTTAACTCTCCCCCATTCGTCCTCCTTGTCTCAGCCACGTTCAGCATGCTGCGTTTCCCCCGTCATGGCCCTTTACACATGTTGTCCTGTGCTTATAAAGTCACTTCCTTCATTTTATTATCTCTGCCTGTCCTGCAAGGTTCAGACGGTCCTCTGCTGCACAGAGCCCCACACACGCCTCTGTGGTGGCAAGCCATTACCACGACGCACTGTCATCAGTCGTTTACTTGTCTCTTCATTAGACTGGGACCTTTTTGAGTGCAGAGACCTGTCTTGTTTGCTTGCTTCCCTGACAGTTATCGCAGGACCTGGCATGGAGTATGCACCCTGAAGGAATTAATGCTGCTAGTGTTTGAATCCTCATTTTTCTTAAGTAAAAGCCCAAGTCCTTTCCATAAACTACAAGATCCTGCCTTGGCTACTGTGATGTAAATTCTCCCTTGCTAATTGTGCTCCAGCCACACTGCCTCCTTGCTGTCCTCATCTCATCAGGTGTGTTTCTGCTTCAGAGCCTTTGTATTGGTGGTTCCGTTTGTCTGGAATGGTCCACTCTTCTCCCAGATAACCACATGACTCACTCCCTTACTTCTTTCAAATGTCACCTTCTTAAAAGGCCTTCACTTATTACCTGTTTAAATTGCAACTGCCTCCTGCTCCTACTCCCAGCTCCCTTGACCCTGTTCTCCTCTCCTCCCCCAGCACATATCATCTCCTAGCATATTACGTAATTCACTTATTTGTTGTATTTCTGATTTATTTTTACCACCCCTCCCCGATTAGCTCATAAACTTCATGGGGGTAGGGATTTTTGACTGTTTTATTCAAAGTTGGGTCCCCAGCTCCCAGAATTGTGCCTGGCATGTAATACATGCTTGATAAATGTTTGTCGAATAAATACAGCTTAGAGTGCAGGGAGTGAAACGTGGTGTTCCTGGGCTCTCTGGTCTTACTGGTTCACAGAAATTTTGTTTCTCTGCCTGTGGGGAAGGGACAATTCTTAGAGGGTAGTGGTTTTAAAAGTTGAATTACTGAATGTAGAGCCCTAAAAAAGGTAGGAGCATGCTTGAATGACTCGATCCATTTAGGAACTGTCACTGTGACCGTGTGCAGGAGCTGAGATTGCCTTGCTGCCTGGAGGAAGGAATTCCAGGGTTGGACATATTCTTAGCTGTGGTTTTGTTCTGTATCCATCTCCAAGAATTACCTTTATATTTCTAAATTACTACCTACTAGGTAGAGTGAACATTGCTAAGCTGTGCTCCTTATTTTCTTTACTCAGTGGGACTACAGTGGTTCCGCATTAGACAGATTCAGAGATAAGGCTTTGAAATTGTACGAGTGTCCAGGTGGGCTGAGAGCTCAACCCCCACGGGCGATTTTGGTTTTGGTGATTGTGACCAGTGTCCATGTGACAGTTCCAACACAGGCTGGTTTTTTCTTGGGACTTTGTAGAGTCCATCAGGTAGTGAAGGAACTGAGAAGCCAGCTTACCACTAACCCATCACCCTATTCTCTTATTTTTGGGGAAATTTGTTAATGTTAAGGTCCCTAAAATAAACATACTTAGAATGGAACGTGGAGGTTTTAGGGTACCTTGATGGAAGGCTTTTTGATTTCAGGTAAGCCCTGGTGATTCTTTAGTGTTTGTAATCTCTATTCAGAGATAGCTAACCATGAATTCTTCAGATTTCATTCATTTAGTAACACTTATAAACCTTTTGTGATGGCCTGGGACCAACCAGTATGTGTCGTAGGAAGTAGAGCAATGCCTAAGAAATGGTCCATTCCCTTGAGGAGCTTATATTATGTCTGCCTCCACGTGATGAGAGTGTCTGCTTGGAATTCTCTGGGACCTGGATTCAATACTAGTTTCATCAGTTCATACCTATGTGGTCATGGGCAAATACTCTCCCTGAGTTTTATTTAACAAACAATGTGCTCAACAGATGTGAAGTGTAATTAATCCTTATAACAACTCTGTGGGTTGGTTCTTTTATCATCTCCTGATTTAAAGAAGAGGAAACTGGAATACAGGGAGATTTACATAACTTTCCCAACATCACTGAGCTGAGCAGTAGGAAAGTGAGAATTTCAACCCCAAGCACCCTGACTCTTGAGTTCATGCTTTCCATCAAGGCTTTCTAAGTCAGCTTCCTAATCCAGAAATGGGGGCAATAATAAGACTGGCTGGCTACAGGATTGATATGCAAATCAAAAGAGAAAACCTATTAGGATGTTATCCCACAGCCTGCCACATGGTGAGGGCTGTTAGTAGCCATTTCTGCTACCAGTCTGTCTGGTGGAGGGAGATAAGGTGTGCCCACAAGTTATGCTAGTACAAGGAACCAGTGGCAGGTGTCCTTTTACAGAGGCACTGATAACAGTGAGGAGGAGCTCGGAGGCAGGGAGGGAGAGTACTTGCAGTTGGAGCTCTAGGAGGCCTTCGAGAAGGGGAGGGGAAGAGGCAGTTGAAATATCCAGGGGTACCTGAGTCGTCATCTGTGAATTAGGTTTTATCCCCGTTTCTGAAAACAGGGACCCTAACAAGTTAAAAAGCCCAGGTTTGACTAAGCCCAAGTCCGGGGAAGGTGGATTTGCTCGAGGGGTACAGCTGTTTGGATGACTGATTGTAGCGAGGGGGTAAGAATTTCATCTGGTCAGCAACCTGGGGGCCAGATAGCAGCAGACCCTGCCAGGAGCCCACTTCCAGCCTCTTGAAAGCTTAATTCTCTTTGCAGATTGTCTCTTTTGCTCTTTCTCTTTAGAAGTTTTCTCCCACACCTTCCTTCCAGTGAATTTCTAGAAATACCCCATTTTTCATGACTCACTTATTGAACACATCCTGTTTGGAGAAGTGTTGAGAGAGGAATTTGAGAATGGTGTGAAGTTTACTCCTGATGATAAATGGTGCAGGTGGGAGATGGCTCTGCTTTTCTGCTTTCTCCAGGAAAACCCACAGCCTTCAGACTGCCTGGTATCTGTATCTCCTGACGACGGGCTGAATTACTCCAGACTCAGGGTCTCACTGACTTGACCGGACATAATGCCAACTGGAATTTTTCCTCTTGTGTTTATGCAGGGTTCTGGGTGGCTCCAGAGTGACTGATGATGGAGTTCATCACATTAGAGATAGGGCCTGGATTTTTGAACCTGACTGAGCTGTACGACCTTTTGAACCAACCAGATGGTTCTGTATTCATGCATGCCAGTGTGCAGTGATGGAGTAGGTGCCAGGTTCTTCTGGCCAGAGTTGCCTTCAGAGCCGTGTTTATAAGAAGTAGGAAAAGTGGCTTTGCCTCTTGGGGCAGACAGGGTGCATGTAGGGCAGTGTGGAATGCTGGCCCTTTACTTTGGCTGGCTCTGATTTTACCTATGGCTTGCTGTTATTTCAGCTTTTATTATAGGCCTCACTCAAATATAACAGAGGCAGGATGTTTTAAATCATCAGTCCATGGTTCTCTTTTGTATAGCCCGAAGCCTTTTGGCAGGCTGATTGGAAAGCTAGATACATTAAGGAAGTGAAATAGTAGAAAACATGGAAGAGGGAAAAGTCAGGCATCTCTTAGCTCTGGAAAGAACAGCCAGGGTGAGTCAGACCGTGGTTTAGATTGGAGGGATGGGAGGCAGGTGTGGGAGGGGCGGCACCTGTCGTGTGGGGTTGGGCCAGGTGGAAGGAGAAGGAGCTTTGTGTGACGGGCTGGTGATGAGAACATTGAGAGAGCAAGGCAGGTTGTTTTGTCACAGTCTGAGGCTCTGAGGGTGGCCTTGGGTTGTTGTGGTCCCCTGAGAACTTAGTTCAGGCAGTGGTTGGCAGAGGACGGGAAACCTTCCAGCGAGCGGTGAGAACAGAGGCTGTCAACTGGGGTGGCTTTGCCCCCCACAGGGAACAATTGGCAAGGACTGGAGGAGGCTTTTTTTGTTTGTTTGGTTTTTATTGTTGTTGTTGTTGTTTTTTATGCAATTTTGAGATATATTCACATACCTTACAATCATCCACAGTATACAATCAGTTGCTCATAATATCGTTATATACTTGTGCATTCATCACCACAATTTTTGAACATATTTATTACTCTAAAAAATAAAAAGAATAAAAATAAAAGTAAAAAAGAACACCCAAAACATCCCATACCCATCCTCCCCTCCCATTATTCATTTACTTTTTTCCCCATTCTTCTACTCATCTATCCACACACTGGATAAAGGGAGGGTGAGCCAAAAGGTTTTCACAATCACACTGTCACACCATATAAACTAAGTACATGATCGTCTTCAACAATCAAGGATACTGGATTGCAGTTCAACTGGATTGCAGGTATTTCCTTTTAGCTATGCTAATACACTAAAACCTACAAAGGGATGTCTATATAATGCATAAGAATAACCTCCAGAATGACCTTTCAACTCCATTTGAAAACTCTCAACCGCTGAAACTTTATTTTGTTTAATTTCTGTTCCCCTTTTGGTCCAGAAGTCTTTCTCAATCCCATGGTGCCAGGTCCAGGCTCATCACTAGGAGTCATGTCCCATATTGCCAGTGAGATTCACACCCTGGGAGTCATGCTCCATATAGGGGGGAGGGCAGTGAGTTTACCTGCCAAGTCAACTTAGAGACAAGAGAGGCCACATCTGAGCAACAAAAGAGGTTCTCTAGGCTCAGCCTCTCGTTTGCAGGAGAACAGTTTCATAAAGGCAAGCCCCAAGATCAAGGGATTGTCCTTCTAAATTAGTAATCCCCAATGCTTGTGAGAATATCAGGAATTCCCCAGGTAGGGAGGTTTAATACTTCCACATTTCCCCCCAGTCTGGAGGGAACATTTTTGATTGTGACTGAGGGGAGAGGTGCTACTGGCATCCCGTGGGTAGAGGCCAGGGATGCTGCCAAACATCCTACAAGGCACAGGACAGTCCCCCACAACAAAGAATCATCTGGCCTAAAATGTCACTGTGCTGAGGTTGAGAAGCCTGGGCTGGGAGTTTGCCAGGTGGTGGTGGGGCTTGGAGGGAGTGTTGGTCAGGGAGTGAGGAGGGAGTGGTGCTGGCACTCTGAGAGGCGTTTCCTGGGGAAAGGAGGGAGGCTCTTGGATGAGATGAAGGTGATTTAAAAATTTTCAGAAGCTAAAGCTCACAGATGGTCAGGTGCCATGAAGTAAAACGGGGATTTCGGGCCAGTTGGATATATTGTCAGTAGAGATCTTTAAAGAGTTGGATTAAGATGTTGATCCTCTTAAACTCCTTGACATGTTCTCTCATCTTTGTCTGTATTATTTTTTTCTGCCCTTTAACCTAGTACTGTGCAGAATGCCAAATCAGCTCCTTTTGGGGTATATTTTGATATCTTACTTTTATGTTATGATGATTAACACAATTAAAACTGTGTGTTAGTATAGGCATAGAGTTTGAATTTGATTTATTTAAAAATAATTATCCACATAAAAAGTCTTAATTCAGTAAGGAGGACTTTCTACTGGAAAGCTAAAGGGAAATAGAAAGATTGAGAGAATTTTTTAAAAAGCAACCTATGACACCCATTATTGTATGTGAATGTGTAAGGTAGTTGTGGGCATGTATATGTAAATATATTTATGTATGAGAGAGACACCTCATGCAGTTTACTTTTTTTTTTTCCTTTTTAACAATCTGCCTTTAAAATTTGGAACTAAAATTTATTTCCAGCACGTTTAAAATCTTATTTTCTTTGGCTTTTCTTTCTTCTTTCCCTTTCCTGTGTCAGAGAACAGGTGTCCATTTTCTTTTGAGGGTATGTTGATGACTTCTACTTTCTTAGTTAAGATTCTTTCTTAAGCTGAAAGCTTAGACTTCCCCGTGGGGAGCGTAGAAGGCTTTGGGGAGCATGACGGCAGTAGGTGAGTGCTGAGAATTAGAAGAGTCCCTCAGAGGCTGGGAGTGGGGAAGACAAGGCCACGGGGCCAGGCAGAGGCTAGTGGAAGGCTCCAGCCTCGGCAGGAGCTAAGCGGATGAGGGGAAGGAACAGCTTGGAGATGTAGGCAGGAGGGACAGTCTTGGCGACCTCTTGGTTGTGGGGGCGAGGAAATGGTGGGAATCCAGGAAAATACCCGGGTTTCTGGCTTGAGTGGGTGGAAATTATTTAAAAAAAAGAAAGAAAAACCCCTGCTTTGATCGTTAATGTTACTTTCTGACTTTTGAGTTTTAAAAGTAAATGGAAATGAAGTTTTTAACGGTGCCTCAAATCTTAAGACTGGGATAGGAACTTTTTCAGTTGCATTGTGAATTTTAGATTAAAACATACTTGATAGCTTTGGAAAGTTTAGGATTCTGCCTGCTTTCTGGAATTTAGGAAGCATCCACTTTGGCTCCCAACTGTATGATTGAAAGGCTAGAATCTGAGCCACCAAGAGATAGGGCTCAGTCTTACTCATCTAGTAAAGGACATTGTGTACAGTGGGCACTCGATATTTTTCCTTTGATTTACAGAATGGTTGTCTTGAGAAAAACCAATGAAATGATCAGGTCTCTTCACATACAGGAAGATTTTGAAAGTAGTGTCTTAATATCTATTCCAAAATAAAAGTGAACTGTAGGGATAGAGGTGGGTGTAAGAGGGGATGGTGGGGGCGGGGGGGTGGGGGTGGGGGGTGGATGTAGAATGAATGGTGGTACTGGGTAGATGGTGATGTGGGGGGATGGTGGTGTGAGGGGATGGTTGGGGGGGGTGGTGCAGGGTGGATGAGTAGGTGGATGGTAAATTAAAAAAAAAAGTGAACACTAGTTAAAGACAGGTGAGTGGCATTATCTCTCTAATTTGTAGTTCCATGTGCTTTGTGGTTCTTGTGGGCAAGTTTTCTTGCATGCGTCTACTGTTTTCCGTCATTCTACTATTGGGAGGTGGTCTCTGTCTTCTGGTTGCTGGAGTTGGAATTTATCTTCCAGCACTCACTAGTCCTATTATTATCTGACAGGTGACTTAATAATATCCTCTCTAACCTCAGTTTCCTTTTCTGTAAAATGTGGATGCTTAATACCTGTTTCATAGGGTTGTTGTTGGAAGAATTATTGTATGAGGTAATTTGTATCAAGACTCAGCCCAGTTTAAGCATGCCGTAAATGCTGGCTACTATTTGAGCCACTTACCTGAGCTTGACTGTTGGCTCTGCCACTTACTAGGTGAGTAAACCTCCCTATGCCTTAATTTCCTTAGGTGTAAAACAGGGGTAATAATAATAGCTACCTCATGGGATTGTCGGGAGGATTAAGTGAGTCAATACTTGTAAAACTCTTAGGTCACTGCCTGGCATATGGTATAGGTGCTCAATAAGTGCTACTTTTATCACAAAGTGCTTTCACATGGATTAGTTTATTAATTATGCACATAAACTACAAATTCAAATTATATACTGATTCTTTGTATTTGTTTTGTTTTTAAAAACCTAGCTCCTTCTGATGTTTGGTTTAAGACTGAAAGGTCTTTGTTACTTGGGGAAGTCACTTTCAGGAGCCTCCGTTTCCTTTCTGAACTGGAGAGCTGGACTAGGGGAACCTCTTGATGTTTGACAACCTCCCTTTAACGTTCTAGGTTTCTGTAAACAAACGTACTTTCCTCATCTGTAGCTTTATTGGGCTCCACTCACATTCATTAAAGCATCGTCTTACTGGAATCCTGATCCCCTTTGTCCAACCTCATGTGGAAGCTGTTTCATTCCTGGTGTTACTTAAAATGTCTTTCTCAAGGGCCTTTTCTGACGTATACGTCTCCCTTGAGATGGGAAACCACAGCAGCTTGAAGTTTTTGAGGTATAAGCAGTGTGTTGTGTTTGTGTGGGCGAGGGGGTGCAATGAATTGAGGAGTGGTGAGATATTCGTTTCCTTTTTCAGTCAGCTTTATTGCAGTGTAATTTCCATATGATAAAATTCACTAGTTTTAAGTGTGCCATTTGCTGACCTCTGAGAAACGAGCAGTCATGTAATCATCACCACAACTATGAGCAGAACATCTCTGTCACCCCAATATCCCAATATATTCCCTTCTGCTAAACTAATTTATTGGTGGGCCACTGTCGCTTTTTGAATTTTCCACATACATAATCATGTCATCCTTCCTTTCCAATTTGTTTGTTCGCCTTTTATTTATTTCTCTTGCTTTGTTGCAGTCTCTAGGACTTTCAGTACAGCATTGGGTAGCAATAGGAGAGAGCGAACATCTTTACTTCATTCCCAAAACTAAGAGGAAAGCTTTCAGTCTTTCACTAGGTATAACATTAGCTGCAGGTTTTTTTGTAGATGCCCTTGATCAGGTTGAGGAAGTTCCTTTCCATTTCTGAGTTTGCTGAGAGTTTTCATCATGAATGGTGGTTTAATTTTGTCAGATGGTTTTTCTGCATCTACTGAGATGACCATATGGTTTTCCTTTCTTAGTTTGTTAATGTGGTAAATTACCTTACATTTTTAGTGCTGTGACTACCCTTTAGGATGGAAGCCTTATGTGTGGTGTAAGCACCAATTTTGTGTCACCATTTTGGGATTTGAGGATTAGCTGTACCACACTTCATAATTATATAGTACATTCTGAGTTATTGACAGCGGCTATTCTATGTAAATAGTCACTCCTGTGGGTGTGATCTGTTTAATTATAGCTCTGTTGACCTTTTTACTCTTTCATTATATTTCGGGTAGAGTGAAAACCATGTGGGGCGGTGGGGGTGGGGTGGGGGTGGTGGGATGATAACAACAAACACGCCTGTAGCCTTTATTATATGCCAGACATTGGTGTAATGTGAGCTCATTTAATTCTCACAACCACCCAAAGCCATAGATACTTATTTTACAAATAAGGAAATTGAGATCCCACTTCTTGGAAGGTAAGGGAAGTGAACTCCATTTCACCTAATGTTAATTGAGTACCATTTATATGCTAACCACTTTGACCCATTTAGCTGGTACAGAATTTTTAAATAGGTGGCATCCTCCCTTTTATAGAAGATACTGGTAGACCCATTTAGGTAACTTCCAAGGCCACAAAGCAGTGAGAAGCAGGGCTAGATTTGAATCCAGATCTTCTGTTTTCAAGTTGAGTTCTTGTTACTGCACCATTACTTTTGGGGTGGTTTTTTAGAAAAGGAATTAAGTCAGGATGAAAAAACTAGGTAACTTTGTAGGGCAATGCGGACAAAAATTTCACAGTTTGTCTTCACAGATTTATCTGAATATAAGGATTAGTACAAAAACATTCTAAAACTAAATTTTGTTACCTCAGCATATTTATTAGGATAACAATCTTCTTAATTCAGCATATGTCCAGGAAGATATTTTATTAACATTAAGAAATGATGTAGCAGAATTTTTGGATGAATTGTTGTGCATGTAAAACTGTTTTCCTGTTCACCTTTTCAGTGAAAGGTTTTCTAGGGAGCCTTTGTCCTATTGCTACTCTTGTCTGCCAAGCTGTGGTAAGATTCGATGAGTTTCTTGCACATAGTTGGAGTTGAGTTTATATGTATACATGAAAATGAATTGTTGATATGATTAAATGCTCATGTCTCTGCCAAAAAATGTACCGTAATTCTTCTGTTTTCGATTTCATGCATATTTTCGACTCAGCCAACATTTACTAAGCACATACTTTATGCCAGACACTATGCTAAATCAAGGGAAGGGAGGAGAAAAGAAAAGAGTGATACTCTGTTCTGGGCCTTGAATGATGAATTCAGCAGGCAAAAGACGGATAAGGGCCTGGCAGACGGAGGATCCTCGTGGTTGCACATGTTGGGGTCCAAATAAGTTCCTTTAGGGGGCCATGTTGTACAGGTTAAGAACTTTGGTATTAGACAGATGTGAATTTCTTACTATTTGGTAGCTCTGTAGTGCTGGGCAAGTTGGTTGACCCCGTTCAGCTCTAGTTTCCTCATATAAAAAAGGAGGTGAAGGTCCATGTTTGCTTCGCAAGCAGTTAGTGTGTGTTTGTTTCCTTCCTTGGAAGCGAGGCCAGAGGTCTGTGCTCTGTGTTGGAATGAAGCTTTTCTTTTTTTTTCCCCCAGACAGTAGTGGTAGGTGGTCTTTTCTGTAGTTTGCAGGCACACGTCTGGCTTGGACAGTGGGGAGTCTAAGGTTCAGTCCTTGCTGAGATCGTCATCTGCTTTTCCAGAATCTAGCCCAGCACCAGCACGCTGGTCGTGCTAGGTAAATGCTTGCTGGGTAAGTGCATTAAGGCTTTACAGTAACCTCCGGCACTATGCTTCTAGTAGGGTTGCCACCTTGGGACTTTGGATGCTGTAAGGCTCGAGTAGACCCTGCCCCTGTAGCACCCATGTCCAGCGTGATGGTGATGGTGCTCGATGTGCCTTCATCCTGGACTGGAATTAACACTTTGTTGGAACAGGCTGAAGCCGCTGGGGAGAACAGCTGGGGGCTAGGCCCCTGTCAGAAGGGGTGTGGCCTGAGAGCACGTGGCTCCTCATGAAAGGAGGGAGATTCAAAGAGAGAATTGACAGCTGTCACCATTTTATCACTTTTTTTTTGTCTGTTTCCTTTACTCCTCCAGCTTTTCTTTCTTTCCCTTTTGACTTTATGGAGGAGAATTTCCTTCTTTGAGGACATGTGCTGTTGGGGAGGCAGGTTTTGATTGTATGATTGCCAGGTGAGAGTATTACAGCTTTGTAGACTATTAGGTATAAGATCTTGATGCACATTAGCTCCTGCTTGGATACAGCTGGGGTGTGTGTTAACTTAAACACACACACAAATTTTTGCTCAAAAAGGGAGCACAAACAGCCTCGGGTGCTTTTTATTTTGGCCTAACTGGAATGACAGCATTAAGTATCATCAGGAGAAGGCTTATGGATGATTAACAATTTATAATACACATTTTTGTCCATAGAATTTTAATCATTGTTAGTTTAGGAACACACATGGAAAGTGTGACTAAACCAGAGAAAGAACTGCTAAAATAATATTTTGTTTAAAAGCATCTGCTTGCTGGATATCATGCAGATGATTTTATTAAAATACTTTCAAGATCTAGTTTAGTGGAAAATCAAAGATACAACTGTTTTGCAGAGAGGTAGGGATAGGAGAATGAGGTGGAGTTTCTGCATGAAGAATCAGAAGCTTGTGTTGTTTTGAAGCAGAATGAATGTATAATTGGGTCTTTCTGATACGCATTCATTCATTCATTTATTCATTTATTTATTCATCAAACAATTGGATCATCTATGCTAGTTACTGAGAATTCTAAATATGAGCCTTCAAGGACTCACAGTCTAGTTGTGTGGGCAGATAAAAGTAATTAAGAAATAGGTAAAAATAGCCAGCAAATTTTGTTCCCTAGAATGAGAGGTGTTGTGTGTGTGCTTTAGTTCTTATGAAGGATGTATATGAAGTTTCCTTTTGAGATGAGTGGAAAAAAATACTTTTCTATGAACTCATCATTTAAAAGAGTTTGAATATATTCAGGCCTTCAAATTTAGAGTACTTTAACAAGCCATTAAGATTAGGATTAAGTAGAAATGCTTGATTTTGGAAGATTAAGTGACTTACTCTGCTAGACATAGAAGGCCCAGAAAGACCAGGGTTTTGTGATCTGAATAGCACCGAGAACCCTTTATGAGAACACATGTGCAGCATCAAGTGCAGAACAGGTGATGCAGGTAACACCCATGGGAAGAACTGGACACCAAATCACTAAACTAAGTTGAGGGGCGTCTTCAGTGGCCCTTCTGCCCCAGTAGCCTTGGTGTTTACTCGGGTTGAAGGACAGAATCATCAACTTAGGTTCTCACTAAGATTGTGCACCAGTGTAGATAATGCTTATTGACTATGCACTGAACACTTTACCAAGCACCCTGGGGTGTTTTTTAAAAGATCAGGAGATGGAATTAATATGCATTTATTTATAATTTAATTAGAATATGTGGCACGGAGGAAAAACACTTTCCCTAGATCCTTTGTGAGGCATCATGAAAAGAATGGCTTGGACTTGGTTATTTAGCCTTTCTGCAGAAAGAAATTACTTGTGACTTGATGATGTTTGAATTTAGTTGTGTGTTAGTCAGCACTAATTGAACACCTACCATGATGTAAAGGTAAAAAGTGAGAATCATACAGGTGTCTAGATTTGGCTGTGTGAACTTTTATTTCTTATAGGTGGCATGGCCTTGGCAAGTTGCTTAACCTTTCTGAATCATTTCTTCAGTTGTTACCCATTTTGCTGGATTGTTGGGGGGGGATTGACAGTGCATGGCACATGGTAGGTGTTCAGTACAAAGTGGGAGTAATGATATTGTTATTTAATGGAGATTCCAGGAACTGTGCTTGATTTCCAATACAGAGAGCTGGGGATCCTCCCGTGCAAGAGTTTATGGTCTGATACAGACTAGTAATGCCTTTGTTGAGGAGGGTGTTTTCTATATCTTCTGATGGCTGTGGGCTGGAACCTCTTGATGCCAGTCTTGCTGCAGCTGCGGTAGCGGCTGCAGCTGCTATTCCTGGGCTCTAGAAACACCTGAAGTGGGGAGTGGGCGGGCTGCCTGAAATGAAGCCATCCTGCAGAACCAACTGATATATTCTGTTTCCTCTGGGTCATTCTTTGTGCTAGATTTGGGGCATTCTATGGAAACAAACCCTAAAAGATTAGCCATAACTTAATTTTTGGTCATTTCTTAAAGTGGTAATAGTTAACCTTCTATAACCTACACTTAGTTTCCAAGTCTCTTTTGTATGTATTGCTCAAGTATTTCCTCACATTTTCCCTGATTTTTCTATCTAAGATAGTACCACTCTTCACTTCTGTTTGTTCCTTCAGTCAAAAAAATATTTATTGAGTACCCACTGGATGCTGGTGATACATGAGTGAACAAAGCATTCAAAAAATCACTGTCTCTGGAGCTTCCTCCTGCTTTATTTTCTTCATAGCAGTCATCACTATCTGACATCGTATGCCATGCATTTATCAGCTTATTGTCTGCCTCCTCACTAGAACAGTGCTTGACACCATGAGGGCAGAGACTTTGTTTTGTTTGCCACCAGATCTCCAGTGCTCAGAATGCTGCCTGGTACACAACTGGTTCTCCATAAATATTTTGTTTGTATGATTGTTGAGACCTGGATGCAAAAAAGATGAGCTCTAACTGTGATTATCTAATCATCAAAACTTTAAAAATCAGTGCATGGAAGGGGTGGTTATTGAACTTTAAAGGAGTAGGAGGGACCTCTGGATCAAGCAGCAGAAGACCTGGTTTGGGGCTTTGGCTCTGCCCCGATGAACTGCTTGACTTTGGGCAACTTGACATTTGTGAGTGAAAAGAATAGATGGGATTCCCTGTAAAGTCTCTTCAAAACCAACCTCCATGAGTATCAAAAAGATTGTCTTTTTGGTCGGCACCCTCAAGACATTTAAAAATAGGTGGACTTCACCGGTTTTTGATTTGCAGGTAACTTTTCATGAACCCATTTCCTACATTGAGCAGGTAAACCTGTGTGAAATTTTGAATCATTCAGCTGTGAAAGTAAGGTTTCTTCCTGGGTCCAGAATAAAAAGGCTGCCTGTAAAATGTCTTCAGTTTAGTAATGTTTAGTACAGTATGCCTTTCTTTTCTGTCCTCAGTGCTCTTGGTTTTTGTCTGCATATGGAAATACTTGAGCCCACAGTGGCTCCTCGGCGTGGGAAAGGCATGCCCTTGAGAAGTTAACGGCTTGCACACAAGCCCCTGCATGTGTGGAAGAATCATCTGGCCTGACAGCCGTCTGTCTTTTCATGACTTTTAACGGCACAAGCTGCAGGGATCTGGTCTTGGGGAGGCAGCAGCTGGAGATCTTGAATGAACTCTCTGCTCCTCAATTAAGGAGCCTACCTTGCCCTTTGCCAGAGAGCCAGCCATCCTGGAAGGGTTCTAAATCACCAGGTGCCTGGGAAAGCTCCGACAGTCAGCTTGGCTCATCTGCACCAGGCGAATCCGTTTAGCAGTTTGCCTGCCTAATAGGATATTGGCCTCATGGACCTTATTCCCTCCTGTGTGTCTTTCTGGCCATAGTTTAGCTTTCTGATTTGAGTGCTTCTGTGGATTTGATGGCTGCTTCCTCTGGGTGGGTTTCTAAGGGAGCAGGATACAGTGGAAGGTGCGTGAGCCTTGGCATCCGTGTTCCAGAGTTTAAATCCCACCTCTGCTGCTGATTGGCTTGTGTTTCTTTGGTCTTAAATCCTTGACTGGTCCTCAGATTCTGCATTCTGAAACTTGGGAATGATACCAAATCATTAATTAATTGAGACAGTGTTTAGAAAGTATGTAGGCCAGTGCCAGGCACAGTGTGGGTATTCAGTAAATGGAAGCTTTTACTATTATTTTTTGCACATGCTTAAACCTTTCCCTCTCTTCCTTACTCCTCCTTATTTCATGTCTCTTGGATTTAAAATCTGGTGCAAAACTTGGCGAACCCAGGACGCTGTCACTGTTTGGCCTTATTCCTCTGTTCCCGCCATACTCTGATAACCTCTTTATTATGTGTCCTCCCAGCTCTTAGGCATAATTATGCTCCACTTATCTAGAGGTCAGACTTTTAGCAACCTCTGCCATCTGGAACATATGCAGGAGCCAGAAGTCAACAGAAAAGGCCTCTGAGCTCAGCTGCTCTAGAGTCTAGGCCAGACGGTAGATGAAGAAGACGGCAGCTGATTGGAAGGATCAGCTGACAGCAGTGAGAAATGACAGGTGGCACAAAATAAAAGCACAGTCGAGTGGGCCCATTCAGTGTAATGGACAGCGGTTCTACATCCCATGATAACCAATGAGAGCATCATAATATTACAAGTGAGGTGTTCTCCAGTGCTCCTAATAATTCTGAGTGTAAGGCAGAATTATATTAAGCTTTTTCTATTTTAAAAAGCATGGAAAATATAGGATTTCCAACCAGGATATTATCTTAAAAAGCCTTTGGTGTTTTGGTGTCATATTTTCTGGATAATTAATTTATGTGTAACTCTTTGTTTTTCAAGAATGGGGAAAATACTGGAGTATGGAGTAAAGAACATGAGCTTTTGAATCACAGTCGAGGGTGTAAATCTTATTCCTGCCACCTGGTTGTTAGATGACCCAGTGTAAGTTAACTTTTTGAGCCTTGGTTTCCTCATTTATAAAATAGGGATAATAATACCTACCTTAGAGGGTTATCCTGAGAATTGGGTGAGACAGTGTCTGTAAAGCATCGGATACATGGAGGCTTAGAGTGTGTGTACATGGCATCAAAAATTCAGTCACATGCTGCAGTAACTCAATTCAGTTCTGACGCTTGACTCTCTGGAGTCAGGCCAGACCCTGCAGGTTAAGGCTCCTCTACAAGATTGCCCTTCAGGTCCCTGTTGCAAGTTTGGTGGCCCAGACCACCCACACTTCTGACCACTGGCTACAAATTCAGGGGTTCCCATCTCCACTTTGGCTTTGGTTGATTCTAGTTTTATTATGATAAAAGGATACAAAGAAGCAAAAAGAAGAGCTGCAGAGGGCAAGGTCTGGGAAGATCTCAAATGCAAGCATCTGTGTCCTCTCTGTGGAATCAGAATGTGTCACCTTCCTGCCGCAGAGATGTGTCTTCTCAATTGTGGAAGCTCATCTGGCTTTGAGTGTCCTGAGTTTATATGGGGTCTTGTTATGTAGGCATGATTGATGGAATCAACGTGTATGTGTTGAGTTCAAGCTGCAGGCTCGTCTCCTCCCAGAAGTTGGGGAGGTAGGCTGATATGATGAGCCTCAAAACCCCAATCCCCTCATCCCATGGTTGGTTTTCTGGTGGGCTAAGCCCCACGTTAAGTCTGCAAATTCGACTGTCCCTTCTTGTCTCACTGGCATTTGAACTACCAGGTATGGCCCTGGGTCCACCATGAAGAACAAAAGACGTTCTATCTCAGGAAATTCCAGAGATATAAAGTTTGCTTCCCCAGGAACTGGGGACAAAGACCAGCCACGTTTTTCATTATACCACAGTGAGCTAATTTGTTCTGCTTCCCTATAGCTTACAGCAATAACTTCTACTCATTTCCACCAATTACTTGGTAAATTTTTCTTACACCATTTGACGTGGATGTTGTGTACAGTTAGATGGTAAGTTCTTTACAGTCAGGGACCCTGTCCTGGATCATGATTTTTAAGTATCTCCAAATTCTTACCAAAGTGGTCCGTGCCACTGTCGACTGTGGTGTGAGCTCAGTGTTTGACAGAAACTGAAGCTGGAGGATTCTTCACGTCTCTAAATCCAGATGGGCATAATTTGTGCTAAATTGTACTGTCCTTCAGCTTGTGTGATATTGACTGTTGTACAGAGAATCTTAGTGTTCAGGTCTAGGAGAGACTGCATTTTGATGTGCTCGTGGCGAGGGCAGCCCAAGCAGGGGCTGAGAGCTGGCCCCTTGGCCAAGGCCACAAGAGCCAGTCCGTGGTGGAGCCAGGATGGCCCTTGGATTTCTTGGGCCTGCGTTGCCTGGGTTTCTCCGCTCTGCTACACTGATGCGGCCCCAGTGCCTTGCTCTTCGTGCTGTGAGGAAGAACAGCCTCGGAATTCTACCCTGAGAGGCCTTTACATGTGGAGTGAACTTAGAATGAACTTGGTCTGTGAACCAAGTTCTGTGGCTCAGCTCTGCCCCTGACCCTCTCTCTGTCTGTCTCAGGCTGCCCTCATGTCTCCAAAGGGGACAGTAATTTTCATTTCTATGATGATTGTGGTGTCAAAAGGGTTTCTTACTTACAAACTTGAACCACACATTTGGACTGGTCTTGGAGAGTAATTTGAGGGGCTATCATAAGGCCATGTTGGCCTCAGACACCTCCCCTAAGAGCTTGCCAAGATTGCATATGGGAAGGCTCTTGTAGAGATGCATGTAGATAATTCTTGAGAAGGAAATGACAGGTTAACTTGTCACATAGACTGCATATCCGTGACTTAGCAGGATGGAATTTATAGAGGGGAAGAGTGAAATTTCACAGTCTGTTTGAGGATGGAGTGGTGGAATGTAAGCTTAACACTGCTGTAAGAGCTAAAACAAGTCCAGCTCATGTTTGTTTCCCTGAGCTCAGTAGCCTGTTCTTAACAGGTATTCCTAGTGTTTGCTTGGTTGACTTGGATGTGCTGCTGCTTAGGGAGGAGGCGAGTACCTCCCTAGGTACTTGGTCAGGGAGGGATGCTCCTGAAAGCAAACTTTGCTAAGTTTTCAGATTTTTGTTCTGGGTTGGTCCTGCTTAGGATCTGCGACAAGAGTATAGGAATTTCAAACTGTCATCTCCAGTCCTTCAAAGGCTTCAGGCTTTGGTGGAGAAGGAGGGCAGGATGTAAATCTGGGTTTACATCTCTTTCCATCTTTACCATTTTTCTTATTTGAACAGTTCACTTAATCTCTTGAGCCTCAATTTCACCATCTTTAAAACAAGGAAAATAATATCTGTCTTAACTGCTGCATAGGGTTGTTATGAATCTAAAATAATACATATGATCTCCTTGAAGGCAGAAACACTATCTTAGTCATTTTTAGCATTTAAAAGGCTGCTAAACAATAAGATATGCTATGTACATTCTAATTATTATTCGTAGTAATAATAATAATTCAGCTAATTTATGCTAGGCACTGGGAAAGGAACAGGAACTGTAAAGCGGCATTATTTCACTGTCATTTCCATGACTCTCAGAGTTCCTGAAGCCCAGCTTCCATGCATGACTTTGGAGAAGGGAGTGGGAGGTGCTGGATACCAGACATGGGGCCCTTTTGCAAGGCCTGGGGACATGGGATCTTCCTTCGCTTAACAGGTCTTGTAAGTCATAGAGTGTTTTCCCATTCTACAGCAGGCACAAAAAGGTGTAGGGCCCCAGGGAAGAATACTGTGGTGTTTTTATTTAATCTGAGTCCACAAATAGCAACCATACATGGTTGAAGGTGATAAATGCCTAAGAGAGGACTAGATAGAACTCAGTAACTATAAATCAAAACCAAGATGAGGTGGGGGCAACTTGCCCTCTGAGATGTTGCATCTCTTCTTATTAATCTGACTCACAGAATTAAGCAATAACTGCTGGAGGTGAAAGAGGTTATAGAGATTAAATAAAGAGCTAGGATCCTGGGCCATCTGTGAGCAAAAGCACTGAGCCTAGCATTGTACGGATATAGAAATAAACAAGACCCAGGCCTTACCCTCACGGAACTTAAAAGCTAGTGGGGAAGACTTTCCAGCAGTGACCTATAAAATAAGGCAGGGTGAAATTAGATTTTCTGAAAGGGTTATGGTCAGAGGACAACTGAAGGGTTTTACTTGGAGAAGGGGATGGAAGTGAGAATAAGCATGCCACTTGAAGGAATAGCATGAACAAATCCAGGGAAGTGTGAAAACCCATGGTTTCTCCAGAGAATAAGTTGGCTGGTGGGAATGGAGCATGGAGGGTTGATAAAGAGAATGTGAAGAAGAGGGGCTTGAAGGGAGGAACAGGGTAGATTGTGGGGGCTTTAAACATCACATGAAGGAGGTTTGCTTGTGAGCAGAGGGGAGACCTGCAGCGTTTCACCGAGTCACTCATTTTATCGAGAAAGGAACCAAGGTCCAGAGAACTGAAGTGGCGTGCCCTGGGCTGACAGTGAGAGCTGGAGCACCCAGCGCTTGGGAATCTGGCTCACCTTGCCTTGCTGTGCGGGTCTGGGCACAAGGGAAGTCCGGCCCTCAGGATGTGCAGAAATTTAGAGGCTCAAAGCTGAACTGCTTATCTATCCCCAGTGTCCATTGAGTGGGTTTTGTACTTGGAATGGCTAAGATAACGTGCATTTTTTAAATTTTTTAATGCAATTTTATTGAGATATAGTCACATAACACACAATCCTTCAAAGTGTATTAATCAGTTGTTCATAGTTGTGCATTGATCCCTACAATCAGTTTTTGAACATTTTCATCACTCCAAAAAACAAAATAAAAATTAGAATAAAAAACAATATCCAAAACATTCCATTCCCCCTTTCCCCACTTTGTTCATCTACTTTTTTTCATACTCATTCTTTAACTTTATCAAAAAATTAAGAAAACAAACAATAAAAAAACATTTCAAACAAAAGCAAAACAAAGGAGTAAGAAAAAGCAAATACCCTAAAATAACTACATTGCTTCCAATGTGTTTCCTACCTTACCCCAAGAAAATAGACAGACTATAACCCAACAAAGGAATAAGGAAAAAAAAAAAAACAAAAACTAAAATAACTACATTTCTGCGAACTTGTTCCTACCATACCCCCCAGACATTAACAAACCATAGTTGTTCCTGAGCATTCCCAGAACATTGTTTACCCTCCATAATTTATCTGTTCTTATTAGAATATTGTTCCTCCTTCACTATTTGCTGTCTATCGCTAGGTCCCCTACATTCTACAGTATAAACCATTTATTTTACATTTTTCACAGTGTTCACATTAGTGGTAACATACAGTATTTCTCTTTTTGTGCCTGGCTTATTTTGCTCAGCATTATATCTTCAGGGCTCATCCATGTTGTCATATGTTTCACGACATCATTCCTTCTTACTGCCACGTAGTATTCCATCATGTGTATATACCATATTTTGTTTATCCACTCATCTGTTGAAGGACATTTGGGTTGTTTCTGTCTCTTGGCAATTGTGAATAACGCTGCTGTGAACATTGGCGTGCAGATATCTGTTCGTGTCACTGCTTTCAGATCTTCCGGGTATATACTGAGAAGTGCAATCGCTGGATCGAATGGTAACTCTATATCTAGTTTTCTAAGGAACTGCCAGACTGACTGAACCATTATACGGTCCCACCAACAAGGCATAAGAGTTCCAATTTCTCCACATCCTCTCCAGCATTTGTAGTTTCCTGGTTGTTTAATGGCAGCCAGTCTAATTGGTGTGAGATGATATCTCATTGTGGTCTTAACTTGCGTCTCCCTAATAGCTAGTGAAGCTGAATATTTTTTCATGAATATTTTTTCTTTTGTATTTCCTCTTCAGAGAACTGTCTTTTCATGTGTCTTTTTCCTGTTTTATAATTGGGCTGTCTGTACTATTGTTGAGTTGTAGGATTTCTTTATATATGCAAGATATCAGTCTTTTGTCAGAGACATGGTTTCCAAATATTTTTTTCCCATTGAGTTGGCTGCCTCTTCACCTTTTTGACAAATTCCTTTGAGAATACAGAAGCTTTTAAGTTTGAGAAGTTCCCATTTATCTATTTTTTGCTTTTGTTGCTTGTGCTTTCAGTGTAAGGTCTAGGAAGTGACCTCCTAGTACAAAGTTTTGAAGATGTTTCCCTACATTATCTTCCAGGAGTTTTATGGTACTGTCTCTTATATTGAGGTCTTTAATCCATTTTGAGTTAATTTTTATGTAGGGTGTGAGGTAGGGGTCCTCTTTTATTCTTTTGGATATGAATATCCAACTCCCCCAGCCCCATCTGTTGAATAGTTTGTTATGTCCCAGTTCAGTGGTTTTGGAGGTCAACATGTACATTTTATACTCTAATACAAATGCATGACTTCATCTGTCCTTTCCTTCTCCTCCACTGGGAGGAGGTAATGGGATAGTGTGGAGAAATGGTTTGTTCAGTTCATTCAGGAGGGCAGGTATCTTTCCCTATCAATGAACTCTTGAAAGCAATGGACTGCCTTTGTTTTTGTGATTGAGAAATAGAAAGAGTGGTTGGGAGGAAATTAGTGTGGGGAATGGAATGCCTCGGAGAACGATGTAGGAGAAGGTCACTGGGGTGGGGAGATTAACGGCTTCCCGTCCAGTGAGGGAGTTGGCAGGCTGGAGGATTGTTTGGGGGTTTATTGGCCATGGTCAACAGGACCTGGGATGGGCCTGGGGAATTGAGAGGAGAGTGGACAGGAAGTGGGTAGCAGAATCTCTTGCTTTTTCCTTTCTTTTTAAAAAATTCCCCCCCTCGTCCAAATATCATCTGCAGCTCATTGAGTTTCTTCTGTCAGTTATTGTAAGGAGGCAGACTGTGTCCCTGGAGCGTACTGATGAGTAGGTTTTTGAGCGTTAGCCTGCAGAACACTTTGCCTCTGGGAAAAGTGCTGGAAGTTGAGTCCTCCTCAATGTCCAGGAGGTCGTGAACACACAGCAGGGACACAGACAAGTGCTGCTGCTCTCGGGCCATGGGGCCAGGTGGGGCCGACAGAGGGCCTGGGGCGGGGGGGATGCTGGAGTTAGAATTTAAGTAACTGAGCCTCAGAGATTGAATAGCAGGTGAAAATTGAAAGTAATCGAAGAATCAGTGAATCTAGAAAAATCTATTTAAAGGACTTTGGAAGCCACTTGAAGAATTTAGGAACACATCGATAGTGCCTGGGGTCCGAACACAGTTCTGTACCCAGTATCTGGACTCTTAGTAGCTCACGCCCGCCCTCAAAACCCATCTGTGCTGCCCTCAGCTCCAGCCTATTCTGAGGTAACTCACAGTGAGTAACGGTGTCTTGGGAGTGAAAGCATGATCATAGGGAACTTACAGGCTAGACATTCGGGCTTAAAAGTTTTTTAAGGAAAGAGAACTGTCTGCAGTTAGTCCAGTAACTTGAAAGAACTAAATGGGATGGAAAGTTAAGAAACATGTCATTTTGTTGTTGTTGTTGTCTTTAGTTTTTAAATCTGCTTCATTGAAGTATAATCCACATATAATAAAATTTACCAGCTTTAAGTGTGTGATTCAATGAGTTTTGTCAAACATAGCAGTCATGTACCCACTGCAATCATAAAATACAAGAGTCCCATCCCCTCAAAAAGTCCCCTCCCCTATTCCTGTCTTCCTGGCAATCACTGACGAGCTTTCTGTTGCTGTGGTTTTGCCTTCTTTAGAGTTTCATATAAATGGAATCATATGTACCCCTTTGTATCTGGCTTCTTTTCACGTACGTCATGCCTTTTAGAGTCATCCATCCATTTTGCATATATCCTTAGATCCCTCCTTTTTATTGCTGAGTCATATTCTATTGCATGGTTATACCACAACTTGTTTATCAGATCACCAGTTGATGGATATTTGGGTTCTTTCCAAGTAATAAAAATGCCATGTTGAGTACAAGTCTCTGTGTAGACCTATGTTTTATTTTCTGACTTAGGTAAAGTGCCTAAGAGTGGGATAGCTGGGTTGCAGGGTAAGTTGTATGTTTCACTTTGGAAGATTCTTCCTTACTCTCTTCTAATGTGGCTATACCATTTACATTCCCGTTAGCAATGAATGAGTGTTCCAATTCTTTCACGTTCTTATCAGCCCTGGGTACCATCAGCTTCAGCCAGTCCAGTGGTTGTATAGTGGAATCTCATTGTGGTTTTAATTTACATTTCTCTTGTAACTAATGATGTTCAGCACCTTTTCATATTCTTATTGGCCATTTGCATATCTTCTTTTGTCTGTATATCTATACTGACACCGTGTAAATTGCTTTTTATATCATGGAATGCATCATGAGAGGAGGGATTCTAATAAGTATTGAATGTTTCTCACTGGAAGAGGGTGTTCAGGAGAAATGGAACATTTAAGTAACAATAATCTGAAACAAGATTCTGGAGATGTGCTCTGTGGAATAATGCTGCAGGTACTCCTGGGAGCTAGGATGAATCATTCTTACAGAAAATTTAAAGAATCTAGAGCTTGCAATTTACTTAAAAAAAAAAAAATCTCCTAAGGAGTTTTGAAGAGATGACTTCTTAGCATCTTGTTATTGTGGAATGATTTAGTTGATAAATGGACACTGGAGCTTAAAGAAAGAGCACTGTAGTTCAGTGTCTTTGTTGCCATGGATTTAGAGGTGATGTCCTTAAAGATGATGTGGTTCAGGCATCCTCCCAGTTTTATGGAGTTGAAGGACTTGCTGCAGTTAGAAGGGAATTAGGGGTGGAACTGATGTGGCACCCTAAGTTTTCCCAGAGGTTCTTCTGGGTTTCTGCAAAACCCCATTACTTGTCTTACCTTTAACATTTCCAACAGTTCTTTAAAAGGCTTGGAACAGCAGGACTCACCCTCTGATGTTTGCATCCATAGCAGGGAAGTGATGTCACTGAAACATTTGAACTCTTGATACGCAATGGACTGTGGAAGGGAAGATCATCTTTGATATTTGCATTCCTGTTGGGAGCAATTTAGGTGGTGAGGAAGACTTAACACCTGGAGTTGCTCCAGTGATAATGCTCTAAATTAGGTTGTTTTTAATGTCCTATTCTGATGAAGGAATGTGTGAAGATCTGAATTTATAGAAAGACCAGTGCAGAACTAGCGTCTTCCTAATCAATGGCACATTTACAGTTTCGGGCATATTTACAGCGTCAGCAGGAGAAAAGCTGTTCTCGGGTCTCCTGAAAAACAAGCTATCCTGGCAGCACGTTTAATTCATTTATTGAGTACTTATTGAGTGCTGACTCTGTGCCAAGCACAGCTCTGGGGTGATCAAGACAGAAAAAAATTAGCACAGTGGTGGGCGCCAATATGTTATAGGTTGGCGGTTGGCATGTGTGTGTATATGTGCAGGTGCTGCCTTCAGTTAAATGTCAAGCAATGCAGCATGGTCAGTTCAGAAACAAATTAATATATCACACATTATGCCGTGATGATACTGTATGTAAGTTTTAGATGCTTCTTGTCTAACATTTGAGATAAGGACTACAAAAAGATATTAGATGCTGTTAGTGGTGGAGATTTGAAACAAATTCCTTACTATTTCAGAGCTTTTGAATTAGTTTAAATAAAGAATATCTTGGGCTGTTTTTTCTTTTTAAAAGTGTGTAACCATCTGTTTCTATTTATATGTGCAAATCAGTTTTTTCTCCATCTTGTGTAACTAAAATAAAATACTGAAATGAAAGTGGAGGTCACTGCATCCATACTGCCAATTCCAAACAAATGAAAGCAGCCTCAGTGTTCTCATTCATTCAGGTTACAGGAAGTGATACTTATGTATTAGAACAACTTTTATTCTAGAAAAATACCTTTTAGTTGTGTTGACTGACCTAGTAGATGAAACACAATATGACTGTCTCAGCTATTTTTCTTGTCCATTCTTAGTTCTTGTTCCTCCCTATCCTGAACTAGCTAGTCTTGAAAGCCAAGGGCTCTTACAGTCTTTGACAGTCCTACTTGTTTTACTTGTTTGATATCCCTGCCTGGAGCACTTCCCACACTTCTAGCAAACTGCCACTTTCTTCAGGATGTGCCTATGTTTACCAATTCCAGGAAATCGTAATCTTATTTCCCTAATAGAACTTGTCACAGTGTTTAGTTTTGTTTTGGCTGTAAACTGAAGAGTATTTGCGTAAGGTTTCATTCTTTTTTTTTTTTATTTTTTTGGTATAAGCTAAAGAACGGTCATATACAGTTTCATTCATCCCATGCTTACAGATCATTTGGCAAGTGTCAGGCTCTGTGCTAAGATGA
The DNA here is from genome assembly GCF_015220235.1 of Choloepus didactylus. Classification (NCBI taxonomy): domain Eukaryota; kingdom Metazoa; phylum Chordata; class Mammalia; order Pilosa; family Megalonychidae; genus Choloepus; species Choloepus didactylus. Next base: position 58,169,909 of record NC_051326.1, read on the forward strand.
TGGAGATTCAGAGCTGAGAAGACATGGTCCCTATCCTGAAAGAATTGATAGTCTTGTCTGTATTTTCTAGGCTTCAGTTTATGAGTCTCAGTTGCCTCTTGAAATCATAAGTCTTTGAAAGCAAGGACTGTTTCACGTGTTCCTGCAGTAATCTGTATAATGTAAAAGTATATCTTGAACTGAAAAGAATACAAAGGTGGCATCTTGGTTTTATCATTATTTCTGTGGCTTTGCAAAGAGAACGTCACCTTTCTGAGGCTTAGTTTCTGCGTCGTTGTTAGGAATGTTATTAGCTGCCCAAGTTGAGGATCATGAACCATAATTTATATAAAGGTACATTGTATTGAAAGCGGTACAGATGTAGCGGGCGGTTATAATGCTCCCCCTGCCCTCCCCCCCGCCCATATGATCACGTTTGTGCCTTGACCTTTGTAAGTTGTCCCATCCATTTTGAGAAATCCATGCCGGGGAAGTACAATGAAATTCTTAGTTAAAAACGACTTTCTGTCAGTACCAGCTCTTTGTTGTGTACATTTGGAATCAGGTTATGGTCCCTTGTTCACAGAATGAAGAGCTAGCCTAATTGATTTTTTGAGACTTTAGCCTGTAGTCTTAGTTTCCTCTGGAAAATCAAACCATTATATGACATATATTCGGATATATTTGTGATATGCCTTCCTTGAAAAAGGTAATATGCACAATGCTTTAAAGAGAGTACTTTTGTGGAATTCTACACCCAGAAGTCAGAGAGGAGAGAGGACTTATCCCGGACCACAGCCTGAGTAGTGACAGAATCCTCGACCGTGCCCAAGCCTCCTGGCCAGTGGCTGTTTTCCTGCCACCACCCCCGCTTCTTCTCGTTTTTGTACCATCCATAATTTTCCATCTGTGTAATACGTGTAAACCTCATGGGATCCCTGGGTTTTGTGGCTTGAACTGGATAAATTGGATAGGTTTTTGTAAGCTATTGAAATGCCTTACGTTTCTTCAGGGATAGTAAATAATTTGCATACTCTTTGAGGGTTAGTAAATACTTGGTAGATTAGCTTCAAAGCAGATTACATTCTGGTCTGAGAAGAATAGAATACCTTCACTTTCTATCTTATATCTGAATAAACAGTGCCATTAAATGCAGTTCCTATATTTTTAGGGCTCAGCATTTTTTAGGGTGTTCATTTGTGCTGGTTGTGACTCCTGATTGTGAGACTGAGGCTTGTACACTCCGTGACCGTGTGCTTTCTGAGGGCACCTTCTCAGGCTTGCAGGGTGCTCGGATGGTGTGGTGACCCTGTGGGAAAATGGGTCTGCTTCTCAGCGGTGCTTCATCTTGCTGGCCGTCTGCAGCAGAATTGTCTCATTAGCAGGACAGGGAGTTAGTACCTGGCCCGTGGTCCCGGGAATCTGTTCCGGGCTGCCTTCCAGCCTGTGGGCGGGAGATTTCACCCTTACCCGTTAGTGGTGGCAGCCCGGTGAACCCTCTCCCTTGCTTTTCCTTTTGTTTTATTAGCTGGGGTTTTGAATTTTCTTTTCTTTGGTTGGAAAACAAAGAAAGTGAAACCAGTGGTCTGAACCTTCCTTGGGGAGAAACACTCAAACCCCCACATGCTGGAAGTTGAGCCTCAGGAGCCCCCAGGAGGTCCCGCAGCCTCAGCCAAGGTCTGTCCTGCCTTTGGTGGCACTCCCCGTCCCCTCCAGCTGCGTCCCTGACTAACGTGGCCTCGCCCACCCCTTGCCTTTGCCCCCACTCCCAGCCTTGCCTGCCTCTGTCTTGACTTGTCCCTGTGCCTGCTCTTCCTGCCGGAAGAGCAGATTTAGACTCAAGCAGCTTATGATATGCGGCGACCAGTCTGGGTCTCTGCGGGGAGAGGGTGAGACAGGAGTCGTTTTTCTCTGAACCATCACCTTTTTTTCTCCGGGCTCTCGCTAATCGGCCTTTTCCCCGTTTCTGTATTACGCCACAGCCTAAACGCACCACCTTTTTTTAAAAAATGCAATTTTATTGAGATCTATTCACACACCATATAATCCATCCAAAGTATATAATCAGTGACTCATAGTATCATCACATAGTTGTGCCTTCATCGCCACAATCAAATTCAGAACATTTTCATAACTCCAAAATAAAGAAAAAATAAAAAAGAACACCCAAAACGTCCCATACCCCTGTTCCCCCCTATTATTTGTATATTTTTTGTATTTATTTTATTACTCATCTGTGTTGGGAGGTTTTTTTTCCTTTTCTCTTTTCCTCTTTTTTTAAATGTAAATTTATTGAGATATATTCACATACCATACAATCCATCCAAAGTATAGAATCTGTGGTTCACAGTATCATCACGTATTTGTGTATTCATCACAGTGATCAGTTTTTGAACATTTGCTTTACTCCAGAAAAAGAAATGAAAAGAAAAAAGAAGACCCCAAACATCCCAGCTACTTACCCCCTCCTTCTTATCGATCAGCTAGTATTGCATTCTACCCCATTTTAAGACTTACGGTAGAGGTAGTTTAACTAAGACAGTGTAGTATTGTCAGAGATAGATATATAGATCAGTGGAACAGAACAAAACATCCAGAAGTAGATCCATACAAACACGGGCAGCTGACTTTTTTTTTTTTTTTTTTTTTGCTATATAGTTATACAATCATCAAGGCTATTGGATTATAGTTCAACAACTCCAGGTATTTCCTTCTGGCTATTCTAAAACACTAGACACTAAAAAGAAACATCTATACAGTGAGTCAGTATTGGCAGTTATTTGTTAAATCCAGATTTCTCAGTTACACCTCCTCCCTCTCATTTGATCTTTCTCTCAATCTTCAGGGATATCTGGGCAATGACCACTTTAGCTTCTTTGTGCTGGAAAGGGGTGTCGACCTTATGGATAGAGGAATGAAACTGGTTGATGTTCTTGGAGAGACTGGTACCTCTGGGTTTCAGAGCTTATCTGGCATAGGATCAATCTGGAGGCCTTAAGTTTCTGAGAAAATCTTTCTAAGAAAAACTTTTATAGAGACTCAGATAGAGCCCAGTGCGTGCCCTAGGGTTTTCAGGAATACTGTTGGTTGGGGCTTGGCATACTATGGTAGTTTGCAGTATCTGGCAAAAGCTTGCATAAGACTAACCTCCAGAATGACCTCTCGACTCTATTTGAGATCTCTTAGCCACTGAAACTTTAGTTTGTTCCATTTCTTTTCCTGCTTTTGGTCCAGAATGCATTCTCAATCCCACGGTGCCAGGGCCTGGCTCACCCTGGGAATCATGTCCCACCTTGCCAGGGATCAACTCACCCTCTTTTATTCCTACTTCCTAGGTAAGTGGATATTTCCTGAGGGCAAAATTATTTTTCAGCCAAAAAACATAAAGGGAAAATAAACGAGACCTCCTGTATCTCATCAGTGTTCCTTCCTCCTTGCACCGAGGCTGAGTCTCCCGTTAGAAATGCAAGCCCAGTGTCTGTGGACTGTTTTCCTTCTAGTGCAGTGAATTTCAGTCTTTTTGGGGGTTGTTAGCAAAGGCCTCTAGGCAGGCTTGCCCTCTCCCATTCTCTCCTGTGCTAAGGGATATGTGTTGTTGCAGTGGCAGGTCCAAGCTCTGCCCACCCTCTGCCCCCACAGGCAGCCACCCTTTGGGCTTAGGGCTGAACATACTAGACGAAAAAGTGCAGGGAAGAGGGCATGGAGACTCAGCGCTGTTGAGCAGGGAATTCTGGTTCTGGTCTAGGAGGGGATGATGTGGGCTCCCAGGTGGTGTGACCTCCGTGGCCCCTGGGCTTCTCACTTGTGGGGTGAAGGGTGTGGCTGTAAAGCACTGCAGTTGCCCAGGACCAAAGGTGGTATTGCCTCCATCCTAGAGGCAGTTGCAGTGAGCAGCTTACCTGGTTGCTTTGCTGGGCAATCTCTCGAGGATGGGGGATAGAAAGGGTCCTAGTATTAACCCAGAGGCTTCCCAGCTGTTAGGGCTGTGCTTATTCATGTCTCTGAATCTTCACAGTAGCCGTATCAGATATTACCCCCATTTTAGGGTTATGGAAACTGAGGCCTAGGTGGTCATGTGGTTAGTGTGTGGAGATGTAGGAAATTAAAGCCAGGTCTGTGCCTCTGAAGTCTATGGTCACTTTACTGTGCAGTAGTTCTCACTTAAATAAGCAGGCTCATGAGGATGGGGTGGGGGCAAGACTTGTCTGGGGCAATTCTTCAACTCCATTAGATCTTCCTATTTTATCTTTTCCCTTCCTCTATCACATACTACTTGGATTGTAGAATAATAAAAGGTTATATCCTAGAGATGACAGATTTGGGAGTGGGGAGCTGTGGATGGAGGTAAGGCCCTGTGACTCTGTATGGGTGCCTGACAGGGAAGGGGGTGTGTGGAGAAGTGGTAGAAGCAGGAGAAGGGGCTCAAGAAGATCCATCCAGTGCTTTAAAAGCCCATATTAGCCTTCTTTGCATTATCACCCTCCTTTTTCTCAGAAAGTTAGCTGAGCTACATACAGAGGTTGGCTTTGTGTGTGGTCACCAGATTTGGGACCTGGGCAAGTTGCAGTGATTCCTTCCTCCATAGTCCTCCCCTCGCCATTCTGGTTGACCCTCCTTCCTGCTTCCCATTCCATCCTAGGGGGCTGGATCCAGTTCTTTTGGACAGTAAACAGGAATTGAGAAGGTCAAGAAACTGCAAGACTAAAGGTAGCAGTGATTTGATTTTCCCTTGAGAATTGCCTGGGAATAGATTGTGTAACCTGGACATATGCAAACGGCAGGCACCCGCTCTGCCCCAACTTTTATCCGCTGCTCTCCCTCTCTGACCCTTGGGAAGAGTCTGAAACCACCGAATTCGTTTGACCCAAGGCAGTTTGGGGTAGTTTGCGTGTGCCCCTGATGAATGATGTTGCCAGAGAGCTGGAAGCCACTTTGCATATACCTTGAGGTAGTGTGAGCGGGTGGCATTCTTGGTACGGAGGTAGAAGCTCTGCCTGGCTTTAGCTCTGATGAGGAAGAGTTCAAAGGAAGCATAAAGGGGGGAGGGGAAGAGAGGGGGTTATTTTTCCCAAATATCAAATAGTGCCACCTGCTTTCTGGCCCTGAGCGCAAGGCTGTCAGCAGCCGAGGGCTTGGGGGAACGGAGTTCTGGAGGCTGCGCTTGGTTATGCCGTAACTGGGTCCTCCTTTTGCTGGAGCCTTCATTAGTTCAAAGCCTCGGGCAAGTCATGGAAACTCTTTGAGTCAGTTTCTTCTGCTTTAAATTGGGGAGACTGATGGTGATGACACAAGATGTTGTAAATATTAATTAGGATAATGGGTGTTTAAGTGCTTTGTGGAATACAAATTGCTATATGATGCTTGAAGCTGGGGCTGTTGATATCTTTTTAGAGTTCACATCCACTGCTGTAAACGCGAAGGTTATTTCTCTCAGACGCTCACCACCTTATTTCATCAACACAGTAGATGTTTCATTCCCTGTGAACACTTTTAGAGCTTTGGATATCATGTAGTCAAATCCCCTCACTTTAACAGAGCGTGGCTGTGGGGGGTAGGGTGGGGGGAGATGGTGGGCAGAGCTTGGACCTGCTGCTGGGGTGACGTGGGACACGTGTCCCTTAGTGCGGGAGAGACCCAGGAAACGTGCCGCAGGTAGACGCCTTGTTTTGTAAGCGGAGCCCATAACTCAAATAGAGTCTGGAGGAGGGGGCTGCCTGCTTCCTGGTGGCCACTGCGGCCCCTCACCTTGGTTCTGGGGTTTTCAGTCCTGCTCGGTTTAACCCTAAGTGTAAAAGCAGAGAGGATGTGTGACTTCCACCAAGTTGGCCCAGAGCACACGGCGCTGCCACCTGCCATGGAGCCAGTGTTGCCTGTGATTTTATACCACTGCGCTAGTCTCCAGATGGATCCCGCATGGGGGGATCTAAGAACTGAGACCACGTTATAATGAGTTCTTTTCTTTTTGAAGTCTTCATAGGTAATGTGAGAGAATGTCTATTGTGGAGTTATAGGTGTGGGTTTTAGAGGAAATTAGGATGCTTGAATGGAATGTTTGTTTTTTTTCCCATTTTTAACACATGTATTGCTAAAAGTTTCTGGTTGCAGTTACAAGAAAGAATACATGGAACACAAATATGATAGCCGAGTGGCTGCAGAAAGGCCCAGTTGAGGGCCCTGTGGGAATGGCAGAGCCCAGTGGGCTAAAAGGGGCTTAGGGGAAGGAACAGAGTCCACAGAACGTGAGGCGAAGGACACCGCCTCCAGGCAGACCTCCAGTGTATCAGGAGGCAGAGTCCTAGTTAGTGCTCCCTGTCTGCCCGCTGCCCCCCCCCCCCCCCCCCCCCCCCCCCCCCCCCCGTCTCCTCAGCTCCTGTTTGTCTTAGCAGAGTTAAGTTCATGCGGCTTGCTCCTAGTTTCCTGAGGAAGTCAGCCTGGCTCCTGATCCCATTGTCCTCTGGGAGTGGAACAGATGTGGAAGGCTGACATCAGACGAGACTGAGTGTGGGCTCCCCAGCCTGCTCTCAGCTGCATCCGCGTGACCAGGGTCTGTGAGCGCCGGCGCCATGGGGTGGCCTCAGCCGGTGGGTGCTGGGTACGCAGTCAACTGCTCTTCCCTCTTCTCCCATTTCCATCCCCCTTCAGCCACATGCTTAGCACCTTTCCGTCTGATGTTTTGCTTGTGGCTGTTCTCCTGAGATAGCCTGTTTCCTGCCTGGTATCTGAGCTATTTTGTCAGTCTAGGGCAGCAGAGCTTGAATAAAGCAGGTTTTAGCGGTGCCTGGAAGACCCCGCAGACTGAGGAGCTGGAGCTTGGCGTGACTTTCCTTATCGGGGGCCTGCAGACCTCCAGGGCCTTCCCACCGCGTTGGCCCCCTTCCCGGCTAAGCCCAGGCAGCCCGTGCCTCCTCACTCCCTTGCCCTTCTTTGCTGCTGGCCTTGGTAGCTGTTGTGTCAAAATTTTGCTTTCCCTTTTCAACTCCCCCAGAACTCCCAGAGACTTTTTTTTTCCCCCTCTAAATAAAAATCAGGATATGAAGCATTTTTACAGAACTGGAGTTTGCTATCATCTGTTTCCTTTTTCTCTAAAATAGTGATCCTACTAAAGTCAGGGTTGGAGGGTGGTTATTTCTGTTAAATGTCTCCAAGTGACAGGGTTTGTGGGAGTGCTTGTGGGTACAAGGTGCTTTAAACTTTATGAACTTTCAAGCTCTGTTTTGTTAACATGCACTTTCACATAGTACGTCTGTAAGATTTACAGCTATACAAGTTATCTTTTCACTTAACATTTTTTATATAGTGTGACACAGTCCACTTCGGTCATATTAAGCAGTTCAGAGTTTAATCATACTAAAGCGCTACAGTTTGCACGGTTAGCTAGGTTGGGGATTTTGGGTTCTTTCCTATTTTTCTATTTTAAAAGCACTGCTGAGAATATCTTTGTAGAAACAGCTTGTAGGGAGAGGAGGGAGGATGTGAGGATATATTTCCACAGAGTGCAATGAAAGGATAGGAACATCTATGATAAAACTCCTTGCTCCCTAATCCAGGCTTGCTTTCTAGAAGACTGGAGCTAGCTGCTATGTCAGTGTGCAACATGGTGCTCTCGGTTTTGTTTTCCTTACCAAGCTTAGTAGATGATCCGGGTGCCTGGCTGTGGACCTTTTTGCTTTGTATTTCAGACCATAGATCTTCCTGTCCACCCAGTGTCTTTATTCTTTTGATTTGTATTTCGTACCTGCCCCCAGACGTTCATGGTTTTCATATTTTATGAGTTCTCAGCTTCCTGAGTTCCAGCTTCCGACTGCAGTCCCTTGCCAGATATAAAATGATTCAGAGCATAGTGTTTCAGCCTGTTCAGGTTTGATTAGTGTGTAATCCCTCTTTATTCCACAGACCTGTCTTTCATTATTTATTTATTTTTAACCACAAAAATAATACAGGAATATATTCTTGTAGTAAATATTCAAACAACCCCAAACAAGTCTACCTTCACTTGTTTCTTTCCTCAGGTAACCACTGTAACAGTTTCATGTGTCTTCCTCCAGAATTTTTTTCTGTGTACGTATTTATAAATGGAAACTTGCAGATTTTAGTATTTTTGTTTTACTTATTATTTGATCAGTCTCTTAGCACATTTTTGTGCTCAAAAGTCAAACAAATCCTCAATACCTTGCTTGATGTAAAAGAGTCAAAGTAATAACTGTGGTACTTGATGATTACAGGAGAGTGGTGTTTCCCTGGCTCTCAAGCAAATACCATGCATTGGGTTGGCTTAAACAGTGGGAGTTTATTAGCTCACAGCTTTGAGGCTAAAAGAAAGTCCAAATCAAGGCATCACCAAAAGGTTGCTTTCTTCCTGAAGACTGGCGTTCTGGGGCTGGCTGCCGGCAATCCTTGGTCCTGGGCTCCTCTGTCACATGGCGGCCTCTCCTGGCCTCTCCCTTCTCTTTCGGTTCTGTTGAGTTTCTGCTTCTGGCTGCTACTTGTGGCCTTCTATCTGTTTGCATTTCATTCTGCTTATAAAGGACTCCAGTTAAAGGATTAAGACCCATCCTGAGTGAGGTGGACTACACTTAACTGAAGGAACCTGATTCAACAAGTCCTACTTACAGTGGATTCACATGCACAGGAATGGATTAAGTTTAAGAACATGTTTTTCTGGAGTTCATACAGCTTCAAATGATAAGTGGCTTCTGTTTCCTTCATTAATTACTTTTCAAATTTTCTACCTCAAACGTATTTTAGATTGGAAATAATAATCTTTGCACATCTTTAGATTCTGAGTTTTCTACATTGAAATTATGTTTTTATGACACAGTTCTTCTACCACTTGTTGCCTGCCAAATGACTACAAATCATTTGTACAGTGCATCTTTGACTTGGCATGAATGCATCATTTGTTGATTAAGTCCATTTACTATGTTGGTTTGATTTTTCAGTAGCCCTCAACAATTATAATAGCACCTTACTTCGCTGCAAAAAAATAAAATGAAGTTATAGAGAAAAAAAACTTAGCAGAAAAGCAAAAGAAGCTATCCTTATTCAACAATGACTAGTTTGCTTCCTGCATCCTTTGATGTTTGTGTGTATAATACCTATTTGCATATCCTCTCTCTTTTATTGCACTTAATTTATTTCATGCTTTCACAAGTTTGTGTGTGTGTGTGTGTGTGTGCTCAGTAGGTTTAATAATCTTGTACTTCCCTGTTTCCCAAGATGGAATTTTTTTAAAGCTCTGTTGCATTTGCATCTTTTGTTAACCTTCTTTACTTGCTTTTTGTTCTCACTGATCTTTTCTGAGTAAAGAGCAGTGCAGTTGTCTGTGCTTCCACTGCTAGGAAATTGTAATGGCGTTGTTTGTCCAGGTGCCTTACCCAGGTGGCACCCAGCATGTGCATTGTGTAAGACTTGCCGGTAAACCACTGTGTGACCTAGGTAAGACACTTACCCTCTTTGAGCCGCAATTCCTTAATCTGTACAATGAAAGTGTGACAGCAGATCTTCAAGACCCCTTTCTAGCTCTAATGCTGTGTATTTCATAGCAGTTAATAATAATGGTAGCAGTGGTGATAAAACTTTCACGTATTGAGTTTGTGCCAGCACTGTGCCAAGCACTACAAATACTTTATCTCATTTACTGTCATAACAGGAATGAGCTCATGACTCATGAACTGCTATCCCCATCTTGTATAAGGATTATGAGGCCAGGGAATTCCACTGTAGTTTTCCCTTTGGTCTGTGTGACTCCACCATCAAGCCCCAGTCATTGTCATGTTGGAAACTTCAGAAAAGCGTCCTGGGATCAGGTTCTGGCTCGGGCTCTGCCATCACAGGATGCTTCATCTCTCTGAAACTCAGTGAGGGTTGCATGGAACGACTTTCCACCCAGGACAACATTATCCCGTACCTGGACCTCCTCATTTGAATCCAATCAGGTGACCCTTGGTAGCTCTAGCTTCCGTTGGGGTGGCTCCAGTGGCTCCACTTGGAATGGCTCCTTTCAGGTTCCCAAGTTAGCAGTATAATTAGGAGGCCTCTGAAAAGCCTGGGGTTATGTTCATCAACCACACTAAATTTAACACGATGAATCCTTTTATCCCTGCTTTTATTGGCATATTACTTGAAGTTCACCTGGGGTGTTTGTTTTCTTAGCTTTTCAGTTGCAGTCAGTCTTAATGCATCTGTCAGGTGAAACATTCGGTATGAAAACCTACCTGTTAGAAATCCAGGTCCACTTTTGGTTATTCAGTATAGTTGGCTGAGTACTTCCCATCCAATTATGGGTTTGGAGTACAGTACATAGTTTGGAGGAATGACCTGGGTTTGAATGCAGTTTTGCCACTTATTTCCTGTGTTACTATGGGCAACTTACTTGATATTTCTGAACCTCAGTTTCTTCTGCTTTTGGGGACAACAATTGTGAATTAAATGGGAAAACACTGGTGACCTTCTTAACATAGTTTCTAACACTTAAATGATCCATAAATAGTTGCTCGCAGTTTTTGTAATATGGACTTTGGTTATCATGATTTGCTCAGGGTTAAATATGTGGAGGGACAGATTTTTGCTACTCTTCATGATATGTACCAACATGAAAAACATTAGTTTAATGCATGTACTAAAATAAAATCAAGACTAAAATACCTCACCCTGCCCTGGTAACATATTTGTTTGAACATGTGGTCCAAAGATAAAAAATAAAAGATATTCATTGAATTGAGTTAGAAAAAAAAAACTCTTGGTCTTTTGTTTTTATTTCTTATCAGAAAATGAAAATAGCTTTAGTTTATGATAAAAATAATCTATATTATATGTAAGAAATTATCATAGTATAGAAAAATCAAAGATAGGCTAAAATTGTCCCAGATCCCACTACTGGAGTTAAATATTTATTTATTTTCAAAATGCATCTCTTTATATATATATATATCTATCTGCATATTTTAATCTATTTAAAATATTACCTCCATGTATTCTATAGTGTAGTGTAGTTTGCCATGGACAACTTCCCATGACAAATAAATTTATGTCTTTATCATTTTATTAGCTATATATATTCCATTTTATGGATGATTCACAGATTGATTGAAATTTAGACTCTTTCTAGTTTTTTACTGTTATTAAAGCACACCAGTGAATGTGCTCGAATATATCTTTGTATACTTGTCTGATTGGTTCCTTAATAAAAGTCCTCAGAAATGGTGATGTTGGATTAAAAGGCATATCCAATTTAGATTTTGAAGCTTATTGCCAAATGGCCATCCAGAAAAATTGTACCAGTTCTGTATTCAAATCAAGAGTATGTAAGGGTGCTTGCAGGCACTGGTTTTTGAAGCACCAGATTTTTGGAATCCCTGCCCTCGAAGTTTTAGGGTACTCTACCAGTTTGGTATCTGTGGCACTTAGGAAGTGTATCTGTGCTGGTAGATCTTTGCCATTTTCCCTCATCTAATTGATATATTGTGCATGCAAGTTTTGAAATGTACATTTTGGATGAATAGCTATTCCGACATTTACCAGTTTCAAAGCAATGTTGTTGTTTCTTCCTCTTGGGTAAAGTTATTTTGCACAAGTAAAATATTTGGAAATTTATATAAGGTACTTTAAAAAAAGTCGCTGTGATGAGCAGACCTTGCCAGATTTGTAGAAACTAAATAAATCAGTGTGTTGAAAGAAGGCTGTTGAGAACCACCCTGCAGTGCATATGGTGATCATTTAGTGATTTTGTCATTGTGGGACACCTTGTGGTGATCCGTCTTCCCTCACTCCCAGGTACACAGGTATGTGCCCACACCGCACACTGGGTGATGGATTTGGCTGCAGGCATACAGGTCTCTGATGCTGTCAAGTGAGTGCTTGTCTCACAGTATAGGCTGGTTTCCCTTCTCTGATGGTTGACCCAGCAGGTTTTGGTTCACCTGTTGCAAACATAACAGGTGATTGAGGCCTTGGCGAAGGTCCAGTTGGAGGTTGGGGGTGAGGGCTGTTGGCTCTGAAGAGATACTTTTGGTGCCACTGCCCCTGGTTCTGGTGAGATGGGAACAGAATCCAAGATATTCTCAGAAATAAAAATATTGGGAGAAAAAGAAGTGTTTCTTTTTCCTTTTGCCTGCTGTCAAGGGTTGCCTTCTTTAGGAGCTCAGAAAAGCAGTTTTTTGCAAGATCAGGTTAAATAGTTCAGTAAAATTACCTAAAACTACCTCACGGGGTTATTTAGAATCAGCTGATGCTGGGGTGTGGGGAGTGGAAAACCGACAGACCAGAGTTTGCAGACTGGGGTTATTTTCCCTTTGTCTCTAGCTTACTGATTTTGTGTCATCTTCTGTATAATGGCTTAGCAATTGGACTAGGAGATCTCCAAGTTCTTTTCCCTTATTGTATATGACCAAAATGATGTGCTAGTGAATGCTCCCTCTGAGTTTATTTTTATTTTGGCAACACTTCTGGCTCTTTTCTCAAACTCTCGTTGAATTTCTTTTACTACTAAAAAAATGCTTTAAATTTATTTTTACTCTTACTAATAGATATATAGAAGAGTGCATAAATTAATATATTATAATTTAAAGAGTTAATATAAAGCAAACACTTGTAACCCTCTCTGAGTAGCCACCATCTTCATGCGTGTGATAATAATCTCCTTGCTTTTATTTATAGTTTTACCAGTGATATATACACAAGATAATTTAGTTTCGCCTGTTTAAACGTTTGCAGTTATTATACTGTACGTACACTTTTGCAGCTCGTTCTTTTGCATAACATTATTCTTGTGAATTTCCATTGTTGGGTAGCACTCTCGTAAATAAATATATGACAGTTTATCCATTCTGCCATTGACAGGTAATTTGGGTTTGTTTAGTTTTTTACTATTTTGTGTCAATCTGGACACATGCAGATGTGTATGGACTCTGAGTAGCTTCAGTTATATTAGACAGTGCCAGAATGCGCCCTTCTAGTTTTTGTCCTTTTGCATACATACTTTGCACAACTATGATTTAGCTTAGTTATTTGGTCTTAATTCTTAATGACGGCTGCTGTTCTTCAGTCCTCTGCTTTTTTCCCAGAAGGGAGTAGGTCTGTTATTGCTCTGGCTTAAAACCCACCCTGCAGGCCACAGTGAGTTTCTGAGCTTCCCAAAAGGCTTCTGGAAATATTTAATAGTGTCATTAATGTTCTCTGTTGTTTTTTGAAAAGTCGAATTTGTGATGAGTTAAAGCTGCCATCTGAATGTTTGTATGACTCTTTTCTTGGCAAAGGTTCCCTTGGAGCATGGATCTGATTTTTTAAATTTTATTATTATTATTTTTGCCTGCTGTCTTTTGAGAATGTCGTTTGCTCTCAGCTTGGCCTTGAGTTGGCCTGCTCTCAGGTTGGAACGTGGAGAGGCGACACGGGAGAGGAGAGGGGAGTACGGCTCCCAAGCAGCCCGCATGGGGGAGGCACGTGGTCGGCTGCCCTCCTTTCCTCTCTGTTTGTGGCATCTTTGGGATCCAGGAATGAAATCATTGCCTTCCCACCCTGGCTGGCTCGTATTGAAACCTCAGGGTGCTGGGAACCAGACTGGCACAGTGCTGCATCCCTAGCTAACTCTTCCAGGTCCCGGGCAAGGGGAGCAGGAGCTGTTTGATCCTGCTGGAAAATGCACACTGTTTCTGTAAAGGGCCAGACTGTAAATATTTTAGGCCTATAGGCAAAATCAAAGATACTACGTAGGTACTATGTAGGCAAGAAAGAAAATACATTTCTATACATTTTTAATTGATGAAATAGAGTGCAATTTTTTGGACGCTACCAGTCTACTAGTGAGATGAATGGGATTCTTTTGAGTCTGAAAAATGACGAATGTACAGTTCTGTGGTGTCCTTCCCTGGGTGGGCTTTCCTTTACCCACACTGTCCACGGTCCCCGGGAACAGCCACAGCTTGGGACGAGCAGTAGCGATTCTTAAGGATCTGCTTTAATGAATAAGTAAGAACCAATGACTTAAGTTAACAGTTTGGGGTTTCCTAAAGAGACGCTTTTAAATGGTTGAAAGCAGTTGTTTATTTTCCTCTGAAATATTTCAAAGAGACTGTTTATGTAATAAATTTACTCTATGAAACTTGTTTTACAAACTAAAGGTCAGCTTCAGTCTGCCTTCTCAGAATTAATGAGGCTTGGCCAGACTTAGAATCTGTTGTGCAGTTGCTACTTAGGTCTTACTGTTTATTAGATTTTTCCCCCATGTTTATAGTTGTATACACAAGTTTTGGTGAAAGATGCAGGGTTTTTTCCTTAAGTTTGACTAGATTTTGGGGTGAGGTGGGGTATACAGGGAGATAGTAAGGTGAATGAATTTCTAATCTGGTTAGAAATTCAGCCTGATTGACATACGCTATTGGCTCCTTGAAAGTCTTGGGTTTTGTTTCTTGGTTTCTTGAATTTTGTTATTTTTGTTGTTGTCGTTTTAAGAGTCCAGTGATGTTTTTATATATAATTGATAGAAGACTTTTTTTAGCATTCAGTCTTAATCATTGCAAGTTCTCCTGACCAAATTTAATCTTAATTATCTATAAATATACACCATAATGAAGGGCGTGTTTTTGAGTAGGGAGGTAATTGCTTTTTCCTCTTGCAATTTTAATTAAAAGTTACCTCTGTCACCTATCTCTCCTTTATTCCCAATTTCTGTTTAACAGACTGTAGAAAAATAGCAGTTATTGTTTATTCACTTGTTTCTGATTTGGAAAATTCCATATGGTGGCTTATTTTTGCGAGACTTTGATGCAGTATATGATCAGGGAGGGTTATGCTCTGCAATATAATATGGAAGGAAATTTGTCAGCATTCACCTGTGTTAATAGGTTTATTTCAACTGCGATTAACCTCCCAGGCTCAAGTATACCCCCATTGAACATAACCAAAGCCAAACTCCTGTGGACAGAAGAGTGCTCTCATCTTGGGGAGCACGAGAAGCTGGAGAGCTAAAATCCAGTTATGAGAGGCAGAAAACTGCTCTCCCTGACCACTCGCTGACTGCTGCCTAGGATGGAGCCTGCAGATGACTTCCGAACCGTGTGTCCCAGCCTGTGTCCTCATCCTTAGGTAGCCTTGTCCTGAATCTCGTGCTGCCTGCCCTGAGTCATCACTCACTATGGCCTGAATAACCTCCGAGTACTGCTTTCACCTTTCCAGTACCAAAACACCCTTCTGTAGCTGCCCCATTGCCTCTGGGATCAGCTGAAACCCCAGCCTGGCATTGGAGCCTCTGCCCATCTCTCTGGTCTTATAATTGTTTACTCAACTGCTTATTGTTGAGTCAGTTCTATGCCAGGCTCTCTGTTAGGCACTGGGGAGACAATGATGCGCATACATCAGTTCCTGCTATTAGGGTAGAACATTAAAAAAAGTAAAAAGAAGTAGTAAAATTGATTTCATTTATATTTATTTCACTCAGTATATCCAAAATATTATTGTTTCAGTATGTGACACTAGCCACATTTTGCTTAACAGCACACGGGGCTGGTAGCTGCCAGCACAGGTCTAGAAGCAGAGCTGGACAAGTTCAGAAGCAGTTCAGTGTAGGTGATAAGTCTTGTGCTTCTAGTTTTTATCAAAGTTAGTAATTTTGTGTTTATTTAGGGGATTATCTTTTGATCTTTGGCTAGATTGGAAAATTCATGGACCATGCTTACTGTTGTATCTCTAGTACCTGGCTTAGTAGGTGCTCAGTAAATATTATTAGGTGCTATATTGAGTCAGTGCAGGGTGCTCTGGAAAAACCTGGGAAGAGTACCTAACCCATTCTGGAGAAGAGGAGAGGAGGAATCAGAGAAGATTTCCAGGAGGAGGCGATACCTCTTAACCAACTTGCAAAGTTGAAGTAGAAGTTAAAGGGTCATGATGAGGCAGGGAGAATATTCTAAGATTGGAAGAGAGTGTATAAATGCTTGGAAATAAAAGAGAAGATAGAAAGTTGAGGGGAAGCGACAAGTAATGCTTGGAAGTAAAAGAGAAGATAGCAAATTGAGGTGGGGGGAGCTACAGGTCGTTCATTTTGACTGAAGCTTATGCTTATGCAAATCAAAGTGGGGGAGAATATCAAGAAATGAGGCTGAGGAAGTAACCAGGGGTCAGATAGTAAAAAGTTGCTTTTAATGTGTGCTAAAGAGTTTGGACATTATTATAAGGACACTGGGAAATCTAACCAGTTACCCGGGCTGGGAACTGACCTTTGAATCTTTTTTATTATTTCTTTCCTTTGTGTGTGATATTTTCTCTCTTTACAGTACCCCCAGCACATATAAAGTACAAAATACAAATGTTGGCTGACTTGTAATGCTTCCCTATGGCTTACCCAGGCTGGTGTCAGTGTCTTCTGCTGTCTGTAGGAAGGTTTGGAAAGAGGAGTGGTTTTATTATTTGAATGCAGGTCAGATGCTTTTCTAGACAATTCCAAAGACTGGGCAGTACCAAATTCTCTCAAAAGTACTAGCCTAGATGTTTTTTAGATCAAATGTGTTTTTCTGTAATGACTGTTAATCTAGGAATTGGGATCTTAAGCAGAGCTTTGATGAGTGCATTGAAATTGTATCTTCATATGTGAGAGCTGTCTTGTCCCACACTTGATGGGTAAATCTTCAGGAACTAGTGCTTTTTTTTTTTCTGACATAGCCCTGAACAAATCATCAGTCTGATCACTGGCACTAGCAAAACAGAGCCTGGCCCCTTGGAAGTCAGGGCATGCTCTGCAAGATGTTTACTGGGCAGCAGATTGAAGAGTAAAAGTTGATAAGGCTTTGTGAAGAGGAGAGTGAAAGAGTGATTTTCAAAGGTTATTCACTGCATCCAAATCCCCTTTTATATCTCAAGGGGAAATCAGGATTGGATTAGAGTTGACCACCTAGGGAAATGAGTTAATTCTCTTACAAGAATTTTTGACTGTGTAGCATCAGTTTTTACCAACCTTTTTCTACAATATGTTAAAAAATAAAACTTTTCATAATTCTTTTTGTATTGAAACCACTCTGTCAATTTTCTCATGACTTGCGACCCATTTTTCTATTTAAAAATGTCAGCTGTAATTACTTCTGTTTTTAGCATTCAGTAAAATAGCCGGTGTGTAGAACAAGGACTTGTGATGCTGCTATTGAAAATGAATTAAAGAGGTGACTCAGGAAGGATGGAACTCCAGAATCCATTTCTTTAAGGTGCTATGCTCTGTTTCAGGTGACAGACTATTGGAATTTTTTTTTTTAATCACTGATTGGATTTTTTAAAAATTGAGACTGTTCACATACCATACAACTATCCAAGGATCCAAAGTGTACAATCAGTTGCCCATGGTATCCTCATACAGTTGTGCATCCATCACCACAATTAATTTTTTTTTCAATTTTTAGAACATTTTGATTACTCCAGAAAGGAAATAAAGACAAAAAGAGGAAACTCAAATCTTCCCATACCCCTAACCACCCCCATTCCATTATTGATTCATAGTATTGGTATAGTACATTTGTTACTGTTGAAGAAGGAATGTTAAAATACTACTAACTAGTATATAGTCTGCAGTAGGTATATATTTTTTCCTATATGCCCTTCTATTAACTTCTAGTTATAGTGTCATGCATTTGTTCTAGTTCGTGAGAGAGATTTCTAATATTTGTACAGTTAATCACAGACATTGTCCACCACAAGATTCATTGTTTTATACATTCCCATCTTTTAACCTCCAACTTTCCTTCTGATGAAATGTGTGACTCTGAGCTTACCCTTTCTACCACTTTCACACACCATTCAGCACTGTTAGTTATTCTCACAACATGCTACCATCACCTCTGTGTCCATTTCCACATGTTTAAGTTCATCCTAGTTGAACATTCTGCTCATAATGAGCAACCGCTCCCCATTCTTTAGCCTCATTCTATATCCTGGTAACTTATATTTTATGTCTGTGAGGTTACATATTATAATTAGTTCGTATCAGTGAGACCCTGCAATATTTGTCCTTGTGTATCTGTCTTATTTCACTCAGTATAGTGCCCTCACAGTTTCTTCATCAACCCATTTTTTTAAAGGCGGTTTTGTTCACACACCATACATTCTATCCTAAGTAAACAATTGTTGGTTCTCTATATAGTCACGTAATTACGTATTTGGCACCATCACCACTGTCTATATAAGGACATCTCCATTTCTTCCACAAAGGAGAAAGAGTCAAAGAAGGTAGAGAGACAAAAGAAAAAGAAAAAAGGAAAGAGAGAAAACAAAAACATGACAGCTAGAAAGCAACAAAAGGAAAAATAGTGTTCCAGTTTGCTAATGCTGCCAGAATGCAAAACACCAGAGATGGATTGGCTTTTATAAAAGGGGGTTTATTTGGTTACACAGTTACAGTCTTAAGGCCATAAAGTGTCCAAGGTAAGGCATCAACAATTGGGCACTTCACTGGAGGATGGCCAATGGCACCCGGAAAACCTCTGTTAGCTGGGAAGGCACGTGGCCGGCGTCTGCTCCACGTTTTGGTTTCAAATGATTTTCTCCCAGGACTTCCCTCTCTAGGCTTCAGCTCCTCAAAAATGTCATTCTTAGTTGCTCTTGGGGTGTTTGTCCTCTCTTAGCCTCTCCGGAGCAAAAGTCTGTTTTCCAAGGCCGTCTCCAGAATGTCTCTGTAAATTGAAGTTCCTCTCTCAGTTCTAGAGCATTCTTCAAAGTGTCCCTCTTGGCTGTAGCAGCTTGCTCCTTCTGTCTGATCTTATATAGTGCTCCAGTAATTTAATTCAGACCCACCCTGAATGGGCGGGCCAACACCTCCATGGAAATTATCCAATCAGAGTCATCACCCACAGTTGGGTGGGGTGCATCTCCATGGAAACACTCAAAGAATTACAATCTAATTAACACTGATAGGTCTGCCCACACAAGATTACATCAAAGATAATGACATTTGGGGTGACATAATACATTCAAACTGGCACAGATAGCATTAACCTAAAGTAGAATAAAGAGTCAGACAACATCACCAATGCCAGGAGTCCCACATCCTTCCACTACCCCACCCCCCCAGCCCCCATATACCATTTAGCTTTGGTATATTGCCTTTGTTATATTGAAGGAAGCATAATACAATGTTTTTGTTAATTATAGTCTCCAGTTGGCATTGATTGTATTTTCCCCCCAATCCCACCCTATTTTTAACACCTTGCAATGTTGGCATTCATTTGTTCTACTTCATGTAAAAACATATTTGTACCTTTTATTACAATCGTTGAGCACCCTAAGTTTCACTGAGTTATGCAGTCCCATTCTTTATCTTACCTCTTTCCTTCTGGTGTCCTACATAGTCCTATCCTTCCTCTTTCAACCATGCTCACAGTCGTCTTTGTTCAGTGTACTCACATTGCTGTGCTACTATCTCCCAAAATTGTTTTCCAAACCTCTCACTCCTGTCTTTTCCTTTCTGTCTGCAGTGTTTCCTTTAGTGTTTCCTCTAGAGCAGGTATCTTGTTGACAAACTCTGTTATTGTCTGTTTGTCAGAGAATATTTTAAGCTCTCCCTCATATTTGAAGGACAGTTTTGCTGGAAATAGGATTCTTGGTTGGTGGTTTTTCTCTTTCAGTATCTTAAACATATCACCCCACTTCCTTCTTGCCTCCATGTTTTCTACTGAGAAATCCGCACATAGTCTTATCAAGCTTCCTTTGTATGTGGTGGATCTCTTTTCTGTTGCTGCTTTTGGGATTCTCTCTTTATCTTTGATGTTTGATAATCTGATTATTAAGTGTCTTGGTGTAGGCCTATTCAGGTCTGTTCTGTTTGGGGTGTGCTGCATTTCTTGGATCCGTAATTTTATGTCTTTCATAAGAGATGGGAAATTTTCCTTGATTATTTCCTCTCTTATTGCTTCTGCCCCTTTTTCCTTCTCTTGTCCTTCTGGAACACCAGTGACATATACATTCTTGCTTCTCATTTTGTCCTTAAGTTCCTAGAGATGTTGCTCGTATTTTTCCATTCTTTTCTCTATCTGTTCTTTTGTGTGTAGGCTTTCGGTGCCTTGTTCTCCAGTTCCTGAGTGCTTTCTTCTGCCTCTTGAGATCTGCTGTTGTATGTTTCCATTGTGTCTTTCATCTCTTTTGTTGTGCCTTTCATTTCCATAGATTCTGTGAGTTGTGTTTTTGAACTTTCAATTTCTACCTTATGTACGCCCAGTGTTTCCATTATACGCTTCATCTCTTTTGCCATATCTTCCCTAAACTTTTTGAATTGATTTAGCATTAGTTGTTTAAATTCCTGTATCTCAGTTGAAGTGTAAGTTTGTTCCTTTGACTGGGCCATAACTTCATTTTTCTTAGTGTAGGTTGTAGTTTTCTGTTGTCTAGGCATCTGGTTTCCTTGGTTACCCCAGTCAGGTTTTCCCAGACCAGAAGAGGCTCAGGTCTTGGAAGGAGGGAATAGTATCTGGTTTCCCTGAGGGTGTACCTTAGAAGATTGATACACCCTGTGAGGCCTTGAGTCACTGTGCTTTTCTGCCCAGCAGGTGGTGCCTGTCAGCTTGAAACTCCAGACTGGTGTAAGGAGGTGTGGCCTGTGGCTGTTTTCCCCCATGCTCTGGGTTCTGGTTCTGAGTGGAAGGCAGATAGTAGAGCTTGGCCCCACCTCTTTCCTCTTAGGGAAGATAGACTACCCCCTGGGAGGGGTCATTAGCATTTGAATGGGCTCTGCTTGTGCTATCTCCACTGTTGTCTGGGTCAGAGCCCTGGGAACTGAAAATGGCTGAGGCTTTCTCCACTGAACTGAAAAAGGGACAGAGAGCCCCCCTAAAGGGCCAGTCCGCGGCCACCTTCCTGCTCTCCAAGGTCAGTCGCCACCCAAAGCCTCTGTCTGCTTGTTGGGGATTTGTAGCTTGCATCGAGCAGTCCATGTTTTTTAATTAAAACCCCAGTTGGAGCTCAGCTGAGATATACTTGCTTGCTTGGAGAGTGCTGCTCTCTAGCACTGCGAGGCTTTGCAGTTCAGGCCATGGGGGGAGGGGGCTCCCGGCTTGTATCTGCAGTTTTTACTTACAGATTTTATGCTGCTATCTCAGGCATTCCTCCCAATTCACGTTGGTGTATGATATGTGGACAGTCATGTTTGTCCCCCAGCAGTTATTCCAGATTATTTACTAGTTGTACCTGGTTGCTTATTAGTTATTCCAGGGGGACAAACTAACTTCCACTCCTCTCTATGCTGCCATCTTCTTCCCTCTCCCTGGAATTTTTATCTGATCAAAATTCGCAGTGGGTAAACATAACTACTTGCTATTGAGTGCCTACTATATACCAGATGTTGGGCTTGGTGCTTCCCCTGCCTTTTTTTTTTTTTTTAAATTCAGTTTTATTGAAATATATTCACATACCATACAGTCATCCATGGTATACAATCAACTGTTCACAGTACGATCATATAGTTATGCATTCATCACCACAGTCTATTTCTGAACATTTTCCTTGCGTCAGAAAGAATCAGAGTAAGAATGAAAAATAGAAGTGAAAAAAGAACCCCAAAACCACCCCCCCATCCCACCCTATTTGTCATTTACTTTTTATCCCCATTTTTCTACTCATCCATCCATACACTAGATAAAGGGGGTGTGATCCACAAGGTTTTCACAATCACACTGTCACCCCTTGTAATCTACATTATTATATAATCGTCTTCAGGAGTCCAGACTGTTGGGTTGAAGTTTGGTAGTTTCAGGTATTTACTTCTACCTATTCCAATACATTAAAACCTAAGAGGTGTTATCTATATAGTGCATAAGAATGTCCACCAGAGTGACCTCTCGACTCCATTTGAAATCTCTCAGCCACTGAAACTATTTCGTCTCAATTTTGCATCCCCCTTTTGGTCAAGAAGATATTCTCAGTCCCACGATGCCGTGTCCAGATTCATCCCTGGGAGTCATATCCTGCATTGCCAGGGAGATTTACAACCATGGGAGTTGGGTCCCTTGTAGTGGGGAGGGCAGTGAGTTCACCTGCCGAGGTGGCTCAGTTAGAGAGAGAGAGGGCCACATCTGAGCAACAAAGAGGTACTCGGGTGAGACTCTTAGGCACAATTATATGCAAGTTTAGCCTCTCCTTTGCAGTAATGAGCTTCATAAGGGCAAGTCCCATGATTGAGGGCACAGCACATCCAACCGCCAGTCCCAATGTTTGTGACAACATCAATGCCAGTCCAGGTGAGGAAGTCCAACACTTCTGCACCTTCCCCTAGCTCCTTGGGGCTGGGTGTTCCCCCACGTTTTTAATTGTCTTTACAGTAACCCTGGTATCGCTATCCCAGTTTACAGATTTCTCTCCCTTCCGTTACGAAAACTAAAAGTTGATACCTGTTGCTCTTCTCTACTGCATTGTTTAATGAAGTTGAAAGGAAATTTCACCCCTGTTTTGTCTGTGAATGTTCCATGACACCAACCAAATGTGGGCTCTTAAGATTTTTTTCCTCTCTTAGTCGAACTATGCGAATATTCTCTCTTAGGTAGATGCTCTTGACTTCTAGATACAGTTTGCAGTAATAAAAACGGCAGCCCCTATCCTTTAGCGTGATGTTTGATGGTGCTTGCTATACTTCCACATTTGGTAGCTTATTAGATTTCCTACAGTTGTTTCAGTTTGACTAATGAATTTAAGAGAAATTTAATTATGTGGCTAAGGTTATGATCTCAGAAGTAGCAGAGCTATAGTTAAATTTCCAGGTTTGATTAGCCACTGGACAAGTATTGTTTGAGCACCTACTATGTGCTAGGCATTATAAGTGCCATGTAAATGTTTGTTGACTGTTAAATACATACACGTATTTAATACACAAATGTGTTCACGGTTCTTTCCCTCTGCAGTGGGAAGGAACAACAGGCATAATGGGGAGCCCTGCTTGAACACAGGGAGAATTAAGACTTGGTAGAAGTGGATATGTTCAGGTTAACTAATTTCACTGGGAAAGGCTTATGTCCAGGAGTTACTCTTGGCAGGAGGCAGCTGACATACTTAAGGTGGGTGACGCAAGTGAGGAGGAGTTGGTTTTTAGTGATTACCAACAAAACTTCTGCTTAGCACAGTTTGAAAACGAGTCTTCCACATTACACTGAAAATTTGTCCCACAGAAATAACCTAACAAAGTTGGTCAGGGAACCTCCAAAGTGCCTCTCATGTGGCTGCTTTCCGGTAGTGATGGTCTAACTGACAACTCGTTTTAATTAATATATTCTCTGTATTTTAGGCTTTGGATGTGGACCGGATGGTTCTTTACAAAATGAAGAAATCTGTGAAAGCAATCAACATCTCTGGGCTGGGTGAGTATACATTCTTTTCCAGGAGTTTATTTGTGGGAAGTATTGTATTTGAAGTTCTAATCCCATAATTTTGATCAGCATTAAGGAATAATCAACCAAACTACTTTTCTAGGCTTGCAAATTATAGAGGTGAGTTGGTATGTTTATTTTTGCAAAATGTGTTTTGTTTGCTAATATTCTGGTACTAGTATGGGATTTCATCTTCTTATTCTTCTGTCCCCCCCCCCCCACTCCCATGTTGTGCTTCCTGTTCTCTAGAGCGTAGCTAAGTTTCCCACGACAGCCCTACACGAACCTGCTTTGTCCAACTGGTTGTCAAGGACACCAGACTTGTTCCTGCTCTGTTATTTGGCTCGTGCTGTTAATTATATCTATATGCTCTTTCCTTTTCTCTCTTATCCATCTAATTCTTGCCTGTTCTAATTTGGGAAGAAAATAAGTATAAAGAAGTATAAGCAACTAGTCAAAGTAATATTTGATCTAGAATGATAAATATGTTTGAAGCACAAACAAAACCACTGCCACTTGTGGCTTAAAGTTGGCAGGCTGTGCATATGTGGCAGGTCTGCTCCCTGCACAGAACTTTAGAAGTCATAGAAATTATTTTTTAAAAATCAATAAATAATTGTATAGTTTCATTCAGAAACCAGAAAGTGGAAGCCTGAGGGAGCTGGACATTGTGAGGAATCCTTGACAGATTGAAAACAGGTTAGATGAGTTGAGGAGAAAAAGGGTAGCTGTGGGAAAGTACCACTCTGGAGGGTGGCTGAAACACTGTGGGTGCCGTGAGGGTGATGAAATGGCAGGAGGGGCCCGGGGTCTCCTCCCACAGAAGTTGTTAGGTCACTTGACATCTATGCAATGTTCCCTTTACCCTCGTGGTATCTCCGTTTAGTGAAATGGTGACTGGAACAGAGGGGCAGGGAAGTGCTTCATGTGGCTGTGATGTCAGAAGGGATGTGGAACAATCGGGAAGTACACGTCCCACCTCACCCCCTCTCTCAGTTAAAACTCTGAGCACAAACTCTGGTAACTGCTTTTGCCTTTTCCCCAGTGAGGGCCATCCAAGCCAAGGCCGTGAAAAGCTCAATTGGAAATCTCAACTGCAAGCATGATATCATAATAAAAAATTGCCAAACATATTTAAGGACAGATTTAACAAAAGATGTGCAAGAAGTCTATGTTGAGAACTATTAAACACTGCTGTAAGACATTAAAGACCTGTATAAACAGAGAGAGATTATGATGTTCATGGATTGGAAGATTCAAGATTAAGATGTCAGTTCTCCCCAGATTGATCTCAAGATGCACCAGAATCCCAATCCCAGTCTCAGCCAGGGAAATTGACAAACTGATCAAACTGATTCTAAAATGTATATGGAAATGCAAAGGACCTAGAATATCCAAAGCAATCTTCGGGAAAAATGTGAATCAGAGGACTTAACTGCCTGACTTCAATTCTTGTAAAGGTGTAGTAATCACGATTGCGTAGTACTAGAATAAGGATCAACAAATAGATCAATGGGACAAAATGGAGAATCTAAAAATAGACCCATGTCTAAAGGGTTTTTAGATTTTAAGCAAAATTGCCAAAGCAATCCAATGGGGAGAAGAAACTCTTCAATAAATGGTGCTGGCACAACATCCAGTTGTTGGGATAATATCTACTTGTTGGAACAATTGGATATCCAAACAAATGAACTGTGATCCTCTGTGATGGCTTACCCAAAACTTAATTAGAAATGGCTCAAGATTTAGATCTAGAAACTAAAATTATAAAGTTTCTAGAAGAAAACATGGGAGAATATCTTTGCAGCCTGGAGTAAGCAAAGGTTTCTTAGATAGGACACAAAAAGCAATGACCATAAAATAAAAAGTTGATGAATTATATACTTCATCAATATTAAAACTTCTGCTCATTGAAGGATACCATTTGGAACAGGTCTAACATTTGAAGAGCACAAAATCAATAAACTTAAGTTATACATAAGGAAACTGAATTAATAGGGCAATCAGACAAGGACTTTAAAATGAGTGTTTATGATTAATGTACTCAGAAGTAAGGGAGGTTGTAAAATTACTGAAAATGGAAAAGGTACTAGTGAAAAAGAACCATGGAAAGACTTAGAAATAAAAAATATACCTGTTGAAATAAAAACTAAAATTTGTTGAATGTGAGATCTTATATATCTGAAGAGTTAATTAGTGAGTCCTCAGATTTCCTGAACACAGCACAAGGAGTGAAACAGTTGGACAGTATAAAAGATAAATCAGGAGACATAAAGAATGGGTACAGGAGGGTCACCAGTATCCACCTAACAGGAGTTCCGGAAGAGAGAAAATAGGGAATGGGAAAGAGGAGATTTTTCAGAAATAATAGCTAAAAAATTTCCAGAACTAAAGAAAAATCTTTAGGATCTGATTGAGAGAGTCCACTGTGTGTGTGTGTGTGTGTGTGTAGATTGTGTGTGAGTGTTTCTCAAGATTTGCCATACTGAAATTTCAGGGTATCGGGGAAAATTAAAAAATTACCAAGAGGGGGAAAAGCCTATGTACAGGAAGAAAGACTTTGGGGAATTATGCTAAAAATAATTGTTTTAGGATTTTAGCTTTATAGATATTTTTTCTCTTTCCCTTTGTTTTGCATATTTTATGTATTGTTATTGTATTTGATCTTACCATGATTAGATTAAGATTAAGTTGTTTATGATAAACATCAAATGAATGTGAAATATGTTCAGGAAATCAGTAGGACAGATGTAAGTTGTTTTTGACTGAGCTAGTTCCCAACTAAGTTTGCAAGGTTTAGGGACCTGAAGTTTGTGGCGCCAGCTTTGTGGCCTGGAGTAAATCACTTACCATCTTTTAGCCTGTGTATCTTGTCTCTTAAATGATAGGTTTAAGTTAGAATGCAGATGTGTGGTCTCAACCAGGGTGATTATGCCCCCAGGGGACATTCCGTAATGTCCTTGACATTTCTGATCCTCCTGACTGAGGAGGTGCTTTTGGTGTCTAGTCTAGTTGTAGAGGCCAGGGATGCTGTTAAACTTCTTACAATGCACAGGACATCCTCCCAGTAAAGAATTATCTGGTCCAAATGTCACTAATGCTGAGGTTGAGAAATCCTCATTTAATGCTCTTCAAAGCCCTCTACAGTTTTAATAAAACAAACCAAAAAACAGCATGCCTAACTTCCCAATACATAAACATTAATTGATTGTTTAATTACCTGAAAGCTACTGATTTTGGGAAAAAAGGAAGTAGAATTGGTTTTCAGTGATAACACCTAAAGTGGAAGTAAACGTAGAGAATTCTCTCTTTTTGAATTTAAAAGTAATCAACAAAGAGTACAAAACTCCATTTAATACAGAACCAGGATTTGCTAAAACAGAAGTTTGAATGTCCAAAAAAGTGGTCACTTTCTTCTAGTTCCTTTTGTAGATGAAGTGAGGGAAATTGGAAGAAATAATGATAGTTTAATATATTATTATTTTTTAGCATTTACTGTGTGCTTTGTGCTCTCTATAGTTTATCCTGATCTTTACAAGAAACCACTCTCATTATACAGATGAGAACTTGGAAGATCAGAGAGTTACAGGACTTTGCACAATTCAGTACCATCAGAACTACAACCCAGGTTATTACTGCTGGGTTCAGGGTTGTGTTTAGTGGCCTGCTCCATTATATAGTCACGACTTGTCTTTGGTGTCTGGCACACTGAGTTGACTGTCTTCAAGACATCAGGAAGTCACTACGAAATGGGATGCACAGTTTTGTTGACAAACACCAGATTTCAATAAGTATCTTAACAGATTTTTTTTTTTTACTGTGTTCACTTAGGCTTTTTGAGTGTTTATAATTTAAGGCTAATATAAAAGTGGTATTTTGTATTCTGGTCAGGTTCAAAAATGGTTTTATCATATGTTGGAAAAGCTGTTCTTATCAGAAATAAAAATGAAATAATCTGCTTCTTGTGCAAACATTGGCTCCGTGACTGCTGATAGTCTTAAAGAGGGAGGTGTGTGTCTCCCAAGGATAGCCCCAGCAGTGTGGCTTAAAAACACACATTCTTAGGGAGGTACTTTAGCGTCAGGAAGCTAGCGAACCTTGAAGAATCTAGCACTTAAGTCTGATTTGCCTTTTTGACCTATATTGCTGAGTATGTGGTACAAACCCTATTTCTTTCCTTGCCACCCTGAATAATTTTCTAAAATACAAAGCCAGTGATGTTACTTTGCTGCCTAAAACTCGGCAGTGTTTTCCCATTGTCCACAGAAGGTTCATGAAAAAGTGTATTCTGGGGCATGGGAGAGATAAGGAAGGCCTCTGTGACTTTAGAAATTTAGATAAATTGGGATAAAGCACAAATAAATGTTTCTTTTACTGCAGGACTATTCAAAGATTTTTATATGCTCATGTGGATTGCGAGGAGAATATCATTGTTAACCTTTTCTAAATTTATTTGCCCTGAAACTGCTACTGCTTCCCCAATCACCCCCAAAAGCAGGCCTCAGGTTAGTAAATACTGCATAATATGTAACTCCAAGCTCCTGTGCATTGTCTGAGAGGCTCCTCTCTTCTGTGTCCTTCTGTTTTGGTTTTCCAGCTGCTAAAACAAATACCATACAATGCATTATCTTCACAACAGGAATTTATTTGCTCATGTTTCAGAGGCTAGAAGGCTTGCTTCTCGTGGGGCTGGTATCTTCTGGCTGGTCGGTGATCTTGGGTTCCTTGGCTTTTTCCATCACGTGGCAATGGAAATCATGGCATCTTCTCCTTTTTCTTCTGGTCCCATTGACTTGCAGCTTCTGGCTGCTCCCTATGACTTCTTTCTCTGTCTGAATTTCATTCTGCATATAAAGGACTCCAGTAGTCTGGAATAAAGTCCAACCCTATTCAGTGGGGCCACCCCTTAACTGGAGTAGCATCTTGAAGACATCTTATTTACAAAGGGCCCACACCCTCCATAATGCCGACCAAGACTGAGAACATGTCCAAACTGGGCCACACATTCAGACCCACCTATCTTCTTTGAAATAACCTGTGTTTTTTTCCCAGCGTGCCACATTTTGTGTCTTCTTCCCTCTGCACATGCCATTTTGTCTGCTTGAAATGTCATTCTGCCAGGTTATCAGAGAAAATTGAGACCTAAGGAAGTTGAGAAGTTTGTTGGAAATCACAAAGCCTAGTTAAAAGAGTTAGAATTTTATCCCCTGGTGTTCCTGGTACCCCAGGCCTGTGATCTCTCTGTGGTCCTTTAATACTATAGCAGGTACTATCTTTATCTAACCTTGGAGGAGGATCCCCTTATTTTTTGTGTCATCTTTTTACCACATATTATGTCTTGCCAAGTTGGAAGTTTATAATAAGGTCATGAGTGTCTTGATTTCTTTTTAAAGCCATCACACTGCTCCTGAAATCTTTATTTCAGTAGAAGTGTCATCTATTTCAAAATAGTTAAGGAAACTCGATACTTTTTCCTGTGATGTCGCTGACATCGTTCACAGCATTTTTGGAACTCTTCTCTAGAACTGCTTTCAGTAGCACATTCTTTTGAATATATTTAGTAGAGGACTCTAAGGATAGATTAAATTTTTTTTTTGGAAGTTAGTTCCAAAAAAAGAAGTTTCCCTAAGTGTTTTGATCATTAGAATGTTCAGTGTCCCAAGGCGACTACTTGTACAGGGGGAGCACTCACTTTATGTATGACTGAACAGTGAAAATAATTGAGAATTCATCCCTCATATTACATAATTTCTTTAGATGAGGACTTCTCTGCCGATTTCCCTGACCTGTTTTCTCGTGGATTGACTCCATCTGATCTCTAATTGATGTCTAGCTGCACCTCCACCTCTCTCTACTCCAGGCTAGTGGAGCTCTCATATATGTCTTTATCTTCACATTTCTTGTCTCCCACCCAGCCCAACCCTTGGCCTGTAAATACTCTCTTACTGTCCCAGACACTAAGACTGTCATTTTCCTCCATCTCTGGCAAGCTGAGCCTTCTTTGATTTCCTTGTATATTTGTTTCCTCTTGCTGCTACAACAAATTACCAAAATCTAGTGGCTTAAAATGACACACATTTATCATCCTGCAGCTCTGGAGGTCAGAAGTCTGAAATGGGTCTTAGTGGATTAAAGCTAATGCGTCCAGGGCTGTGCTCCTTCCTGGAGACCCTGGTTGAGAATCTGTTTTCTTGCCCTCGTTCTTCGACTCTTCCCCGTCCATCTTCAGAGTCAGCAGTGACTGGTCAAGGGTTTCTCGTATTGTGTCACTTTGACACTAGCTCTCCCGCCTCACTCTTTCACCTTTAAGGATGCTTATGACCACAAAGTCACCCAGGTAATTGAGGATGATCTCCCCACCCCAGGGCCAGCTGATCAGCAACCTCAACTCTGTTTGCTGCTTCCGTTTCTCTTTGCCGTGAAGCATAGCATAGTCACAGGTTCTGAGGACTGGGGCATGGGCACCTTTACAGGTGAAGATGAGAGGGGGCACACAAATTATTCTGCTTACCACACCTCACCTCCGAATTCTTAAGTTTGGAGGTCAAATCAGTTCTGATTCCACAGTCATCCATAAATTAAAGAGAACCTAATATGCAGGCACTGTTTAACAGTTTAAATGTTGCTCTTTATTGTTCTTTATTGCCCTTTATTGTTTTATTTGTATTGTTCTTCACTCCTCAATTAGCTTGCAAACCCCTTGAGGACAGGGAACCACTCCTCATGTAAAATGGGAATATTAATATTTCATGGTCTTGTGTTAGTGAGATTAACCAAGATAACATGAAAAATGGCAAATATAGTTCTGTAAACATTGTAGGCATGGCAGCTGCAAATGTTTCTTGTGTGTTCCTTGCAGTGGCTAGCACAGGGGCAGATAAATAGCAGGTGCCCAGTAAATATGCCGTTATAGATTATAATGTTTCTGTGTTAAGTTCTTAGATGGTCCTCTTAGTATAGGAGAGGTAAACTTGTAGTTTTAGATATAAGAAGTCTATATTATAGCAGACCCCATGCTCTGCTATGTAAAGATTGATCTAGAGTTACGTAGAAGGGGAATTTGCTCTCAGAAGCCTCAGAGCAAGGGTTGGCAAACTATGGCCTGCCACCTGTTTTTTTTTTGTTTGTTTTTTTGTTTTTTTCTCCATTTACCATGTATTGATTGACACAATAACCAGTTTTGCCTCTTGACCTGCAAAGCCTAAAATATTTACTATCTGGGTTGTTAAGAAAAAGTTTGCCGATCCCTCCCTTAGACCAGCAGTTCCTAAACTTTAAAGTACAGCTGTATCCCCTGGAGTACTTATTAAAGCACCCATGGCTGGGTCAGACCCCTGGAATTTCTGGTTCCGTAGGTCCAGGTTGGAGCCTGAGAATTTGCTTGTCTAAGTTGACAGCTGATGTGGATACTGACTGGCATCAGGTGTCAGTGTGTTCCACATACGCATCAAATGCATTTTCTTACACATACGTCCAGTTTTCAAAAGGACGACAAATAACCCAGCCAAATGTATTTTCTGGAAAGTTTTGTGTACAGGTTTCAAAAAGCAGTTGTTAAAATGATTTGTTGAGAAACTTTCTACAATAATTTTTCCCACTCAAAATATACTGATACGTGACCTCTTTTGAAACAAAAACAGAGAAAACAAAGTCCCCAGTTCATATTTATTTTAAAATGCTTATTAGTCTAAAATTTCCCAAGCCTGTCTCACCCAAAGGTGCTTTTCCCCTCTGAGGAAGTTGAAGGTAACATTTTTTTCAGCTGAGTTTGACGTATCAGTGGGTGGGAAAATTCTTCATCAAGAAGGAAGCAACAAAAGACTTTCATTTTCACTTCTCTAGAATTACTCTCCCTTCAGCTGTTCTTACTGAGAGGGATAGCACCTTTATCCTCAATCTTAATGTCCTAGAGAAATTGTCACATCCTTGTAATGAAGAGTTTAAAAGAAAAAAAATGCTCATTTTCCCTCAAATCCTTACCATGTTCCATTGTTTTAGTTTCATACCTGCTAAAACAAATACCATACCATGATTTGATTTTACAGGTGGAATTTATTGGCTCACGGTTTCAGAAGCTCAGAGGCTTTCTTCCTCCTGGGCTGGTGTCTTCTGGCTCGCCAGCAGTCTTGGGGGTCCCCAGCTTTGCTGTCACATGATAGCGCACATGGCGGCATCTTCTCCTTTCTCTTCCAGGTCCAGTTGACTTGCAGCTTCTGGCTGCTCCCATGGCTTCTCTCTCTGTCGGAA
The DNA here is from genome assembly GCF_015220235.1 of Choloepus didactylus. Classification (NCBI taxonomy): domain Eukaryota; kingdom Metazoa; phylum Chordata; class Mammalia; order Pilosa; family Megalonychidae; genus Choloepus; species Choloepus didactylus. Next base: position 58,201,453 of record NC_051326.1, read on the forward strand.
TTTCATTCTTCTTATAAGGGACTCCACTAATCACCTGGCTCAGGCCATCCTTTAAGTGAAGTAACGTCTTGGAGAGATTTTATTTACAGTGGGTCCAAACTCATAGGAACAGGGGCTGGGACTTGAACCTGCCTTTTGTGGGGGATGATTCAATCCCCAACAGTCACCCTCTGGACCCAAAAGACATGCTCGTCCCACATGGCAAAATACATTTATTCCATCACAACATCTCAGAAGCCTTAAGTTATTTCATTAACATTACTTGGTATGAAGTCTCATCAGAATGAAGTAAGGGTGTCATCCATCCTGGGGAAATATTCTTCTCTATCTGTGGACCTGTAAAACCTAGAAAACAAGTTACTGCTTCCAGTGTACAACTGTGGGACAGGCAGAGGATAAATATCTCCATTCCAGAAGGGAAAAATTGGAAGGGAAACAGCTGCCCCGGTCCCAAACAGGTTTGTTACCCAGCAGGCAAAATTCATTAGATCTCGAGGCCTGAGAGCCATCTGTGGCTTGATGCTTTGTCCTCCGGGCCTGACAGAGCAGCAGCATCACCCCTTCCAAGCCCTTGTGCAAAGGCCGGGCTCTCTGTGAATGCTGGGGCACAGGCCCCCCCACCTCCGATTGTTGGGGTGACAGCACTGTCCCTGAACAATGGGGCTCAAGGCCCACCCCCTCCATGCTCAGGGGCGGACCAGCCCTTTCCACACTTGGGGGTGGGCCCACTCTCTTGGCCCAAGAAGATCTTTTCAGTCCGAAGCCCTGGAAGTTATTCTTCTTCACCTCATCCTCTCTCTGTCCCTTTCAGTCCAGGCTGGTGGTGGTTCTGCTCATACACATTTTGCAAAAACCTTGCCAGCTTGTTGGTTGCAGGACCAGGGGTTGGCACCCGAACATGCCTTTCGTGGACAACATGAATCAATCCACCTATAAAGGAAAACGAGACTTCATCAACTGTATGTGTGTGTTTCCCTGCTATCTCACTGCTAATTAGGATACAGCTGTTAAAGAAGGCTTAAAATTTATACAGAGAAATATATTTAGTGTTACTGATATCCTATAATTAGAATGGAGCAGTTCAAAAGAAATATATTAATAGTTGAGGAAGGGAAGTTTCATTGTGCATTAAGGAGGTTCTATATCTGGTGTGATTTTCTACCTGTTAGAATGGAAAATAGTTAAATCATAATAGTCTTCAGTATTTGGCAAGAATACTGGGAAACTGGTACTCTGCTACATTGTTGTGGCATAAAAGATTGGCATATAGAGTTTTCAGAAAGCACTTTGGCATTGCACATAAAGAAAAACAAAAATCATTATGCCACTGAATAAAATTCCATTCTTAGGATGCTTTTCTAAGAAAATAATCCAAAATTTGGAAAGAGATCTATGCACAAGGATGTTCATTGCATCATTCATTACTTACATTAGTGAAAAACTGAAAGCTTCCTATGGGGGATTGAATCACATCCCCACAAAAGGCTGTGCAGGTTCCAACCTCTGGTCCTGTGGGTGTGAACACATTTGTAAATAAGACCTTGGAAGATGTTATTGGTTAAGGTATGCTCAAAGTGAATGAGGGTGAGCCTTAATGCAAGATGGTGGAAGTCCTTATAAGAAAAGGAAATTGGATATGACAAAAGAAGCCACAGAGAGCAGCCCATAGCTGGAAATCAGTGGAACCCAGAAGAGAAAGAAGAGGTTGCTACGTGCATTGCCATATGACAGAAAAGCCAGGGGCCAAGGATCACATGCTCCACCCCCAGAACACCACAGTGTTCTGGGAGAAAGCATCACCTTACTGATACCTTGATTTTGGATTTCTCTTAGGCTCAAAACTGTGAGCCAATAAATTCCCATTGTTTAAGCCAATCCATTATATGGTGTTCCGGTTTGCTAATGTTGTCCTTTTGTAAAATACCAGAAATGGATTGGCTTTTATAAAGGAGGTTTATTTGGTTACAAAGTTACAGTCTTAAGGCCATAAAGCATCCAAGTTCAGGCATCGACAAAGGGTACCTTCACTGGAGAAAGGCCGTTGGCATCCGGAACTCTGTTAGCTGGGAAGGCACGTGGCTGATGTCTGCTTGCTCCCAGGTTGCATTTCAAAATGCTGTTCTCCAAAGTGTCTGCCTCACTTCCAACAGCCGTCTTCAAAATGTGTCTGTCAGCTTCAGCTCTTCTTCAAAATGTCACTCCCATTTGCTCTGAGATCCTTGCCTGTGAACTCCTTTATGTGACTCCAGTGATACAATTAACACCCACCCTGACTGGGCGGGGTAACACCTCCATGGAAATTATCCAATCAAACGTGATACTCACAGTTGATTGAGTCACATCTCCATGGAAACACTCAATCAGAGAATTCCAACCTGATCAACACTAATATGTCTGCCCACACAAGATTGCATCAAAGAACATGGAGTTTTGGGGGACATAATACATCCAAACTTGCACATATATTATTTGTTTTAGCAGCTGGGAAACTGAAACCCCTTTTATAAACTAAATTAGGTTATAGCTCCTTGACTGATGTATGGTTATGTAGCAAAATGAAGAAAAATGCTTATGATGAAATCTTCAGACTATAAAAATAAGGATACAAAATCTATGTATACCTTATCTGTGATAAAAGATTATAACAAATGATGATATAGAAAAGAACATCTATATTGATATTTATAAACTTGAGAGTGAAAGCATAATTAGAGTAAAAAATTTCTGACACTCAGGTAATGTTTATTATAGGCCAAGCACCATGCTAAATCCATTATATATAAATGTAATCCTCATAATCACTCTACAGGTGAGAGCCTATCAGTTACACCCTTTAAAGATAAGGTCATTGAGGCCCCGGGTGGTAATTTGCCCAGGGTTATATAGCTAGCAGTTAGATGAGCTGAGCTTCAAACCAGATCTGCTTGCCAGTCTTTCCTTTTAAGTGCTATGCCCTGCTGCCTGGTTTCCAGGCTGGATCTGAGTGAGGAGGCACAGTGGAGAAGAAAATAAGCGGTACTGCTGTGGGAATGCATTAGACATCATCTGGCTGAATCATAATTCTAATGAAAAAACTCCAGGTAGTTTTGGTGGATCACATGTTCAATATGAGCCTTTAACATGACAAGCCAGCTAAAAGGTGAGGCACAGGTGACCTCAGCAGAAGTGTGCTGGTTTGGATGTATTATGTCACCCAAAATGCCATTATCTTTGATGCAGTCTTGTGTGGGCAGGAAACATATTGGTGTTGATTGGGTTGGAAACGTTTGATTGGATGTTTTGTGGAGATGTGATCACTCAACTGTGGGCGAGATCTTTCATTGGATAATTTCCATGGAGGTGTGGCCCCACCCATTCAGCATGGACCTTGATTAGTTTACTAGAGCACTATATAAGCTCAGACAGAATGAACGAGCTTGCTACAGCCAAGAGGGACACTTTGAAGAGCGCGCAGGAGCTGAGAGAGTTGCTTCAGATGAGAGACAGTTTGAAGACGGCTCTTGAAAGCAGGCTTTGGCTCTGGAGAAGCTAAGAGAGGAAAAATGCCCCAAGAGCAACTAAGAGTGACATTTTTGAGGAACTGCAGCCTAGAGAGGAATGTCTTGGGAGAAAGCCATTTTGAAACCAGAACTCTGGAGCAGACGCCAGCCACATGCCTTCCCAGCTAACAGAGGTTTTCTGGACACCATTGGCCATCCTCCACCTAAGGTACCCAATTGTTGATGCATTACCTTGGACACTTTATGGCCTTAAGACTGTAACTGTGTAACCAAATAAACCCCCTTTAAAAAGGCCAATCCATTTCTGGTGTTTTGCATTCCAGCAGCATTAGCAAACTAGAACAAGAAGTATATAGAGCTTAGAAAAAAAGAAGGTAATTGTTACATTATTGAGTTAAAAGAGCAACATTTTCAGAAGGACCTTAAAATTTTAGAGCTGAAAAATCTCATCATGGGAGGAATGCTTGAAGTACCAAAGACTGCTAAGCTCAGGAAGGGAAAGGGAGAAACACATTTGAAGGGCTGTCTCTGGAAAGAGGTTAGACTATTGCCTGTTCCTCTTGAGAAGGTAGTTTTAAGAGAGCAGGTTTTTTTTGTTTGTTTTGTTTTTGTTTGTTTTCTGTTTTTCTTGTTTTTTAATGCAATTTTATTGAGATAATCATATAATATACAATCGTTCAAAGTGTACAGTCAGTTCACAGTATCATCATATGGTTGTGCTTTCATCACCACAAACTTTGAATATTTTCATTACTCCAAAAAGTAAAATAAAAAAGAACATCTAAAACATCCCATTCCCTTCCTCCTCCCATTGGTCATTTACTTTTTTTAAAAAATACAGTTTAATTGAGTTATATTCACCCCCCCTACAGTCGTCCACAGTGTACAATCACATATTCACAGCACCATCTTACAGCTGTGCGTTCATCACCAGAATCAATTTTTGAACCTTTTCCCTACTCCAAAATAAAAATAAAAGCTAAAAAGAACACCTAAATCTTTCTATCCCCTCCATCCCACCCTATTCTTCATCTAATTTTTGTCCCTATTTTTTCACTCATCTGTGCATACACTGGATAAAGGGAGTACAAGCCACAAGATTTTCACAGTCACACAGTCACACTATGCAATCTACATGGTTATATAATAGTCTGCAACCAGTAACCTTGATTCTTAAAGTTTGACAGCTTCAGGTATTTCCCTCTAGCCACTTCAATACACTAAAGACTGAAAGGTGATATCTCTATGGCGCATAGGAATACCCTCCAGAGTGACCTCTCGATTCCATTTGAAATCTCTCAGCCACCGGAACCTTATTTTGTTTCATCTCTTTTTCCCCTTTTGGTCAAGAAGATCCTCTCAATCCCACAGTGCTGGGTCCAGGCTCATCCCCAGGAGTTGTTTCCCCATGTTGCCAGGGGGTTTCACACCCCTGGGTGTCATGTCCCACATAGGGGGCAGGGTAGTGAATTCACCTGCCGAGTGAGCAAAAAGAGACTAGGAGAGCAGGTTTTGACCCAGATCTGAGGGAGAAGTTTTAACCATTAGAGAAATGGGGTGAGCAGCCTCTGCTGGTGAGTTGGTCATTGGAAGGGTTCAGGCACATGTTTGGTGGTCTCTAAGAAAGTTGCGAGGCAGTGGGTGGAGATGTGGACCCTGAGATCTTGGAGGTGTCTTTCAATTATAAGGCTCTGAGATTCTGACAATCTCAGTTCTGCTGGTTAAGAATAGTGACTGGAATTTAGATGGGTGATTTGTGGAATCCTGTCAGCAGTAATCAACATGTTAATCATGGAAGCATAGCTCATCTGAAGGAATGCAAAGATTTTGACTTAAGTCCCGAGTATTAAGTTGCTTCATACTGAGGGCCATCATATTTATTTTGTAGGGAATCTAAAGCTCATCCAGGCAAGGCTTTTTCACCTGGTGTATTGGGTCTGTGGAAAATTGTGCATACGTACTTTTTCCAGAAGAATAACCCAATACATTGTTCTGAGTTTTATTGGTGTCTGTGATGGCCAAAAGATTTAAAACCACTGACCTAGCCAACCACCCTTGTTTTACAGATGGGGATGTGGTCACAGTTGGCTCTTTGTTCTACTCACTGTGAAACACTGACCGCATTATTCAGCAAATGTCTATGAACCTGTTCCTCATTTATAAAATCCTGAGAAGATGAAGATTTTATATATGTGTGTGTAGTTTTGTTACATGAGATTTTAGAGACCATAGATTTTCCAGGGGCCACTGGTCCCCGAGGATGGAGACCCTGGGGGCATCTTCAACACAGGAGTTGTCTTCTTTTCCAGTCTGCTGGGCTGTATGTGGAGGGGAGGTGGGAGTAGTGGTGGCCCCTTGTTGGGTTCCTGCTGTGGGAGCCTCTGTAAGTAATGGGGATGGTATCCCTCAGTATGATGAGGTCAAAACAAAGGGTGAAAAGCAACTGGCAGTGCCAAAATGTGCATTCTATAATGTTGCTAATCAAAGTGCTTTATCAACACTAGCTCTTTCTCCAACAAAGGGCATCCATGTAATTGAATGTAGTGTTTGTAATAGCTTATAGTCCACACTCAGCAAACATTGATTTCCCTTCCTCTTTGAGCCCCTGGTACCTTGGGACTACAGGAAAGAAAAGGACTGCCACTTGTTTAGTGAAAACCTCTTGTCTCCTTCATTGATTAGATCTTAGGGCAGACCTAGGATGGAAGATAACTCTCTAGGTAAGGAGAACCTAAGTGTGAGTCAAGCAGCTAGTAGCTCCTTTTTAATCGCATCCTATATTAGATTCTGAAGGAGGAGAACTCCTCTAAGCTTTATCTGCTCCTAAAAGCCTTTCCTGTCACCAGCCCCCAGAAACTTTACTCCTTTCCTTATGCTGCTCCTGTGGTTTATGTTACAGAGGATTGTTATTACATGTTTATTTTCTTGCTAAATTTTTTGTTGGCAGGTACCAAGCTTTACTCATCATGGTCCCCTTCACATTCATCTTTCTTAAATGCACATCTTATCGAGTCACTTTAGAACTTCGTATCCTCTCATCTGATTGCCTACCCTCTCCCTGTGCAACTTGAATCCCCCCAGCGAGCCATGCTGTTTCTGGCCTCTGTGTGTTTGCACATCTTTGGTGGGTTTGCAGGTCTTTGTCTCCTGTGGGCTGCCTGCTTGTTAGGTCAGGGGCTCTGTGTGATGAGTCTTGCATCACTGGTGCTTGCTGCATAATAGACTTTTGACATGATTGGAATGTATCCCTTAGTATCCAGGACAGTTCATAAGAACTGGCAGTTTCTTGAGGAGTCAAGGCCAAAGAGGACTTCCTAGGAAAGACTTAATGGAAATGAGTTTTGAATAGTTTGGAAAGTGGAAAGGAAAATGATATGTTGGAGAAAGCCGAGTAGATGGCAGTTGCTGGAGCTCCCAGAGGCACACTTCCCGCTGGCTTAACTTGAGCGTGAGCTCAGAGGGGTTGTAGAATACAAAGCAAATTCTCATCTAATCCTTTCTGGTACTTGCTTTCTTGTCCAAGGTGGTGCAGATACTTAGGCTCCAAAGGCTATCTATCATGTAAACTTTATCCAGGAAAAACTCTAGTAGAAAGAAAAAGACTATGGTGTCCTTAATAGGCACAGAGAACCAGATAATCTAGTATTGTAGCTGATACTTCAGATTTCTTATTTTATTCTCTGTTTTCTGATTATAAAGATAAAAAAGCTTTATTTATAAAATTTGGAAAATTCACAAAAGCAGTAGAACAAAGTCATTGTCCCCACCAAGTCCCACTATCCCCATAGCCGAGAAAGGCTCTGGGGAACCACTTCCAGCCCCTCATAGGCTGGGAAACCCTGGGCTAGTGGTTTACACTCTGGAGTCTGTATCCTCCTCTGTAAAATACTTCAGTGAGGAATAGAGTAACAGGTAGGAAGTACTTGGCCCAGTACTTGGCACATAACAGCTACAATTTATTTGTTGTGTGCTTGCTACTTTTACCACCATTGTTAGCCTTTTGATGTATTTTTCTTTTAGCCTCTTCTCCACATTTTACTTTACACAAAATAGGGATTAAAGTAAATATGCAATTTTTTATTGTGTCTTTTTAAAAATCTGACATTCTATCTTGATCATATACCTGCTTTATTAAATATTCTTAGGAAACATGATTTTGAAAGCCTGCATAATACTCCATTTTGTACATATACTGTAATTTAACCATTTCTCTTTCATGGAAGTTTTATGCATTTTCAGTTTTCTCTCTTTATAAATTGTTCTCTACATACATCTCTGATCACCTTGATTATTTCCTTAGGATAGACTTTTAGAAGTGAACTATTGGATTGCAAAAATGTTTTTTAAGGCTTTTACCAAATTGTCAACCAAAAGACTTTTTAAGACATTTATCTGGGGAGGCTCTAGAAATAAAGTTCTGAAAATGGTTCTCTTCCATGGGATGCTCACAGGGTGGAGATCTTTTAGATGGGGATTATCTTTGACTTTAAGAAAATGCTTTCCCATGATAAATTTGAAGTCAGGTGCTGTGTAGGGCTGGTTTCTTTTATGTTGATTTAAGCAGAATTACCCCAACATTAAAATTACGGCTCACATTTGTTAGTCATGTCATCTAGGGAGTGTCTTTACACAGTGCTAATTTGCAGGGCATATGTTTCTTCTTAAAGGCACCCTTCACAGAGCTGTCTGTGTGGATGGGTTGGGCACACAGGGTCAGCAGATGATTTTTCCCTCCTCTGGCTAGCACAGTGGATGGCCGTTGGGCTGGGAGCAGGGGATTGGCAGGTCCTGGTCAGGGGTGCATGCCGAGGCTGAGGCAGGGGAGACATCAGGCTGCAGCATGCTCTTCTCCTCTCTGGTTTATGGCCGCTGGTGGTGTGGGTGATGGTACATGTGCATGCCTGTAGGATGATAATACGTTAGTTCTAACTTGGAGCCCAGGAGAGTGATAATGTGATGAGCAAAAATGGTTTCTAGTGTGGTAGGAAGAACATTGGCCCAAGCGTTGGGAAGCATGAGTTCTTCGTCCAGTTCTGCTGCAAATTGGCTGTGCAAACTTGAGCAAGTCACTGACCTCTTTGGGCTTTGGTTTCCTTGTTTGTAAAGAGAGGCTCCTAACAAGTGGGCCTTGACAGTCCTGAGGGCATTGGGACAGCGAGACCTGTGTTGTGCTTTGATAGCTTTGAGGGTTGAGAGTTGGGTGCAGACAGGGGCTTCATGACAGAGAAAGCATGAACAGCCTCTGAACACATGGGACTTACAAATAAGGTTCCTGATCTCTTGCTCCTCTACCTGGAAATTCCTTCCTATCCTCAAATGTCCCTTTCTTAGCATCTCTGAATCAGTACCCAGAGCGTTGTCTGGCACTTTGCAAGCCATCAGTGAACGGATGACTATATCTTTCGTTAGACGTTTGTGGCAGCCACCATGATCTTACTCATTTTTGTATTCCACCTTGACATGTTGTCACATCCCTGTTGCAGGGCTAGAAATAATGAGTGACATGTTTGAGATGAAGGTGAAGTGGCTGAGGGACCCCGCCCCTCCTTTCTCAGGGCTGTGTCAGCGACTTGCCTTCTCACTGTGCTGGGGACCACACTGACCTCCCAGAGCCATCCCTGCTCGTCAGGTCCACTGAAGAGAAGTAAAGGGGCCACTTTTTGTCCTTTTTTGATCCAGCATCTTTGCTTAAACCATGTCAACTGGACCTTCTCTTGATGTCAAATTTTTAAATATGGGAAATAGGTAAACTAAAAAACAGAACAAACACCTAATCCTTGCCTGAGTATTTAGTCTGTGCTCATACTTGCTGGGTACATGGTAGCTTTTCCCCATTAGAGTCCTTTACCCCTTCCCTTTGGGATCCTCTGAGTGGATTGGCGGAAAGGGTGACCTGTTGGGCAGTGCACTGAGGGTGGGAGTGGGGGCAGTGGTGGGTTTTCATTCGTGAGAATGGTTCTCGTCTGCCATTGTCTCAGCGACTCTGATCCCCATTTTTCAGAGTTCCTTCCAGAGCAAAGATACTTGGATCTGGATCCTTAATAAGAACCAGAGTTTAGATGTATTTGAACAAGTGGTAGGTAAGAGAGTGAGCTCTTTTGAGAAGAACAGCTTTCACAATTCTGTAAATAAAAACTGATAGAACCAGTTTGGGTCCTTTCCAGAAACTTTATTCCCAGGCTCTTTATTTTAGGTTTCTATTTTAAGTTTCTTTTTGTCAAAAGAAAAATAAAGGCAGTCAGCTACTTTCTGTTCTCTAGCAGGAAAATCTCAAACTTCAGAAGATCTGGAGTAGTGAGTCAATCGGTTCAAGTGTTTGTGGAAGTTTTACTGTTTTTATCATAGGGCATTTCATGGTCTTATGCTAGGCATTAGAGGGAGATACAGAGAGTCAAAGGGCTCATGGTCTTTATCAATAAGCCCCAGAAATATGTATTTAAAACCCCAAACCAGACCAACATGCAGGGACTACTAAGCTGGAACAGTTTGAACATCAGAAAAGAAAAATGATTGCAGTAGATTGAAACAGTTTAATTATAAAGCTTTGTGTGACAACAGGAAACTCATGGGTCACTATTGGGGTTTCTGGAAATCAACACATTTTGAAAACTGATTAAGGGAAAGACTTAAAAAACAACCGCCACTTACCTTCTACCAAGTAATGCATTTAGGAGTCCAGAAGGAAGGGTTATGGGTAGTTCTTTCATATTTTCTTGGTGTTGAGACATAAAGCCTCTTATTTCTTCTCAGTGCCCAGGTGACAGGCTACCAGTGAAGAGAAGGTGGATTTTTCTCAACTGCAGGTTCCCATAGGCTGAGAGGCAGCCTGAATTGGTGAACAGAGAGTGGATTCGAATCCTGGTCCAGAGTCAGTGAAGATCACTCAAGCAAGATTGTGTGATCTTGGGCAAGTCACTCAACCCCTCTGAACTCTACTTTAGTCATGAGAAAATAGGGATAATAATAGCTCTCTCATGGTGTTATCCAGTTAAATTGAACAAAAGACTTAAAGGGCACCTGGTAGGCACTCAGTGTGTATTAATTCCTTCCCCTTCCCTTGGGGGCTTCACTTAGATCAGACAAGAGGATCCAGATACCCACTTTTTTGGTTTTACTATAAAAACAACCTTTATTTTTAAAAGTTACATATGCTAGGAAAAAAGCGTAAATGATGCTTGTAAACAAGTGTTTACCAAATGCTTATTTTTTGCTTGTAAAGGGTAAATAATCCTTAAATATAAACATAAGAATTAACCAAACATTTTTGTAATGGGGGGAGGGAGAAGCAGGTTATTCCTTTTGGTTACAGTTAAAGTCTTCTTCAAAGATTTTCCTGAAAAATACACTGGGGGCGGGGGGGGGGGGAAGATCTGTAAACACAATGAGACAAAACTTTAACCAGTGAAACTATGATTTTTTTCTTTTAAAATTTTCGCTCTTCACCAGAAAGTGCAATTTGATAGTAGTAACAGTGGCCTTACAGAAAGAAGATAATGATAATAGTTTGTAAAAAGAACCAAGGCATTATTAGTAAAATGCCTCATCTGATTTTGCACTCATTGGCATGTATTACTCGTGAACCGAAGGATTCTTTTCCTTGGGGGCTGTTATTAAAGGCCAGCCTCAGTTTCACCAGGGCCAAGCATCAAGTGGGAAGAATTGCGTAACAGTATTTACTGAGGGGGAGAGGATGTTTCTCCCTGCTGGTCCTTGGAAGCAATATGGAAATAGGAAGGAAAGTTGTTTTAGTGCATAATGTTTGGAGCAAAACCTTTTGCAGAGTTACACATAACTCTTGGGGGACCCTCAAGACCGCATATGAGGCTCATAATGGTTTTTAGAGGTGCTGAGCAGCACTCTAGATCTAGCAGAGACTATGAGAACGTTATGAAAAGAAGACTTTATTAGAGCAGAAGCAAGTAAGCTCATATTGAAGGAAATGACGCTCAAACGTCAGTTGATGAAAACTGCAGCATCTGAGCCTTGATTTTATTGGTTTAATATTCCTTATGAATTGTATTCCTTAAAATGGTCCTCTGCACACACATGTACCCCCTTTTTTTAAGCTTTTCAAGTCTTCTGGTGCTTTAGTGCTAATACATTTTGCATACCTCTCTTTATCCTGGTAGCTCTTACGAGTAGTGGGATCATTTGGGTGGGTGCCTAGAAATAACGCAGGTTACACATTGATCTTCTCCCCTTGATCAGTATCTTAAAGTTTTGCTGCTTGGAATTGTAGTTGGTTTTTTTTTGTTTTTTTTTTTTTCCTTTTTTGGTGAAAGGAAAGATAAGTACAAAAAATACATGATAAATCAAAACCAAAAATAAATATTCTTCTGCACAGAATTGACAATTACTGTGCAAGCATGGCATCTTGCAGGTGAAGTACTTTCATTGGATTTGTATTTCCATATATTGAGGCAATGACAAGCAATAAAATTTGTTCTCATATTTTCTTGAGCTGGACAAAGCTCCAAAGTCAAAGCTCTCCAGAATACAGAGGAGCGTATTCATGACTGTCTTCTAAAGGTTTACCTTATCTGAGTCTCAAAGTGTATCATTTTAGTAACTCCTGTGCCATTCCCTATCAACAGTAATTTATCCCACCATATAACCTCCATATATTGGCATCAAGATCAAAAACTTAAATGGCCTTCAAGGATATTGTTCCGTCAAAACCTCTCCTGCCAGAAGCTGCTCGTTCACCATTGCCAGGCCAACTCCACTACGGTGGGGTAGCACAGCCACCACGGGAGACCACCAGTTGGTTCTGGGGTTGTGTCTCTCAGCACAGTGTCATCTCCACCTTCTACAGCCTGGATCTCATCCTGATACACTGCACAGCCTAGTAGTTTTCCCACAGTTCCCACTGGGTCTGTGATGTGCCGTCCCTTTCCCGAGGTATTGCGTGGAGATGTCCCATCAGAGCCACCTATAGCATATACCACCCTGTGGACCCAGCCACTGCCACACGTAGTCTTCTAGTACTAATAGAAGCCACTGGAGTCCACTGGTTCTCCCTTGGACCGGACCTCTCAGCAGTATCCTTCTCAGCAGGATCCCACCTGCAGCACAGGGAAAGCCCAAGCACTGCCCTGCCAGCGCTTCCTGCAGGAGCTTGTAGGGGCCACATAACTGCTTCATTGATTGGTTTGGGGGTCCAGATACCATTGTGTAGGGCACAGCAAGGTTTCTATGGAGTCTTGGGGCCTCTCAGGACTTTCTGCTGTGCTTTTGCATTCATGGCTACAGCACCGTGAAGGAAACTTCCACAGCCGGTGCACCTCTCTTTTGGCATTGCTGAGAAGCCAGATGGCTCAGGAAGCACTGAGCAAGGGAAAAAGCCGCAGTCTGCACTCCTGTTTCTCTAACCCAGGCGAGTGACGTCAGCACCAGACATTTGCTTGTGGCTGTCCGCTCCCTCCCACAAACCACACTGGAATTGCCCGTGTCTTGACCACCAATTTCAGAAACTTGTTATAAAATAGTATGTGGTTTGAAAAGAACCATCCTTAAGTGTTAACTAACATGTTGTGAAGTGGAATTTTAAAAATCTAACAATTGGGTACTTTCGTTTTTGTCGCGGTAAGCTATTTTTAGCTATGACATAGGCATCCAGTAGCACAGAAGGAAAATGGTCTTTGGAATCAGACACATTCGGGTTTCAGGCCCAGCTCTGCTACTTTCTAGCTTTGTTTCCTACGACAAGTTATTTGATCTCTTTGAACTCAATTTCCTATCACTGTTATGAGAAATAATATCTCAGAAAGTTGTGAAATTTAACAAAAAAGTTTGTGCTCAACATAAATGATAGTGGCTGCTGCTGTTACTATTGGTTATGTGCTGAGTGTGATTGAACTGGGTCTCTCCGTGTTCTTTGATTCTTACCTTAACCTCATGGGTGTCTCACAACAGGTCTTTTTTTTTTTTTTTAATATTCATTTTATTGAGATGTATTCACATACCACGCAGTCATGCAAAACAAATCGTACATTCGATTGTTCACAGTACCATTACATAGTTGTACATTCATCACCTAAATCAATCCCTGACACCTTCATTACCACACATACAACAATAACAAGAATAATAATTGAAGTGAAAAAGAGCAATTAAAGTAAAAAAGAACACTGGGTGCCTTTGTCTGTTTGTTTGTTTCCTTCCCCTATTTTTTTACTCATCCATCCATAAACTAGACCAAGGGGAGTGTGGTCCTTACGGCTTTCCCAATCCCATTGTCACCCCTCATAAGCTACATTTTTATACAATTGTCTTCAAGATTCATGGGTTCTGGGTTGTAGTTTGATAGTTTCAGGTATCCACCACCAGCTACCCCAATTCATTAGAACCTAAGAAGGGTTGTCTATATTGTGCGTAAGAGTGCCCACCAGAGTGACCTCTTAACTCCTTTTGGAATCTCTCTGCCACTGAAGTTTGTTTCATTTCCATTCACATCACCCTTTTGGTCAAGTAGATGTTTTCCATCCCACGATGCCGGGTCTACATTCCTCCCCGGGAGTCATATTCCACTTTGCCAGGGAGATTCACTCCCCTGGGTGTCTGATCCCATGTAGTGGGGAGGGCAGTGATTTCACCTTTCAAGTTGGCTTAGGTAGAGAGAGAGGGCCACATCTGAGCAACAAAGAGGCATTCGGGAGGAGGCTCTTAGGCACAATTATGGAGAGGCCTAGCCTCTCCTTTGCAGCAACAGTCTTCCCAAGGGCAAATCCTGTGGTAGAGGGCTCAACCCATCAAACCACCAGTCCCCTACTTCTGTGGGCATGTTAGCAACCATTGAGGTAGGACAGGCCAACACCCCTGCGTTGTCCACCAGCTCCTCAAGGGGACTCTGCATATTTTTTTCCTTTTTTTTTTTTTTTTTTTTTTTTTTTAACTTCTTCTTTTTTTAAATCAACTGTATGGCAGATTAAAAAAAAAAAATTAAAAGAAAACCATACAATAAAAGAACATTTCAAAGAGACCATAACAAGGGAGGAAGAAAAAGACAACTAACCTAAGCTAACTACTTTACTTCCAACCTGTTCCTACTCTACCCCAAGAAAGTAACCCAATATAGCAATATTTCTGTGCACTTGTTCCTACTATACCCATCAGAAATTAACAGACCATAGTCATTCCTGGGCATTCCCAGTATGTTAAATTTACCCACGGTAGCTTATCTGTTCTTATTGGATTGTTGTTCCCCCTTCCTTAATTACTCTCTATCGCTAGTTCCCCTACATTCTACATTATAAACCATTTGTTTTACATTTTCAAAGTTCACATTAGTGGTAGCATATAATATTTCTCTTTTTGTGCCTGGCTTATTTCGCTCAGCATTATGTCTTCAAGGTTCATCCATGTTGTCATATGTTTCATGAGATCGTTCCTTCTTACTGCCATGTAGTATTCCATCATGTGTATATACCACATTTTATTTATCCACTCATCTGTTGAAGGGCATTTGGGTTGTTTCCATCTCTTGGCAATTGTGAATAATGCTGCTATGAACATTGGCGTGCAGATATCTGTTCATGTCACTGCTTTCCGATCTTCCGGGTATATACCGAGAAGTGCAATCGCTGGATCGAACGGTAACTCTATATCTAGTTTTCTGAGGAGCTGCCAGACTGACTTCCAGAGTGGCTGAACCATTATACAGTTCCACCAACAATGAATAAGAGTTCCAATTTCTCCACATCCCCTCCAGCATTTGTAGTTTCCTGTTTGTTTAATGGCAGCCATTCTAATCGGTGTTAGATGGTATCTCATTGTGGTCTTAATTTGCATCTCTCTAATAGCTAGTGAAGCTGAACATTTTTTCATGTGTTTCTTGGCCATTTGTATTTCCTCTTCAGAGAACTGTCTTTTCATATCTTTTGCCCATTTTATAATTGGGCTGTCTGTACTATCATCGAGTTGTTGGGTTTCTTTATGTATGCAAGATATCAGTCTTTTGTCAGATACATGGTTTCCAAAAATTTTTTCCCATTGAGTTGGCTGCCTCTTTACCTTTTTGACAAATTCCTTTGAGGTACAGAAACTTCTAAGCTTGAGGAGTTCCCATTTATCTATTTTTTCTTTTGTGGCTTGTGCTTTGGGTGTAAAGTCTAGGAAGTGGCCACCTAATACAAGGTCTTGAAGATGTTTTCCTACATTATCTTCTAGGAGTTTTATGGTACTTTCTTTTATATTGAGATCTCTGGTCCATTTTGAGTTAATTTTTATGTAGGGTGTGAGGTAGGGGTCTTCTTTCATTCTTTTGGATATGGATATCCAACTCTCCCAGCCCCATTTGTTGAAAAGACCATTATGACCCAGTTCAGTGACTTTGGGGGCCTTATCAAAGATCAGTCGGCCATAGATCTGGGGGTCTGTCTCCGAATTCTCAATTCAATTCCATTGATCTATATCTCTATCTTTGTGCCAGTACCATGCTGTTTTGACAACTCTGGCTTTATAATAAGCTTCAAAGTCAGGGAGTATAAGTCCTCCCACTTTGTTTTTCTTTTTTTAGAGTGTCTTTAGCAATTTGAGGCATCTTCCCTTTCCAAATAAATTTGATAACTAGCTTTTCCAAGTCTGCAAAGTAGGTTGTTGGAATTTTGATTGGGATTGCATTGAATCTTTAGATGAGTTTGGGTAGAATTGACATCTTAATGACATTTAGCCTTCCTATCCATGAACATGGAATATTTTTCCATCTTTTAAGGTCCCCTTCTATTTCTTTTAGTAGAGTTATGTAGTTTTCTTTGTACAGGTCTTTTACATCTTTGGTTAATTTTATTCCTAGGTACTTGATTTTTTTAGTTGTTATTGAAAATGGTTTCTTTTTCTTGAGTGTCTCTTCAGTTTGTTCATTTCTAGCATATAGAAACATTACTGAGTTATGTGCATTAATCTTGTATCCCGCTACTTTGCTAAATTTGTTTAATAGTTCTAGTAGCTGTATTGTCGATTTCTCAGGGTTTTCTAGATACAAGATCATATCATCTGCAAACAATGACAGTTTTACTTCTTCTTTTCCAATTTGGATGCCTTTTATTTCTTTGTCTTGCCGGATTGCCCTGGCTAGCACTTCCAGCACAATGTTGAATAACAGTGGTGACAGCGGGCATCCTTGTCTTGTTCCTGATCTTAGAGGGAAGGCTTTCAGTCTCTCACCATTGAGTACTATGCTGGCTGTGGGTTTTTCATGTATGCTCTTTATCATGTTGAGGAAGTTTCCTTCAATTCCTACCTTTTGAAGTGTTTTTATCAAAAACGATGTTGGATTTTGTCAAATGCTTTTTCAGCATCTATTGAGATGATCAATTGATTTTTCCCTTTTGACTTGTTAATGTGTTGTAATACATTGATTGATTTTCTTATGTTGAACCATCCTTGCATGCCTGGAATGAACCCCACTTGGTCATGGTGCATGATTTTTTTAATGAGTCTTTGGATTCGATTTGCAAGTATTTTGTTGAGGATTTTTGCATCTATATTCATTAGGGAGATTGGCCGGTAGTTTTCCTTTTTTGTAGCATCTTTGCCTGGTTTTGGTATTAGATTGATGTTAGCTTCATAAAATGAGTTAGGTAGTGTTCCATTTTCTTCAATGTTTTGAAAGAGTTTGAGTAAGATTGGTGTCAGTTCTTTCTGGAAAGTTTGGTAGAATTCCCCTGTGAAGCCATCTGGCCCTGGGCATTTATTTGTGGGAAGATTTTTGATGACTGATTGGATCTCTTTGCTTGTGATGGGTTGGTTGAGGTCTTCTATTTCTTCTCTGGTCAGTCTAGGTTGTTCATATGTTTCCAGGAAATTGTCCATTTCTTCTACATTATCCAGTTTGTTGCCATACAGTTGTTCATAATATCCTCTTATAATTTTTTTTAATTTCTTCAGGATCTGCAGTTATGTCACCTTTTTCATTCATTATTTTGTTTATATGGGTCTTCTCTCTTTTTGATTTTGTCAGTCTAGCTAGGGGCTTGTCAATCTTGTTGATCTTCTCAAAGAAGCAACTTTTGGTGATATTTATCCTCTCTATTGTTTTTTTGTTCTCTCTGTCATTTATTTCTGCTTTAATCCTTGTTATTTCTTTTCTTGTACTTGGTTTAGGATTGGTTTGCTGTTCATTTTCTAGCTTCTTCAGTTGATCCATTAGTTCTTTGATTTTGGCTCTTTCTTCCTTTTTAATATATGCGTTTAGTGCTATAAATTTCCCCCTTAGCACTGCTTTTGCTGCATCCCATAGGTTTTGGTATGTTGTGTTCTCATTTTCATTCGTCTCTATATATTTAGCAATTTCTCCTGCTATTTCTTCGTTAACCCACTGATTGTTTAGGAGTGTGTTGTTTAACCTGCAGGTATTTGTGAATTTTCTAAGTCTCTGATGGTTATTGACTTCTAATTATATTCCATTGTGGTCAGAGAATGTGCTTTAAATAATTTCAATCTTTTTAAATTTATTGAGGCTTGTTTTATGTCCCAGCATATCATCTATTCTGGAGAAAGTTCCGTGAGCACTAGAAAAGTATGTGTATCCTGGTGATTTGGGATGTAATGTCCTGTATATGTCTGTTAAATCTAATTCATTTATCAGATTGTTTAGGTTTTCAATTTCCTTATTGGTCTTCTGTCCAGTTGATCTATCTATAGGAGAGAGTGATGTGTTGAAGTCTCCCATGATTATTGTGGAAACATCAATTGCTTCCTTTAGTTTTGCCAGTGTTTCTCTCATGTATTTTGTGGCACCTTGATTGGGTGCATAGACATTTACGATTGTGATTTCTTCTTGTTGAATTGCCCCTTTTATTAGTATGTAGTGTCCTTCTTTGTCTCTCAAAACATCCCTGCATTTAAAGTCTATTTTATCTGAGATTAATATTGCTACACCTGCTTTCTTCTGGCTGTAGCTTGCATGAAATATTTTTTTCCATCCTTTCACTTTCAGTTTCTTTGTGTCCCTGTGTCTAAGATGAGTCTCTTGTATGCAACATATTGATGGTTAATTTTTTTTGATCCATTCTGCGAATCTATATCTTTTAATTGGGAAGTTTAATCTATTTACATTCAACGTTGTAACTGTGAAGGCGTTTCTTGAATCAGCCATCTTATCCTTTGGTTTATGTTTGTCATATATATTTTTCCCTCTCTCTATTAATATCCTTTAATGTACCCATACAGAATCTCTTTAGTACTGAACCTTTCTCCATGTCTCTCTGTCCTTTCTTCGTTTCTCTGTCTGTAGGGCTACTTTTAGTATCTCCAGTAGGACAGGTCTCTTGTTAGCAAATTCTCTCAGCATTTGTTTGTCTGTGAAAAATTTAAGCTCTCCCTCAAATTTGAAGGAGAGCTTTGCTGGATAAAGTATTCTTGGTTGGAAACTTTTGTCAGAATTTTAAATATGTCATGCCACTGCCTTTTCGCCTCCATGGTGGCTGCTGAGTAGTCACTACTTAGTCTTATGCTGTTTCCATTGTATGTGGTGAATTGCTTTTCTCTTGCTGCTTTCAGAACTTGCTCCTTCTCTTCTGTATTTGACAGTGTGATCAGAATATGTCTTGGAGTGGTTTTATTTGTATTTATTCTATTTGGAGTTCGCTGGGCATTTATGATTTGTGTATTTAGGGTGTTTAGAAGATTTGGGAAATTCTCCCCAACAATTTCTTTGAATACTCTTCCTAGACCTTTACCCTTTTCTTCCCCTTCTGGAACACCAATGAGTCTTATATTTGGACGTTTTATATTATCTATCATATCCCTGAGGTCCATTTCAATTTTTTAGATTTTTTTCCCCATTCTTTCTTTTGTGCTTTCATTTTCCATTCTGTCATCTTCCAGGTCACTGATTCGTTGTTCAACTTCCTCTAGTCTTGTGCTATGAGTGTCCAGAATCTTTTTAATTTGGTCAACAGTTTCTTTAATTTCCATAAGATCATCTATTTGTTTATTTAGTCTTGCAATGTCTTCTTTATGCTCTTCTAGGGTCTTCTTGATGTCCTTTATATCCTGTGCCATGCTCTTCTTGATATCCTTTATATCCCGTGCCATGGTCTTGTCGTTCATCTTTCGTTCTTTGATTAGTTGCCTTAGGTACTGTGTGTCTTCTGATCTTTTGATTTGGGTGTTTTTTGCTTTGGTTATCCATATCATCTGGTTTTTTCATATGCTGTAAGATTTTCTGTTGTTTTTGGCCTCTTGGCATTTGCTTAACTTGATAGGGTTCTTTTAGGATTTCTAGACAACTGAAATCCTTATCTCTAATTTGTCTGATCTATAGCTTTGTGGAGTACACTTTCTCTAACTAACCAGCAGGTGGCATCCACGAGCCACCTGTTCCCCTCAAGCCAGTTCTCCCCTGCTTTGCCTTTGTGGTGAGTGGGGGAGTGAGTCTTGTGGGGTCCAATTGGTATACCAAGCTTGCATGTGTAGTTGGTGTTGCCCACCCTGTATATGGGGCATGTTTCTGGGCGGTCAGGGAGGGGGGCGGCTCTAACAACCAGATCTCCCTGGTGTTCCTGGAGTTTTAAAGCTGCTGCAATAGTCTAATCTTTCAGTTCAGTCCTGCCACAGTTTGTCTCTGCCGCTGACCCACAAGTCCTTGGTATGGCCCCTGAGACTTGCGAGTGGGTCCCTCTTCCAGGCCGTGCACCCTGTGGTCCTCTGTTGAGGGATGACTGTGCTAAGTCACAGGTGAGTGCCGTCCCCCCAGGGCGGTTCTGGGCTACAGGGCTGTGTAGGGAGGCTCCCAGTCTGCTGAGTGGATGCCCCCCTTTTCTTGGGAAGTTGTGGTGTTTAGTGAATTTTCTCAGCCACTGGATTATTGCCTTTTGTCTCAGAGCTCTCTTAGTTCTGCTCTTGTCTTGACCTGCCCAAACTGCAAGTCTTTGAGGCTTTCTGTATTGGGCTTAGAGTAATTGTTCTAGAAGAAGAGAGAGAAAAAAAAAAGGGCCCTCCTCACAGATCTAATGGGTTATTGAAATGCTAAGAGACATAGCAATTAGGGCCTTTAAGGTAAAGTCCGGGGGGGCAGAGAGCTCAGTTTTTCTTCGGGATTTGCATATAAGCTTCAGGGCCTGAGCTCTGCCCTTCCCCTTTCTTTGTTCACCAGAACTCCAAAAAGCCTCCGCTTTTCTTTTTGGGCTTTCCTTGCTGTTTCTTGCTATGCCTGTCTCCTCTCTGCTGGGCTGGCTGCTCTCAGATTCTCTGGTGTCTGGTCTCAGTCTGTCTGTGGTTGGAGTTTGGATCAGTAGAATGAGTTTCTGATAGGAGCTGCCACTGCAGTTCTCCTTTCTCCTTCCCGGCGCTGACAGCTCCTCCTCCCACGGGACTGAGGCTGGCAGGGAGGGGTGTGGGTCCCCTGGCTGCAAAAACGTACAGATTTCGCTGATCTCAGCAGTTTGACGTGTTCATGAGTGTTGTATGAAGTATGCCCAAAGTCAAATTGCTGTGCGGTGTCCAGTCCATGTAGTTCCTGGCTTTCTACCTACTTTCCTGGAGGAGTAAGTAAAACATACAGCTCACCAATCCGCCATCCTGCCCCGCCCCCCTCACAACAGGTCTTTATCCTTCTGTAGCTAGGACAGTACGCCCAGTGAGAGCAAATGACCTCCTGTCAAGATCATCTGTGTGTTTACTGACACAGATACAGCACTGGGACCCATGTCTTCTGAGGACTCTTCCTGCTGAACCACACATTCTTCAGGATGTGTGTGCGTGTGAAGGTGTGAGTGTGCATGCTGAGAACTTGAAGAATGAAATTAAGTTTCTCTTACATTTGTTAGCTCCGCTTAGGAACACCCCTGCAGGCACCCAGGTGCCACTGGAAATCAAGGACCAAGTGTGTCCTGGCTCTTTGGGATCTGGCTCAGGGTGGAGGATTGTCTCCCAGAAACAAATGTCCCATTCCTTTGACCCACTTGTCATGTCCAGCACAGGCCTTGGGTATTGAGTGATAGTGGCTTTATTTCCCTGAAGAAGAATTTTTGCTGCTATAGCAAGGGGCTTCCAGGATCTGATCGTCAGTGAAGGAGCTGTAGCACTAAGACATTCTGTGTCTGATGAAGTTCACAGGGTGATACACACAAGTTTTGGGCTGCATATCTGCCTCTTCTGTCATGACTGTAAAGAGGTCATGTTATATTTCTTAACTGAAATGATGAAAAAATAAAAATCATGTACCCATGCAAGGAGAAGTTGTTTTACTGTAAATGCCTGCTCCAATAGTAAAGGAAGTATATTTAATCACATTAACTCACCAAATTACCCTACCCCGAGCCCTGGTTCTGAGTTAGAGGTCTGAGATGGAACTCTGCTTTAATAGTTAGATAAAGGTTCATACATGATTTTGTTGTCCAATAAGGATTGAGAACTATGAATTAAGACCCAGAACCCAGTGGTCTTCACTCTGTAAGATTCTGCCTTGGAGGCCTAAGATATTGAAATGCCATCAGATGGGTTGCCAGGGTTTGCTTCTTCTGTTCAAGCAGTATGTGTGGCATTGTCTTATATTTCAGGCACACAGGTGACTAAAACTTGGGCTCTGTCCTCTAAGAGATCCCAATGTGTTTACCAGAAATTTGAGCGCAACATGCTAAGTGCAGAGGTGGAAAGGTGCCAAACCCGGACACCCAGGGCATATGGGTAGAGTCATGTGAAGCTTCCCAGAAGAAGGGTGGGTCTAGAATGTAGAGTTGGGGAGGTGGGCCACCAGGCAGAAGACCCTTTCTAGGCACTGACCTTGACTCCCCAGCCTGTTCTGAGGACCACCACTGTTCCAGCTGTGAAGGGGCAGGGCTCTCTCGTTGAGTTTCTACAAGGGGCTGAGTTTGTTAACTGGACCTGTGACGTCTGCCAAAGAGGAGTCAGAAAGTAGAAAGCAATGGGGTATCCTTGAGAGTCTCGTCCAACACCTTGAGTTCTGTGGAACCGGGTGGGAAGGCTCTTTTTCCCTGTTCATCATGTTTGTTCTTTGGGATCTATGACTGGCGCAGTTGGTTATTTGTGGATAACAAAATTATGTCTGTTCCTGGTGCACCTGGACTTTTCTCAGGCTCTCATTCTGTTTATATGCTTGAGTTTATTCTCAACCAAGAAAAACTCGGTGGGGTGCGGGCTGGAGTGCTGGGTGTGTTCACCGTGCATCTCCATTTGCTGTTGCAGCTCATGTGGAAAATGAAGAGCAGTACACCCAAGCCCTGGAGAAGTTCGGTGGCAACTGTGTGTGCAGAGATGACCCAGACTTAGGAAGTGCGTTCCTGAAGTTCTCCGTGTTCACGAAGGAGTTGACGGCACTTTTCAAAAACCTGGTAAGTGTTCATTACATCTGCGTAGCTATCAATCAACTGTGAAAAGCCTGCAGTTACTTTAGATGGAAAGGTAACTCTGTGGAAGAAAATTAAGGTTTGCTTGATAAACTAAATATGAATTGCTTTATAGCGCACGTGGTATCTAAAGAAAGTATATTTTCTACACATATTAAGCCACCGTGGAATACAATTTCAAAATGGTAATTTTTCTCTAACAAGACTTTAAAAATTCAGTGGTGTTTTAAATGTGCACAGCTGTGGGACAAATGGTTAAACATATTCATCTTCTTAAGGGCCTCTGACTTCAATTTTTAATAGTTTCCAAACTGTGTAGAATAGTGTATGTTTCTGGTAATTATAGTAGGTACTTAAAGTTATAATATTTAATAAATATGTTCAGACCCGTCTTACACAGCAAGGTAACCTATAATCAAAGCACAGAAATTGCCATGAATATTTAAAGGGCTTTTATGCTCCCAAATGCAGAGCCTAAAAAAAGCAGGGCTGAAAGGAACGTCTTACTTTTTAAGCAAGTGAAGATGTGGAGTTGGTATTTACTGCCTGTGTTAAGTGCTTAGTAATGCTGGGTGAATCGAGTTCTTTCTTGTGCTTGGCAGCTCTGCCCTGTCCTCGCATGGGAACAGAATTGTGAAGTGGGCGGCCTGGGGAGGGCTGGGCTGTTTGTGACCCTGCCTGGGTGATTTGTTCCACAAGTAGAATGTACACTAGGGATCTTCCCAGCATCTTTCCCTCACCTTTTCCTAAAGGTCACGGAAGACCAGGCCAAGCACTCCATATTGCTTTCTATGTAGGGCACGACAGCAGTGCCCTTTTCATCCCCCCTGTGAGTACGCTCATAGTAAGTGAAAAATTAGCTCATTGTTCTTGCAGTGGTGAGGGCGGTGGGTTTGTAAGCCTAGCCTTAGAAGGGCAGACAGCAACAGGAGTATAATATATGAGTTAATAAAGGAAGGAGAAATAATGAGATCCTTAAGCTCTTGGTCTCTCTCGCTGCCTTCACTTGCAAATATTTCAGTTGGAAATGGTAACAATAAAAAAACGTTTCTGTGGCTAAGTTTTTCACTCAGGTTAATTTGAAATCTCGTTTCCTAAAGTTTGGGGCTTTTACCAAAGTTCCTCATCTGTTTATCACTGCCAAAACCAGGGTGAAATCCTGCGTACTGATCTGTAGAGCCCTGGCTTCCTTTCTCAGCCCCAATTTCTAAATGTTGTGACATGCGATTAGGGTCCCACTGCCAACTCAGGAAAGACTGAAAGGTTGTTTTTAACTGGATAAACTGAATGGCCCCAGGAAAAGACTTACAGATGCTGACACGTGGGGGTGTTCCAGTGAAAAAGTCAGCTTGCTGTTAATTATCCTAGGGTAAAGCCCATCAGTTGACAAGCCCCTTCCATCATGCAGAGCTGCCAGTCTGCTCTTTAGTGCCTGACTTAAATATGAATGAACAGCCTCCAGAATGAGACCAAAATAAACAGAAGAAAATAACCTGGAGGAAACAGAGAAAATACAGAGAGCAGAGGAAAACTTTAAAGAAACTGCATATAATTCCTCAGAGAAATAGGAAAAGATAAATTCAAGAAGAGTGGGATGCACTTTGTTTTTAAAGATGGGGGAGGGGCAATTAATGTAAGAAAATCTACAATAAAAATTCAGTTAAAATGTTGGAATAGAAGTAATCTCTCAAAGTAGAATAGAATGGCAAAAAAAAAAAAAAAAAAAGAGGGAAGTAGATAAAAGACAAGATTAAGGATTAATCCTCAAGGTCCAGTGTCCAGCTGACGGCATTTCAGAGAGACTTTAAAAGTGGAAAGGAGGACATTGTTAATGGAACAATACGGAAGAAAATTTCTAAAACCGAAGAACTCAAATCTCCAGCACAATACGGGAAAAAAGACCCACGCCAAGGCATATTGGTGTGAAATTACAAAAGATCGTAAAAGTGTCCATAAGACCACAGAGGATTAAGAATCAGAATGTACTGGACTTCTGAACAATATCACCGAAAATTTAAGCATGGAGCAAAGCCATCAGAATTCTGAGGAAAAGGATTCTCAACCTGGAAGTACACCCATCCAAGTGAGCATGAGAGTAGAATTAAAAATATTTTCAGATACGCAAGGCTCAAGAAATTTTAACTCCCATGGGTCAATTTCTCTGGAAATTTCTACAAGATGTGCTTTAGCAAAATGAGGGGGTAAACCAAGAAAGAGGGGAATGTGAATTAGGAGACAGGATCCAACACAGGACAGAAAGCCATGAAAGGAAATCCCAGCAGCCTGGCAGAGGGACATCCAGGAGGAATGCTGAGCAGGAGCCCTAGAAAGCAGTCAGCACAAGACATGTGGCAATGTAGGAGATAGGTGGGAAGGAGTCCTGGGTCCAGTCCCTCCACCTTCCCAGGAATTAGCTGCTTTATCTTTATTCAGGTAAACTCTAGATCAGGATTTTCTCATCTCTTAAATGCAGATGATAACGCCCTACCTGATTCTGCAAGTAGAATATGTCCAGTTGCTTTCGTGCATTTTAGCTTGCTTAATCTTTACAGCAGTCCAGCCAACCTCTAAGGTAATCCATGTCATCCCCATTTTATAGATTAGATAACTGAGGCGCTGAGAGGTTTAGGGGTCAGTATCTCCCTTGGGGTGGCTTGGAGTCCTCGATAGCTTTTGGGGTGTGCCTTGGTGTAGAAGGGCCCACTTGCAGCGTTCCACATGGCAAGATCCCAAATAAGCTGACTTTTATGCAGTTGTCAACGTGAGCACCTACACAGGTGAATAAAGCAGCCCTCTTTTTCTTGGTTTTCTGCAAAAACAGAAAGCAGGCGGGGCTTGGGAGTCATGACTTGACTGCTTGCAACACTTTAATCACCTTGCCCCCTGGTTGCTGTGCGGCTTTCTACAGGAAGTGAAGGTATCAGTGCTGTGACTTAATGGTCATCCACGGTGCGGTCAGCTGGACGTTGAGGATAGGCAGCTTCACTCAGTTCTCATAACAGTCATGCAAGGTAGATTTCGTTACCTTCATTTCACAGAGAAAAATCTCCGGGGAGAAAAGCTGAGCAGAAGGGAAGGCAATACAGGGAAAAGTGTTGTGTAAAGAGAAATCGCAAGACCCAGGGCTGGACTGTGGGAGTGGCCAAGAGGTAGCCAGATGGTCTGAGTGTCCTCACCTTAAAACAAAGATGATGAAACCCTGCCCACCTCACAGGACCATTATCAAGAAAAAATTAACACGTGCAAAGGGTTTTCTTTTAAAATTAAAAACCCATCACAAAAATAAAAATTAAAGAATAAAAATCACAGATGTGACATTTTAATGTGATAATATGCTAACATATTAAAAGCCTCCAATAACAGTGTTAAATACATGTGCATTGCTTTAGCTTCGGCTTTTACTTTATGGAGTTAGAATTGCTGATCCTGTTTTCCCAGCAAAGATCAGAGAGAAAGAAAATCTCTTATTCAAGGCAAAATTAGCATTCACCATGCCTGATTTTTCAGGCCAGCGTCTGTGTTAAAGCCCTACAACCATAGAAATGCAAAGTGGCATCTTCTAAGAAGCTGTTGCTGAGAGTGAGCTGATTGGAGGAGAATTCTCCTCTTTTGGTATTTTGTACACCATTCTTATTCCTGTTTTTGGTCACATCTGTCTTATCTCTTACTTTCAAAGCCATGCTTTACAAGCAAAACGTTTCAGTTCCATATGGCTGAGATTCTCAGTTCTGCTCCATTGTCCAGAAAGAATAATTAACCACCTACCTGCTTTATGACATGAAAGAATGTTTATACAGCCGTTGGAATGTCTCCAAAGAAAAGCAAACTTGCTATAAAGTGATATTTTCTTACTAATGGGTGAGATTCTCACCTTCAGCAAGTCTGTGGATTTTCTCGGCAGTTATGCAGAATAAAGGGAAAAACAAGGCGTTGTTAGAAATGTAACGTGTGGAATTAACCGGGTTAGAAAGTGATCTCAGCTTCTTGGGCTCTTTTCCTTTTACGGGATGGATGTGAAAATTCTGAAAAAAATTTTTAAGGGCCATTTCTATGTTGAGAATTGGCTTTTTAATATTAGGCTGCATTGAAGGACAGGTTTCTGAAAGGTGAATTACAGATTATAATTTCTGTCTTTGATTTCAGAGAATTGGTAGTAAAAATACGTACTCACGTCTATATGACCTGCTGTTTGTGAAGACCAGCATCAAATGGAGGCAGGGCCAGTGAGTGCTAAGCCAAGGATGGAGAGGCCCAGTGACTGAGGAATTTCATTTCTTTCACATTGAAAGAGGAACTGGAAAGTTCCACCAAGCAATATGCACATAAATCATGAGTTTTTATACAAATGCTCAGGGTTTTTAGACACTATAGTCATAGGCTAAAGGTAGCTAGTAGGGTTCTGTTTGGATGAGCAGGAGCTTGTGGCTTTGTCCGGATGTGATGTGTGCAGTCCCTAGCAGACAGGTGTTTTCACCTTGCTGTGTTGGTAATAGAAAGTAGAGCCCTTTTCCCGCCACTGTCAGTCTTAGGTTGAATGTGAGCTGATTTGATACTCCACATTAATAAAGCTTATCTCATGACTTAATATGAAGATCTTACAACCATAGGGTCTTAATCTTGAGTTACTTCCATCAACTTTATTTTCTTTTAATCTCTTTTATTGAAAATGTCTTATATTTTAAAATGTCTAATATTCTTATTGAATAGGGACACTGATCGTAATTTCAACTTTAGGAGAAAGGAGGAGACTTAAGTCATTGCTTTGGTCACTTATTGAACTGTTGCTGAAATCTGGAGAAACCCCTGGCATGTTGTGATGTATGGGAATATCTGCCCTTGTACTGGCTCCAGGCTGACTTTCCATTTCCAATGTCTTCCTTTCCATGTTCTGTCTTTTCCTTTATACTTGGTTTTTTTTTTTTTTTTTTTTTTTTGCTGCTATCAGATTCTTGCCTCTAAAGCGTCTTTTTCCATTGTGGTAAGAGCTGGAAAATAAAACAAGTTGACTTTTCAGACTTATTTGCAAATTAAGTCAATAAGCTTGAGTGAGGAGGACTTGAGGGGAAAGACTTCTCTAGTAAAATAGAGTACATGAGTGACCAGTTACTTTGGTCACCTAGAAATCGTTACTACTTATTTTTTATTATGGCCTAATTTACAGTTGGAAATACTGTGTTTAAGTCTCATAAAACTTAGGCACTCTAAGCTACCTCTTGCACTGACAAATCCTAACCAAAATTGAAAGCATATTTTTAGTTTATCACAACAAAGAGCAATAAGACTAATGCCAGGAGACCTGTGTTTTGGTTATAGCACAACCAATTAATATGTTTAAATTGTACTATAATATTATTTATTATTTATTTATTTATTTATTTAATTGGAAAAGCAGTACTACCTCATTGTAACTGCCATGGTATTATGACTTCTAGAGATCAGAGAAAGTGGGAAAAGCTTGAGTGGGAGAGGATATGGTAGGAACAAGCAGGGCCTTGGGCCCGGGAAAGGAAAGCTCAAAGAGGAAAGTAACAGAACGCTTGCTGGACGCTGTGCTGCCCTTGGGGGCTATAAAACATAATAAGCTCATGAATAGAGATGTAGAAATCCTTAACAAAATGCTAGTAAACGGAATCCAACAGCTTTTTAAAATGGTTATACACTGTGATGAAGAGCGATGTATTCCAGGAATGCAAGGGTGGTTCAACAGACAAAAATCAATCATTGTAAAACACTACAAAAACAGAATGAAGGTAAAAACCACCTGATTGTCTCAGTAGATAAGAAAAGATATTCAGTAAAATCCAGCAGCCTTTCCTGGTAGAAACACTCAGAAAAGTAGGAATAGAAGGGAACTTTCTCAATATGATAAAGACCATTTATGAAAAACCCACAGCTAACATCATACTCAATGATGAAACACTGAAGGTTTTACCCCTAAGATCAGGAATAAGACAAGGATGCCCACTTTCACCATTGCTATTCAATATTGCACTAGAAGTTCTAGCCAGAGCAATTAGAACGAAAAAGAAATAAACGGTATCCAAATTGGAAAGGAAGTAGTAAAACTATCTCTATGTACAGATGACACTATCTTATGTATAGAAATTCCAAAGGAAACCACAAGAAAAGTGTTAGAACTAATAAATGAGTTCAGCAAAGTGGCAGGGTATGAGATCAACACAGAAAAATCAGTTGTTTTCCTATATACTAACAGTGAACAGTCCAAAGAGGAAATTAATAAAACAATTCAAATAAAAATAAAATATCTAGGAATACGTTTAACCAAAGATACAAAAGACTTGTACAGAGAAAACCACAAAACGCTGCTGAAAGAAAGGAAAGAAAACCAAATAAATGGCAACACAGCCCATGTCCATGGATTAGAAGAGTTAATATTGTTAAGATGTCAATATTACTGAAAGCAGTACACAAATTCAGTCCATCCCTATCACAGTTCCAATGGCCTGTTGTGCGAAAATGGAAAAACCAGTCCTTAAATTCGTATGGAAGGGCAAGGGACCCAGATAGCCAAAACAATTTTGGAAAGGAAGAACAAAGTTGGAGGACTCACACTTCTGATTTCAAATTGTACTTCAAAGCTACAGTAATAAAAACAGCATGGTACTGGCATGAACATAGACAAATAGACCAATGAGACAGAATTGGAAATCCGCAAGTAGACCTACACATCTATGGCCAATTGATTTTCAATGGGGGTAGGAAGTACGTGCAATGGGGGAAAATAGTCTCTTAAATGATGCTGGGAAAACTGGATATTCACATGCAGAAGAATGAACTTAGACCCCTACCTCATGCCATATACAAAAATCAACTCAAAATGGATCAAGGACCAAAATTAAAGAACTAAAACTATAAAACACTTAAAAGATAATGTAGGGGCAATGGATTCTTAGATATGACACCAAAAGCATAAGCAGTAAAAGAAACAATGTTTTGTTTGAATTGTTTGTTTTTAATTCTTTGATAAAGTTAAAAAAAAAACCAACAACCTATTGCATTAAAAAATTAGCTTCAGTGTAGTTATTTTAGGTTATTTGGTTTTTCTTATGCCTTTGATTATGGTTTGTTAATTTTCTTGGGGTATGGTAGGAACATGTTGGAAGCAAAGTAGTTATCTTAGGTTATTTGTTTTTCTTAATCCTTTTGTTTGAAATTTTGTGGGTTTTTTTGTTTTAATTTTTTCGATAAAGTTAAAAAATTAGAAAAAACAAAAGAAACAATAGATAAAATTTTATTTCATCAAAATTAAAAATTTTAATGCATAAAAGGAAATTATTAAGAAAATAAAAAGACAGCCTACAACATGGAAGAAACTAAACACAAACCACGTAAGGGTTTAGTAATACAGAATATATAAAGAACTCATAACTCAACAACAAGAAGACAAACAATCCGTTATAAAATAGGCAAAGGAACTTGAATAGAATAGACATTTCTCCAAAGAACATATCTACATGGCCAAGAAGCATATGAAAAGATGTTCAGTATTATCAGCCATTAGGGGGAATGCAAATCAAAACCACAATCAGGTACCACTTCACACCCACAAGGATGGCTATTATTTAAAAAAAAAATTGAAAATATCAGGCATTGGAGAGGATGTGCAGAAATTTGAACTCTAGTACATTGTTGGTGGGAATGTAAAATGTTGCAGCCACACTGGAAAGCAATGTGGAGGTTCCTCAAAAAGTTAAATGTGTAATTACCATAAGACCCAGCTATTCTACTCCAGGTTATATACCCAAAGAAAGTGAAAACAGATGTCTCAGACAGATTTCTTGAACACCAGTGTTTATAGCAGCATTATTCACAATAAGGTGGAAACAACCCGTGTCCATCAACAGATGAATGGGTAAACAAAACATGCTCCCTACACACAATGGAATATTATTTCACGGCAAGAAAGAATGAAGCTGTGAGACATGCTGCAACATGGAAGAACCTTGAAAACATTATGTGTAGTGAAATAAGCAAGACACATAAAGACAAGTGTATATGTCACTTATATGAGATGACTTGACTAGAAATAGCAAATTCTCAGAGATAGAATGTAGATCAGAGGTTACAAGGGGATAGAGGGAGGCAGGCGTAGGAGGTGTGTTTATATTTTAAAAAAAGCAGTAAGCTCTAATAGCTCACTGTCTGGGAGAGAGACCCAGCTCCTTTAATTGTCAGGCAGCGTGTGCTGCGGTGGTCACTGTGGGTGCCACAGAGCCCTGAGGGGTGAGGCCCTGGCGGGCAGGCAGCAGTGATTCTCAGCCCTGCTCCGTGGACCTTGGTTTTCACAGAGGTGGGCCAGGGAGTCCCGTGGACAATCACAAGGTGACCCTGAATACATAGGCACACAGTGTGATTGTCATATTTACAAACAAATGTCTTGCATATATCTTTAACAACTTCTCAAATACATACAGGAGAGGCTGTTACAATCTCTTGAAAGTATTGAGCTCAAAACAGGAGTTCTGTTTTTGTTTTGTCATGCATTTTCTCAATTGCTGAGTAGTAAAAGAACTGCCACAATGTAAAGGACTTTGGGTTTTTGAAACCTTTTGTGTCAACCCTAACAGACAATACTTTAGAAAGGCTGGAAGGAGGAGTCCACTGCCGCCTGGCAGCAGAGATGCCTCGATCCGTGGCTGTTGGCTTTGATGATTAGGATGCCGTGGTGACTTCTTTTCTGAATTTCTACAAAGGTAGAAGGCAGGTTGCAGTAGCATAAGGGAGACATAAGGTGAAGGAGAGAGCAGGCGTTGGCTACTCTAGGAGGAAGTTTATAAGATAGGCAGAAAGCTAAAAAGGAAGGGTTTTAAAGATAAGAACTACTGAAGCCTGTCACAGCTGGAAGAGGTTGATGGTATGGAAAAGAGGGGGCCAGTGATCTGTGAAGGCTGTGTCCCCCTTTGTCTTCTCTGTTGGTGATGTGCTCAGTGAAGAGTCAATCCCCTGCATCTCTGAGAGTCCTCAGCAAATACATGTAGATAAATTCAAGGTTCCAGCTTCTTCCTGTGCATTCCTCTTTCCTTGGGAATTTTAGACTGTATATTCATCATTCCTTAAAATCTAACACTTGGCAAAGCATATTAATATCATTATATTGAAGATTCTTTACCACACACCTGAACATAGGTTGTTTTCATTCATACCCCCAGGAACCCTAGGCTTGTACTCAAAGAGTGTTCTTGAACTGGCATCACTGGAATCACCTGGGAGCCTCTTAGAGCTGCAGACTCAGATTGTTCTCCTTCGACCTACTGAACCAGAATCTTCATCTTAATAAGAGCCCCCAAGTGATGAGGAGGCATGTTACAGTTGGAAAAGCTTTGTTCTAGAGCAGTGGTTCTCAAAGCACAGCTCTGCACCAGCAACGCCTTGAACTTGGAGAAATACAAACCCACAGCTTCAGCACGATACCTACTGAATCATGGTTCTTAAACTTTAGTGCATCAGAATTACCTGGACCATTTGTTAGATCACACAGTTTGGGCTTCACTTCCCAAATTACTGATTCCATAGGTCCGGGGTAGAGCCCAAGAATTTTCATTACTGACAAATTCTCCAGTAATGCTGATAATGCTGGTCCGAGGCCATACTTGGAGAACTGCTGCCCTAGAGGATAGCCTCTGGTTCTTACCCTTGGGGGAATTCAAGGTATAGCTGAGGTCAGAACAAATATTTTCTAACCTTGGATTTGTGGAGGCAATAAAATGTGGAAAAGTGCTTTCATTTGTGGTTGATGGCTCAACTAAGCATTTTAACTCCTGTGGGTTTTAGAGGCTGCAGACTATGTGCTGTCTGTGTTCTTCTGTGCTGCCACTTTCGCCTCAGGCTCTGCCTTAAGTGGATTCTCAGTGTGGTTGTAGGAAGGCTCAAGTTTACAATTTCATCATTTTTTCTTCAGTGGAAGAGGCGGGTAAAGGGTCATTATTTTCACTGCACTTAGAACCTGAAAGATCAAAGCATTGTGGCTGCCAGAGAAGCAGCGTTAAAAGCAGAAACCAGGTCAACTTTTCCCCTCCCCTCTCTGGTGTGAAGGTTGCCAGTGTGATTTTGGCAGCTCGTGGGTTTTGATCTTTCAGTTTGTGTTGAACACTCAAGATTGGTATGGGCTTCCTCCCTTACCTTTTTAATTAAACTGTAGAGCGGCTCTGCTGCCAGAGAAACGGTGCTGGGAGTGTCCGAGGGTTCTGTTTGTGAGACTGTGTGAGCAAGCTGGTGGGTGTGCAGCATGTACGCTTAGAATACTTTAAGGCATTCTGTCCATGGCCCAGGGGAAGAAGTCTCATCACTTACACCAAAAACGAAAGTGACCCAGATGATTTTCCTTTTTAAAGTTTCCTCCTACATACCTGACTGACTGCTTTGTGTAGCTGGGAAATAGAAGGAAATTTTGACGTAGACAGCACTTCAGATGGAAGCAATTATTCAGTCTCACAGTTTATCGTGATCTAATCCTTGTGTCAGATGGAAGCCATCATTCCCCCAGAGGGTAAAAGACCTTTTTAAACTTTTTATTTTGAAATAATTTCAAAACTGCAGGACAGTTACACTAATAACACAAACCCCATACAGAGAACTCCAACATCCCCTGTCTTCCCAGATACCCACATCCACCAAGTTTAACATTTTGCTACATTTGCTGAATCATTCTTTCCATCAGTTTTTCTGTCCATCTGTCTGTCTACCTATTTGTCAATCCATTTTCTGAGCAGTTGGGTAAAGGTTGTATACATTATGCTTCTTGAAACACTGCCATATACATTTCCTAAGAACAAGAATATTCACTTATGTAACCACCTTAAGTGCAGTTATCAAATTTAAGAATTTTTACATTGATATGAAGCTTACAGTTTATATTCCAGTTTTTCTTTTCATGGCCCAGAAATGTCCTTTGGGGCCTTTTCTCTAGCATTAGATCCTGCCCAGGATCATGTATTGCGTTTAATTGTAATTGTCCCTTCAGTTACTCATCCTTTTTTTTAAAAAAATTGTAGGAACGTATGTACAAGATAAGCTTTCCCATCTCAGTCACTCTCAAGCATGCCATTCAGTGGGGTTACTTATGTTTATGCTCTTGTGGTACTCTCATCATCTTCCATTACTAAAACTTTCCCATCTCCCCAAACAGAAACCTGCAGCCATGATATGTTAACTCCCCATTCTTTATGAGCTTGCATGTTCTCTGATACTCTCTTTGTATTACCATGGGGCTTAATTTAACGTCGTAAATTTGTAACGCTCTAATTTGCTTAGATACCAGCTTACCTTTTGTGGTATACACAAACTGTTCCTGTACCCTTCTGTCCCCCCACCTGTATGTATTTCTTTTGTCACAAATTGTCACAAATTGCATGTTTATACCAAAACCACTGATTTCTTATTACATTTTATGCAT
Organism: Choloepus didactylus; assembly: GCF_015220235.1. Taxonomy (NCBI): domain Eukaryota; kingdom Metazoa; phylum Chordata; class Mammalia; order Pilosa; family Megalonychidae; genus Choloepus; species Choloepus didactylus. The sequence goes on from NC_051326.1 coordinate 58,235,676, forward strand.
TTGCCTTTTAGATCCTATAGGAAGTAAAAAAAGTGGAACTACAAACCAAAAGTGAAATAGTACTGGCATTTATTTTTACCCATGCCATTATCCTTACCCAAGATCTTTATTTCTTCATGTAGCCTCCATCTATATAGTCTAGTATCCTTTCTTTTCAACCTGCAGAATTCTCTTTAGCATCTCTCGTAGGGCTGGTCTAGTGGTGACAAACTCCTTCAACTTTTGTTTATATGGGAATGCCTTAACCTTTCCCTCATTTTTGAAAGACAGTTTTGCAAGATATAGAATTCTTGGTTAGCAGTTTTTTTTTGCTTTCAGCACTTTAAATATGTCATCTTACTGCCTTCTTGCTTCCATGGTTTCTGATGAGAATTCAGCACTTACTCTTACTGACGCTCCCTTGTATGTGAAATGTTGCTTCTCTCCTGCAGCTTTCAGAATTCTATCTTGGCATTTGATGGTGTGACTATAATGTGTCATGGTTTGGGTCTATTTGGACTTATCCTGTCTGGGGTTCATTGAACATCTTGAGTATGTATATTTGTGCCTTTTGTGAAGTTTGGGAAGCTTTCAGCTATTTTTTTTCTTTGACTATTCTCTCTGCCCCTTTCTTCCCCTCTGGACTCCTATAGTGCGTGTGTTGTTAGCACTTGATGGTGCCCCACAGGCTCCTCCGGCTCTGTTCATGCTGCTCACCTTTCTGCTGTTCACACTGGGTGATTCCAGTCGTCTTGTCTTCAGGTTCACTGGTTCTTTCTTCTGCCAGCTCCAATCTGCTGCTAAATCTCTCAAGGGAATTTTAAATTTCTGCTACTATGGTCTTCAGCTCTGTTTCCTTCTCATAATTTCCATCCCTCTATTGATATTCTCTTTGCTCATGTATTGTTTTCCTGATTTCCCTTAGTTCTTTTCCATGTGTTCCTTGTCCTTTTGCTCTTTGAGCATATTTAGGCCCTTTTTTTTTTTTTTTTCGTTAAATGTCTATTGTATCCCAGGTCTAGTACTCTGGTTTCTAATGCTTCTTTAATTTTCTCCTTTGCCTGAGTCATTGCTTCCTGTTTCTTTGTATGCTTTGTAATCTTTTGTTGAAATGTGGACATTTTGATATTGTAATCTGTTATCACTGGATTTTAGACTCTGAGGCATATGTTCCTTAAGCTTGTATCCTTCTAAGTGTTATGACAGAGTTTTCCTTGAATGCCAGGAGCTAACAAAAAAAATAAAGAGGAGAAAAAGAGAACCCCTTTACCAGTCTGCAGATTGACCCATGCAAGTGCTCCCCTTCAGGGTTTTCCCAGACAGGAGTTTAGGGAATAGCCCCAGGCCGAAGCATAGGGGCCTCCCGGAACCTTTCCATGCCTGCGTGACCCTCCTTAGAAATTCCCCCATTCTGACTGTGTCTCTAGGAAACAGTTTCCTATCGCATTGGAGAACGTAGATTTAAGCCATACCCACTGCTGGAACATTCCAGCATGTAATGGCTGTTTCATACTCACATATCTTTGCTTATGCTGAAACCTCTGCCAGGATTGCCTTTAATTGATGAATAGGTGCTAAGTCTTTTTGCAGACTTTCTACCCTCTGACAGGTGGTCTGTGCTGAAGGTGAATAGATGGTTTGCCTTTCTTTGAAGATTTGATTTTGCTATGTAATGCAGTGATTGTCGCATTTGCTTAAAGAAAAAAAAACTCATAATGCAGCCTCTTAAATTTATCATAAATTGGGCATATTAAAATAAACTACATGACACAGAAAAGTTTCAGGTGAGATTCTTTGGCCATATTTTATTTCATGAAAAGTTCATCTTTTTAAGGAAAAAACTATGTCCAAAGAGAGTTGGACTCTCTGAAGGCTATGAAGATTGTGCCCTGTGACATCTTCTGTTTTGATTCTCTCTTTCCGTCCCTACTCTTTAAAAATAGAGAGCTATGATGTGAGCATCCTGTCTAGGTCCAGGCTTCTAGACGGATCCCCTTGGGGAAAATCATTTGACAGAGCAGCCTTACTCATTGCTCGAGTCAAGAGAAGGCAGCCCCGCAGTTTCCGGGGCCGAGCTGCAAGGTGGGACCTGTAGGGAGCTTTGGCTGGGTCAGCAGTTGGTGGTGCCAGTGACCGGAGCTAAAAGAGCAGGCGAGATGGTGCACCTGGGAGCTGAGGGCGGGGTTGGGGTGGTTTAGATGGAAATGAAAAAACTAGACAAGGAATTTTAAGACTGAAAAGAAATAATTAGGAAGAACAGTGTGAAAAGATGGCTGCATGGCTGGCTGTGTTCCTCCCTGTCTCCAGCTCCTTTTCTGTCTGTGTTTGCTAATTGACTGTTGCATTAGCATAGCAGTTTTGTGCTTCATATCTGTGTGGCTGCTCTGTCCTGCCTGCCACATTGACTGAATTATTTTATTTCTACCTGTGAGATTTCAGACCTTTGACTACTTTTTCATCTTGTCACACCTGTTTGAGTAAACTCAGGGAACGCAAAGACAGAAAGAAGAAAACAACAGGAGGATGGTTGCTTTAAATGATTGCTTTTTTTCTGTCAGTCTGAGCAGCTCCATACCTAAGAGCAGTGATTAAGAGGAATAATTTGTATTTCTATCATGCTTGCTATTTCAAAAAGCCATTGTACTTGGTGTATTTGTTAAAAAATAAGTCAGAGCATAGGAAAAAGCCTAGTGCCTGCTTGGCACTTAGGAAAATGTTCTGGTTGGGTTACCCAGGGATAATTTAATTCTTCTCATAGATCATAAAAATTTCATTACTTATAAATTGGAACTGGAGCTGCCTGTGCACCAGGGATGTGCAATAATCTTTTGGCCATGGTTTTCCTCTCCCTTGGCCAGAACTGGAGGATGGTTCGTTCAGCAGGGGGCCTGGGGCTGCCTGGGCTGCCCATAGACACACAGGGAAGGAGCCAGAGCCCGTCCCTCAGGCCGCACGGCTAGCTTGCCAGGCAGAGCCTCTGGGCGCGGCAGAGGCAAGAGCGGTCGTTTCCTGTGACGCTCACCCTGAGTCACAATGCTTGCGCACCGGGTGTTAGGTGTAAAGAGGGCAGACAGAGGCTGAGGTCCAGGAGTACAGAAAATTTATTCATAAATTCATTGATAGAGATTCTGTTTCTGTTTGCAATAATTTCCTCAAAAGAAACCAGCTTTATTGAGATATATTTTACATATCATAATATCCACCCTTTACAAGTGTACAGTACCTTGATTTTGAGTAACTTTACAGAGTGGTGCACCCATCACCATAAATCAGTTTTAGAACATTTTCATACCCCCACTAAGCTCCCTCCTGTCCGTTTACAGTTAATCCCTAGTCCTAACCCTGGCCTCAAGCAACCACTAATCTACCTCATCTTTATTGTAAGAATTAAACTATCTTCTGATTAGAAAAGTAATCGTTTTCTGTTTTAGATAACTTGAAAAGCTCCAAAAAGACAAATGGACTGTGAACGGAGCCCAGAATCCCCTTAGTTGATCTGGCATCGAAGTTCCTCTTCCTAGCTGTCGTCTTCTGCTGCCTCTGCTGAAGTGGATGACATGTCCCCACTGTGCCTCTGCCCACTCTCCATGCTGTCCCTTTGCAGAGGATTTCTTCCCATCCCCATCTTGCAAGGCCTTTGAAGGTCTCTCAGTTACCCCCTGCTCAATACAGCTTCCCTGATGTCAGGCTAAAAAATTTTCTCTTCTCTGAGATTCATGGTGTTTTTATTTGGTAGTTTACTTAAATATGTGGTTTATCTCCCCCATTAAACCCTAAGTTCCTTGAGGACCAAGGCTCTGCTAAACCATCTTTGTTTGGCCCCCATGCACCTCTCCAGCTTCATTGCCCCTCCCTAGGGCGTGCACACCTCCGTTGTAGGACTCGGCACAGCTGTAATTGGTTGTTAAAGGTCACGTTCACCCCTAGACTGTGGGCCCTGTCTGCAGTGGCCTGCTCGGTAAAGTCAGCACATGTTTTCTTAAATGAATGGAGGATGAAAGCAAGCTAGCACGTGTATTTGGCTATCCATACATTTTCACTCTTTTCCACTTCAGTATTTCACTGTGGGTACCAAATCTCAGTTTATCTCTTCTCACTCTGATAGCTGTCATCAGCACCTAAGTTCTCATTTGAATTGACTAACAAACAGCCTTAATATAGATGTGTAAACTGCATTGTGATAGGTGTTTTTTTCCTGCTGTGGAATATCCTTTCTCACACACTCAGGCAGGCACTCACACTCACAGACACCATGAGAAAACTACTAGAATTCTCCTAGAAATACATTTTCAACTCAGGACACCCATGAGCACCTTATGCTTGTCCAACCCCCTCAACCCACATATAATTGGGTAATAATTCTGTGCGGCCAAGTCTTCTTTCTTGCACACGCCTTTTCCAGGATGGCCCTGCTCTGGCTCCTTGTCCAGCAGTGTGAAGGACCGAATCGACCCGTGCCAGGGAGACCAACTGTGGGTGGCTTTGTGTGATGGCATAGGCGAATGAGCAGTAGTAGCTCAAGCTCCTGTAACTGGAGTCTTTACCCATCTTCCAAAGCCTACATTAGTTACTTCCTCCTCCATGAAGCTTTCCTGATCCGTTAAAACCAAAGTAATCATTTCTTTTTGTGGGAAGACATCGGCATCTGCACAGTGTAACATATGTTGCCATGTGGTATGTCCTAGGCTTTTTGTTTTCCCCTTGGTGTGTATGTATGTATGCTGATTCTGAGGGGCAGGCATCATATTTTGTTTATGTTGGTACCCAGCTTGTTGCTGTCTAAAAAATAGGCACTCAGTAAATATATGATAAATGAATTAATGAATTCATACATGCATTTGCTATGTTATGTCTGGTTTAAAGATGTTAATAGAACTAAGGTTGTATCTGTAGCTTTTCCCAATTCTGCCTCTTGTATTAGATGCTTAGAAAAATGTTTAAGGTGTGTTGATTTATTCAATCAGTGTTTATTGAGCACCTGCTCTGGGCCATGCCCTGTGTTGAGTGGTGGGGTAATATAGAAATGAAGTACTCATGGATGCTGCCCTTTAGAAGTTATGATCCAAGATCAGTAAGACTAATGCAGGGTAGAGCCTGTCATGTGCCTTGAGAAATAAGACAAAGAAAATATTGGAGGAGTTTGGGGAGGGGGGAATATTTTCCATTGAGAAGACTGAGGGTGCTTAACAGTGGAGGTGACATTTAAATAAGTCCTGACGGACTGAACAGTGGGGATCTGGGGAGAACAAACTGAGCAAATGCATAGAGTAAGGGAATCAGAGAACAGCACAGTTTAGTTTGAGTGAATAAAAAGATGAAAAGTGGCAAATAAGGTCGGATTGTGGAGGGTCACAAATGCAGGAATACGAAGCTGAGTATTGGGAATTGGGGGTCTGTTGAAGGTTTTCCCGTAGATGGGCTACACCCCAGGTAACTCTGGCGGAACTGAATGAGGGACTGCAGCAGGCAGGGATGGGAAATGGGCAGAGGGAGCCAGGGGAGGCAGTTGTCTTCATCCAGGAAGGGAGCAATGAGGGCCTGAGTGAAGACTGGGACCGTGAGAAGGACAAGGAGAGGTATTCGTGGCCAGTCTCCTAAAGGTGGAACCAGGAGTGACAGCTGGGTGAAGAGGGTGGAGCACGACTGGGTGGTAGCCGAGCAGGAGAGCCAGAGGTGACCCAGTGCCTGGGAGGACAGTTAGGTGTGTTTTTACAGGAAGGGAAAGCACTGGAGGAAGGGGGAGGTGGTAAGGCAGAGCCAGCTGGGGTTCCCAGCAGGTGGTTGGAAATGTGGAACTGGATGTGAGGGTGGTGGCAGCGATCTGCATCTTTTCTGCTGCATTTATCCCGGTCGTGCTTTAAAATGGGGACCCAGAGGCTTTGCTGTCATAGATTATTCATCAGCATGGTCCCTTATTCGTCAGCCTTCCTTCCAGTCATCCATAAGACCTCGCGTTTTTTCGACTGAGCTTTTCAGTATTTAAAACTTTAACTCTTCAGGCTGTTCCTAGCAAATCATAGCTGATCACATTGTACCTGGAGGAATGCCATGTGGATGATAAATGTTGAGTTACCTAAGCCTAGGGCAAAAGTTACCAAAAAAAGAGGCATTTCTGAACTGACACTCATTAATTAATCACTTATTTGGCAGAATTGGTTGTTGCATAGACATTATTGCACATTTTCCCAATGTTTTCAAGTAAATTTTTTTCTCCATTTTGAAATTTAATATGCTGAATAATGTATGGAAATCAGATCCCTTTGTGCCTTAAAAATTGCACCTATATTTTATCTTCCTATTCAGGGTAATTATACTAAAAATAAATTTCCCTTTGCTCGATTGTCAGAAGGAATGCCTGATGTTCCACGGTCCTTATTGCTGTCATTCTCCATTTATAGGCCCACAGTCTAGGTGCATGTAACCCACGGCGGCACCCATGCCCCGGTGCCCCAGCGGTGCTCGTTGGCGCTAGTGTTGCTTGAAGTGGTCCGAGTCTGGGGAAATGAGAACATGGGGCTTCGGTTTATTTTCTAGTTGGGCAGGAACTCTTGTAGCGTTCAGAACCCTGAGAGCCAGTGCTGATGTCTTTGGATCTTTGAGTTTACTCACCTTTGGACTATGAGCTGGGACAGCATGGCTTGCCCTGGGTGTTGATGTGTTTTTGTCAGTAGGGTTTGATTACCGTGGATGAACATAACCTATTGCTTCTGCTCTAATCCAGGGGGACAATTTGTTAAGTCACCAATCTCTTGCCTTCTTTCTTAAGGAAGAAGGGGCTTGTTCTTGTCTTGTCCCTCCTTTTCTCATTTATCTCCTTTCCCTGGCAATACCCCCAAGACACACACACACACACACACTCACACTCACTCTCTCTCTCTCTCTCTCTCTCTCTCTCTCTCTCTCTCTCTCTCTCTTTCTCACTCAGCATTCACTCTTACATACACACATTCTGTCCAGGCACCCTTAGATCTTCTTTTGTTTTTCCACTGTTTGGAGCTGTACTAGGGAGAATAGTTAGAGCTGGGTTGCTGTCTTTTGGGGACTGTGGACACAGAGAAAGAGACCAAAGCACGGCTCAAGCGCACTGCTTGGAGCAGTGATTGAAGGTGAGAAGTGGAAGTTTTCTTTTATTCCAGCCACTTTAAAGTAGTTCTGTCTTTGATTGTTTTGACATATATTTTCTACATTGTTAATGATTGTCTTTTCACAAACTTCATAGCTTAATAATAGAAGGTGGTTGTTTTTCTGAAAAATATACAGCTCTGGACTGTCCGTTACTTTCATTCATTTGTAAGGTAAATTCATTACAAAGACTCTACGAATGAATAAGGCTATCACACTTGTGCTGGTCAGGTTAATCATTGCCAAATGTTCTAACATCTTTGCTATTCTTACATGAAGTTGAATAAGACTATCCTTTTTTTGTTTTTGTTTTTGTTTTTTAGATTCAGAATATGAACAACATAATTTCCTTCCCTCTGGACAGTTTGCTGAAGGGAGACCTGAAGGGAGTCAAAGGGGTATGACATTTGAAACTCATTATCGTGGGATGATGGGTTTTTACATAATATTGGTCTGCCAAGGCAGGCTGCCTACATCGTTACATTTTTATTGGGATGATAGGATGGCTTTTTGCTATCTCGTTTTCCCTTGACTTGCAGTCTTGGCGCCACCTTTCAGGTCTTATAAACTTGGTAAGGAGAGGAAGATGTGAAGGGAAAGAAACAGCTGTTTCGGAAACTGTAAACAATGTTGGCTCTCTCAGTTGAGCTGCGGAACCTGTGCAGAGGAGACCGGTTTTCTAGTGGTGTGTCACCGATTTACCCTGGAAAAGACTCCTTGCAAGAGTGTGTTTTCCTGATGGGAAAGGCATGAGGCAACTTCATTTTTCTGTCCTCCAAAGGATGTTTGTTGTTTGAGAAGTGCCTTGCTACTTACAAGCACTTCAGTTGGGAATTGTTTCACAAGTATGTGGGTGAGTGACAGTGAGGACTGGAGTGTTTTTGTGCACAGTGTGCTGAGCAGTAAGTTGCTTTTGCATGTTGTTGGCACAAACAGCTGAGCTATGGAAGGGAGATGGCCGTGCCTCAGTTCTTGGAGAATCCAGGTTCTTCTATTGGGTCTTCCCGTGATCAGTCCAGGGCAGGGCCGTACCTGGGCATGTCGGACGCCCGTCCTGCTCGATGTCTGGGTCCCCGGCGGAGACCTCAGTGTCTCCTCTACGGAGTGTGCCCGGGGAGGGGTGTGCCCAGTGGTTAGGACACTGAGGAACGCTATGCACTGGGCCTTTGGGGATCTGGGAAATCATTGGAGAGCATATTAACTGCATTAGACAGAAGACACAGGAGGGAAAGGAATTCCAGACAGAGGGAAATATCTGGAAGCAGGAAACAACAGTGTCTTAGGCTTTAGCATAACTTAGAGCAATGAGTCAGAAGAGCTGCCAGTACCGGGAGAAGAGGCTTGAGGGTGGGAAGGGGCTTCTATGCCAGGTTATGGGCCTTGACTTCATCATAAGGTCAAGGAAGAACTAAAATATAAGAGAAGAAAGGTGGTTTCTCTTATCCAAAACAACCCTGTTAAAGGACCATGAACAGGTCGGCAGTAGACTCTCTAGTGGCTTAGTAAGTTTTGAGCTGGGCTTTATCAGAGAGTTTGAGGTCCTGATTCTGGACGGAAGAGTGGAGTAGGGGATCCCCAGGAGATTGTGGATAACTTTTATATTCTTACTGTTGGGGCCATTCATATATTAATGTAAAAAGTCAGAGTCCATGTTGTGTCTTTCTGGTCTTAATTTAAGAATAATGCCAGGGCAGAGGTAGGGTGTAGTTGAAACAAGATGGACCATGACCTAATACTTGTTACATCTGAGTAATAGGTATGTTTATTCGATTCTCTCTACTTCTGTGTGCATTTTAGAGTAGCCTGTAGTAAAGTTTTTTAAAGAGAAAAAGAAAATGCCATCACTAGTCTAATTAAAAACCTGTGGTCTTAAGTTCTTTATTTTTCCTGGGATTACATATATCATTTATTACAGAAAATAATGCTCCTTCAGGACTAGTCTATGGATAAGTAAGTTTATCTTGCACAGAAGTTAATGATTAGTCATATTTAATTTATGTCTCTCTGTTTACAGGACCTGAAAAAGCCATTTGATAAAGCTTGGAAGGACTATGAAACAAAAATGTGAGTGTTTATATTTTTTAAAAAAATTGTAGGCAATTTGAGATTTCAAGTTTAATTCAAGCTTGTATTGCTTAAAGGTACTGTTCAAATACACCCTAATCCAGGCAGGAATTCATTTACGTAAAACCATATTGCTGTGGTTGGTTATGATGCCATGTACTTCTATATTTGATTGTCTAAATTCAATGAGGTTAACTTCTTTAAGGGATTACCCTTGTCCCTTTTCTTATTATGGTTATAGGATGTTATTTTCAGGAAAATTAAATGAAAGAAATTAAGGCTAATTTCTTTCAGGGTGGGTTTCCTTTTTCAAAAAAACCTTTTTTCAATTCATTATCATTTGTGATAGCAGCACAGTTTTTAGACTTTGTCTTTCTGATGATTTGTGAAAATCATTTGCTTTTAGTCGTATCTATGTTTTTCTGCACTATTAGTCCCTTTAGTTTTAGAGAGAGAAACAAGACAGTGTTTGGAACACCCATCTCTCTCAACTTTGTTTATTTCATCTGCCAAAAAAGAACATAAGAAATGGCTTAGTTGATTTGAGAATGTGTGCTACAGTTTTCACTTACAGGCAAGACTATTACAGTTTGATTTTAGACAGTTGCTTTAACATTTCTGTTCATAATTTCTCATTCCTAGCATGGGGAGAATTGAGCTAGCCATAATTATCTGGTGATGGTAGGAAGTAATGTTTTCCATTATTGTAAACTCTTGAGAAATAGAAAATATTTTTAAATGCCTCATGTTTACTTTGTAATTGTTGTTCAGTGGGTCATAATGTAGTTTTCCAAGTGAAAACAGAAACTTTCATATGAAGCCATCTGGTAAAGTGAGAGAGGCTAAGAAGAAAGCCATTCAGATGTAACTACAAATATTTGATTGTTGTTAAACCAGCCTTGGGTATCTTTAAAGTGGTGGAGAATCACAAAGCTTAGACCAAGGAATATTAGATCTTTGATAGTCATTTCCCCCATGAAAATCTTAAATTTCTGTACTTGAAGTTGCTTGGATCTCAGGGTTCTGGAGTTTCATCAGTGGCAGACATTTATACATAAGCAGAGGTAGTGTGGTAAACCAGAAGGCCTGTTCAACCCAGAAAGGCTCCAACCCTGTCACCTCTAGCTCTTTAGCATCCTTTATCTATAACATTTCAGACAGATGTATAGGAAAGAGTTCACCATTCCTACTTACAGGGGGAAACCAAGACACAGTAATTTGCTGCTAGTCTAAATTAGGAGAGTAATTAAGCAGGGCTGGGAGCGAGGAAATGGGTTTCCTGACTTATATTCAGCTGCTCTCCTGACCCCCTCAAGTGCCTTGGATGAAACGATTTCATGCATTCCTGGACCAAGGACATAAAAGGGTTTCCTAAGAGGATTGCTTGCCTGTGGGAGTCCTTTGGTTCTGAAAGGAAAGGTTTGAAAGGGGAATGAGCTCAAATTCTGTAAAATCAAGACACACACAGAAAGGGTTGGGACAGAATTTATCATAAAATCACAGAATTTGAGATTAAGGGAGCAGCCCCCTTTAAAATTTGAAGTAATTCTGAAATACAAAAGGAAGGTAATTCTTTACCCATTTACGTGTGATTTTCATTTATCCTAAGAGGTCTTGTAAGGTGTAACAGGCTCAAGATGTCTTTAAATTTCCTGGGCAGTTGTTCCATAGCTTGATTATTAAAGAGAAATTACCAGTGTCTGGACTTTGTCTTGATCCCTTTGAGGTGGTGTCAGGGGGAACCTTGGAGTTTTATAATTATAGACCCAGGGACCTCATGGGTCCTCAGGTCACACTTCCTCCCCGAGGCATGAATTCATTTAATAAGATCCCTACCAAACGGTCACCTGCTCATTTATATATTTATTTATTCACTCATTCATTCAAATTGTTGCGTACCTATTGGGTGCCTAGAACTGTGTCCCAAGGTAGAGAAACAAATATTAAAAACTACATTTTTTGCTTCTTCTTAAACACCCGTCCCCCGAATAATGGGGAACTCAAAGTAGCCCATTTCACTGTTGAACAATTTTTTTTTAAGGAAATGCTTCCTTATGTCTTCTAGTGTCTGCCTTGAGGCTCTGCAGAAAATGTCCATTCTCTTTTCTTCATGGCAGCCCCTTTTATTTTTGAGTGATTTCTGTTTGTTTAATCTCCTTTTCTCCAGAATAAAAATTCACCGTTATTTCAAGCCCTTCTTACCTGGTGTGATTTTGTGGCTCCTTCTCACCTGCTCACTCTACTTTGGACATGCTCCAGTTTAGTCAGTTTATACCCTGAACTGTACAGTTGCATAGTCAAGCCTGAGATTAATGTTGAAAGGAGAATCATGTTTATAAAATGAAAATATGCTTTGTTTTCTTCTCCTTAAAGTGATAAGCGCTGTCCTAGGTCAAGGCAAGAGAACAGACCTGACTTTACTAGGTGAGGAGAGGGAGGAAATGAAGAAAGGGGTAGAGGAGAAGTGGTGCTCAGGGAATAGCTCCTGGCCAAAGGGTCCCCTTAAGCCCATTCAGCAGGTAGACAGACCCAAAGAATGTTATTGTTGAGAGAAAACTAAGACGTGAGCACACCTGCTGCCTCTCTGACCCTGGGGAGACACTGCTGGCCCAGAACCGGGTACCAAGCTTTGGAAGTGTTTGTTGGGTAAGTCGTAGAAGGCACCAGGTTTGATATTTTTTTGACGGAATGCATTTTCCTTTCACGGAAGGTAAGAGGCTGTCCTGTGCCCAAAATATACATGGATAGAGGCGTCTTGATTTATCCTTGCTCTTTTCACACTCAGAACCAAAATAGAAAAGGAGAAAAAGGAGCACGCCAAGCTCCATGGGATGATTCGTACTGAAATAAGTGGGGCTGAAATTGCTGAAGAGATGGAAAAGGAGAGACGGTTCTTCCAGCTACAGATGTGCGAGGTAAGAGGCTGGGAATGGCGGGTTCAGCGAGCCAAGGCTGCAGGCAGCCTGCCCTCACCTGCCTGGGAGAGGGTGTGTTTTCCCAGTAAGCAGAGGCTTCAGAGAAAATGTCAAATGTATTATTGGACTCCATTTGTCTACTATGCTGACAACTTATTTTACTAAGGGTACCTTAATCTTCTGGAGGGTGAGTTTAAGTTAGTCTAACAGCAACCTTTAGTTAATGATAAAGGAAAAAGCTAAATTTAGAGTGTCCTTTTGGTCTCAGACACGTATACACCGAACGCACCTCCTCTCCCTGGAAAACAGCTAAGAGTATTCTCTCCTTAGGTGTTTTTGGGTGAGGTGTCTGGGTTCCCCGTGTACCAGTGGAGGCAGAGACTGGGGAGGGGAGCGAGAAGCCAGAGGCAAAAAGCCCAGCTTGAGAGCTGGTGGTCCCTGTGACAGGAAAGCGGGTTCTCAGCAGCCCAGCACCTGTCTTTTGAATTGTTTCCATTGCTTCTCACTTGTTCTGCTCTGGGGGTGCTCACCAACAGGCCCTCATCCCCGGGACTCGGCTCTGCTGCGCCTGCCGCGTCTGTGCTCTGGGGAGGGAGAATTTTTCTGTCTTAGGCTGAGAATGAGCAAATAGCAGAGCATCCAAATCTCGAAGTCCTGCGCTCCTAGCTTTGTTATGCCTTACTTGTTAAAAAACAGCACGTGGAAACAACTGACGACTCTTCTCTTTGATTTCAGAATGTTTGTTTGTTGATTACAGCAGGAGCTTAGCCTTTATACATATAATAACAAATACAAATCTTAGGAACATATTTAAATGAGTTTTTATCCCCAGAGCAAACTTTTAAATGGTCGGAGGAAGACACTCGCTCCCAGCCATCAGGGGTGGCAGTAGAAAGTTTTAAAGTCTATTGGTCTAATATTAGTTTAGCTATTCCAGCTTTCTCAAGGTTGCTGTTTGCATAATATATTTTTCATCTTTTTACTTTCACTTTTTTTCTCTATCCTGTTTGTATTTTTGAATATAAAGTGTATCTTCTGTGGATACATATATAGTTGGGTCATGCTTTTTAAAATCCAGTCCGACAATCTCAGACTTTTGATTAGATTGTTTAATCCATTCACATTTAATACTATTATTGATATGGTTGGATATACAAATGTCTGCTATTTTGCTCTGGTTTTTGTGTGTTGGGGGGCTTAGTCATGTCTTTTTTTTTTTTTTTTTTTCTTTCTGCTGTATTTTGTATTAGGTGAATATTTAGAAAGTTAACTAAGCTCAGAAGTGATATTATAGGTAGTGAGGAGAGTGGATGTTTTTATACACATGTGGTTTCATAACCAGACACCATGTACAATAACATCTGCCGGGCCCCATTCACACAGTGCTGGAGAAATCAACCAAGACAACATGAACTAGAGACTGGTAAACTGCCATGCCTTGTGCATACACTGGGTATTGTTTTTATGTAATCAGGGGCAATATTGAGTAGTGTTTTGCAAACAGTGAATTTGGAAAGGGTGTGTGTATATGTGTTCAAGTTGTGTTCTCATTTTGGCTAGTATGGAGGAAATCTATTTATCAAAATTCTGCAAGACTGCTTGTTTAAAAAATGTCGACAGAATTTTGAAATGTAATTGGTGTGTTATTAACAAAGCCTTGAAGTGGGGAGCAGTGGGTTCCACACGCCCAGCTCTGCCCTTGCTTTCTGTGGTGCTCACCCCGGACTAGTTAGTTACAGTGGATTGTGTGGGCTACTTGAGCAGTTTGATTGGAAACATTGTGTATTGATGCCTTTAAGTAATACACTAGGGCCATCTGTTGAGCCAGCCGTTGACAGGGTCCCTGCCTCTGCAGTTCAGTAAGAGAAATGTTACACTGTAAGCAGAGGAGCAGAGGTTGGCTTCCTCAACAGTTGCTTGGAATTTAATTTTTACAGAGGAGGAGACCTTTGATGCTGGGTTGTCTTGAAGATGTAGGAGTTGGCCAGATAGACACGGGCTGTAAAGGACCTTCCATGTGGAGGGAAGAGCATTTGAAAAGCCGTTATCTGAGAATCCAACATCTAAGTGAATTAGTTGGCCTCAGTAGAAATCATTTTAAAATTGCTCAAGCTCTTCTTCAAGTCAAGCTTTTAAAATGCCTTTTAAACACCGTTTAGGTATTTAAAATTTTAGTTTCTTGAGATTTAATCCAGCAGAGTGGTTTTCAGGCTTTTATTTTGAAGCTGTGGAATCTTTCCTTCAAATAAATTTTATCAAGAAGTTCAATGTGTTAAATAGGTAATGAAGAGCTTCTATGAATGAAGAAGGCATGAAAGATCCTAACTTGCTTCTTTATGATTATAAAAATAAGATGAACTTTTTGTTTAAGAAAATTGGTCAATACCAAAAAATATAAAAAAGAAATGAAAGATCACCCCAAATTTTACTTAGCAAAATGTAACCACCCTGACATTTAGCTGAATGCAGCTTTTTCATTTGTCCCCAATGCATACATACATAAAATTAATTTATATAAACAGGATTATTCTCTACCATTGTTTTGTAAGTTGATTATTAATTTTCACTGACTAGTGTGGCATGGACATCTTTCTGTATAAGAAAATCTCTGCTTTATTGGCTTAATGGCTTCATACTATTTTGGGTTTGGATATACCTTTACTTTAATTCCCCTTTCATTACTGTTAGGTTATCACCATTTTTCTCTTTTGCAAGCAGGGCTGTTCTTTTCTGTTCATCTTTGTACACTGTTTTGATTATCTCCTTAGAATAAATTCCTGTAAGTAGACTTTCTAGGTCAGCGAGTACACACATTTTAAATTTTGATGCATTGCCAAGCATCTTATTAACCAACAGTGAATAAATACTAGAAAGGAGGAGGGGGAAGAGGGTCTATAGGCAGTGGTTAGGGCAAAAAGAGATGCTGGAGTCAACAGCTTCACACCACCTTCCTGTATCTTTTTTGGCCTGCACAGCAGGCCTGGGAGGTCGCTGGGGCTGAGCTGTGTTGCACACAGGAGAAGCTGGTGTGGCTCCGCTTGGTTCAGGGGTGTTTTCAGGAGGCACTCAGCAAGTCACTGGGATATTATCCGGCTTCTTTGTACCGTATCCTGTTGCTTCTAAATTAGAGGGGATAGGGAATTTGTAGGGTCCTTGTCCCTGTATACACATCTTTAGGAAAGAAGATACATATGTCCTGATGCTGGTTTTATAGATCCCCAGGGCCCTCCCGATATCTTCATTAATGAATTCTCCAAATAAAAAATGGATTTAATTCATTTCCATTTAAAATCCATTTTTTATTACAGGTGTCTTGGAATCAGAGACATGGTGATAAGGGTCTTAACCACAAATATAGACGAAACCATGCCTAAGGAAAGGGAACTGGGACGAATGTGTGCACAGGCTCATTCAGTATGGTTAGAAATCCCACCCATCCTACCCACCCTTATACTTTTCTCCATGCAACTAGAGTGGGCATTTCTTCTAGGAGATTTAGACAGGATGTCTTACTACTGAGAGGTCTTGGCACTACAGTTAAAACGTGACCATCAGATAATTAGTACAGCACCAAATAAAAGAACCGTTTAGTAATGGCATTCAGAAATATTTATTAAGTACCTACCATGAGCTCTACCCATTGTAAAAGATGTCAGAGAAGTAGAGGAGATAATCTCTGCCCCAGAAGCTCATAATCTGCTTATCTCTTTTGTTTTCAACAGTATCTGCTAAAGGTCAATGAAATTAAGATTAAAAAAGGAGTGGATTTACTTCAGAATCTGATCAAATATTTTCATGCCCAGTGCAAGTAAGTTTTTTTTTCTTTCTTTTGATGTTATTTTAAATGTTTTTCTGTTTTTGGAGACTTCTGGTAGATCTATAGTATTTTATTGCAGAAATTTAAACACTCATTTAAAAATTGTGTGCTGCAGCATAGATGAACCTTGAGAACATTATACTAAGTGAAAGAAGCCAGTCACAAAAACCCATAATGCATGACTCCATTTACATAAAACGTTCGGAATACGCAAATACATAGAGACAGAAAGTAGATTAGGGGTTGCCAGGGGTTGTGGGGAGGGGGAAATTGGGAATGACTGCTGTTGGGTATGAGGTTTCTTTCTGGGCTGATGAAAATGTTCTAGAATGAGACATTTGTGATGGTTGTACAACTTTGTGAATATACTTAAAAACACTGATTTGCATGCTTTAAAAGGGTGAATTTTATGGTGTGAGAAGTAGATCTCAATAAAAAATTACACAATATAAAACTGTATAGTAATTATCAAATATATTTCCTTTTGCTCTTTTCGTTTTGTAGAGAGGTGAATTAGTTCAATCTAACATGATTCTCAGAAAATCTAAGAAAATACTTTCACTTATTATTTATCCCATGGAGGAAATGACAGAGATGAGTAAAGGAGGCTGTATGTGTAAGAGAATGGGAAATGTACGTGTTCGAGGGCCGCCTCAGGGACTCAGCTTTGCTGTACACATTAGCCCTTCACAACCTGGACTTCATTTCTCAGCCGCATTCTCATCCCTACTCCTCATCCTACCTCTTTTCCTTCGCCTGCAGTCCGCATTCACACATCCTGCAGACTCTTTTGAGCACATGCTCTATGTCAGGCACCGTGGGTGCTAAAGACAGTGACAGTACAGGCTTCCGGCAGTGGAGCTGAACGAACAAAGATTACCAAACTGATAAATTTGTAATTGGATATTTTAAAAATATTTCTAAAGGATAGGAATTGAAGACAGAATATGACAGAAGGACCTAACTTCAACTAAGGTGGAGGGCAGGAATTTTTTTCCTGCCTCGTTCCCTGTCGTATCCCCAGCAGCCGGGGCACACAGTGGGCACTCAGGTATTTGCTGAATTAGCTGCAGGCCTCTCTGAGCAGATGTTTACTCAGATCTGAAGGATGTGTAGGAACTGGTGGGTAAGGAGTGGAGACAGGAACTTCCCAGGCAGGGCAAGGTCTCCAGGCAGGAAGGCTCTTGTGTGTTCACGGATCTGGAACAAGGCCAGCGTGGCTTCGGCAGAGTGAGTGAAGGGGAGAGTGGCATGAAGGAAAACCGGAGGGGAGGGCAGAGGCCAGGCCATGGGCAGCCTTGGAGGCCTTGCTGAGGGTTTTAGATTTTATTCCAAGTGTGTTGGAAGCTCTGAAACATTTTAAGCTGGGGATTCAGTCAATTATTTATTGAGCTCCTACTACATGTCAGGAATCATTTGAGGCTCTGGTGATACAATGAGGAGGAAAACGAAATTCTTACCCTCGTGGACCTTCAGTTCTAACAGGAGAGACAAATGGACAAATACATAAAATAGTTTTAGGCAGTGAACATGGCCATGAAAAACCAAAGCAGTTTGTGAGATAGAGTGTATTAATTGGAAACGTCAGGGAATGCTGCTCTGAGTCCATTTCTATTCTGACAGGGTTACTCTGCATTTGTGGAGAAAGAATCAGATGGGCTGAGAGTGGACTGGGGTGATTATTTAAGTAGTCCGCTCCTGTCCTGTTGCCATCCCGAGATGAGGAAATGTTGTCCTAGCCTGGTGACAGTGCATGTGAGAGTAGTGGACGGCTCTGAGAAGTCTTTTGGAGGTTGAATCACCTTTCATGTGCCCACACTGATTTACCTTTGCACTCATTGTCCCCTTTACTTAGAACACCATTCTGTTTCCTCTGTGCCTTCCCCCCAACTTCCATTCATCCTGAAGACGTAGCTCTACTTTGAAGTCGTCCTTGTTCTCCCCAGATAGAATGGTTTCTCTTGCTTCTGTAGTTACTGGTACGTACCTCTAAGATGACATCCGTCTCATTGTGCCTTTGTCTCCTACTAAACAACATACTCTTTAAGGGAAGAGACTGTCTCATTTATTTTTTTGTCTATGTTGCATGGTGCATTTACCAGGAATGGATTTGTAGAAATCACTTGCTTTGTTGAATGGAACGGAGGTCTGCTTCGGAATTTTAAATACATCTTTGATGATATTGTAGTTCTAAAACAGTTGAAGTTGAACAGCAAAGAAAGATGTGCAGAGTGATTCATCCCAGGTTAAAAGAGGAGCTTCAAGCTTGGACTCAGAGGTAGAAAAAAGCCCCTAAATTGTAGAAGATTCAAGCTGAATTATTTTAAAGAGACTCAAAATCCTAACTTTGTGATTAACCTGCAAATTTCTTTTTCAGTTTTTATCCTTGTAACTTATGTGAGACACTTTAGGAAGTGAGTCACTTCCTTGCTGATATTTTATTTCTAAGAAGAAGCTATTCTGGGATTTCCTTTTTTTTTTTTTTTTCTCTTTATTTTGCCCAAACGATCAGTTGGGTAGCAACGGACCACTTCTGGAAAAGTGAAATATAGCCTTTTATGGGGATGAGCTCAGTAACCTTTTAAAATAATGAACTTTCTGTTATTTCCTATTTGGATGTGTGTGTGTGAGAGAGAGCGAGCGAGCAAGAGAGAGAGAGAGAGAGAAAGGGAATACAAGTTTTTCAAATCATTCGATTAGCTTTGACTTTTTTAAATTCATATTTTTGGGAATAAAATGTGGAGCTTGAGTGACTGAGCCATGGGACAAAAAGAGCTTGTAGCCATGTATGTTTTTATACCCATGATAGTTCCATCACATTCCCTCATTTAACATCCACAGTCTCCAATTCTCACCTCTCAGAACACAATTTGATGTTGTCGTACCCTCATGGGCAGGGCCCTGCCGACCTGGCTGGCGTCTGTATCGCAGCAGTCTTGCTCTCTGTATTATGAAGAGGACACTTGGTGTGAACTAGATCCAAAAGCCCTGTTTGGGTGTTGATCCTTAAAACTACTTAGATACACATTATTTTGCTTTTTTCCTCATTTTTGCTTTTTGTTTATGTGTTCTTTAAGAGTACTTTGTGTTCTTTGTCTTTTCTTTCAGTTAAGGAAAGAATATGCGTCTCTGCCTAGTCCCTGGAATATCCTGAAAATTTGTCTTATTAATCTTTGCTGTTGATTGAGAATCCTGTTCTCTAGTGGAATTTAGACAAAAGGCAGTCTTTAAAAGCAAAATAAAACAAAAAATGGTTGTGTTCTAGAAGGTGGTAATAAGTGCTTGTTGAAGTGGTTTTTCCTTTGAGCGAAGAGCTGCTGATAACCACTGTGACCAGCTGTTACCGATGAACTGGGATGTGTGGATGAAGGAGACACGGTCCGGGTGCCCTGGAGAAGCTGTCTTCAGTGGGAGGGTGGGGCGGGCAGAGCACAGACAGGTAGGTGTGTCAGCAGACGCAGTTACAGTGGGATCTCATAAAGGCAGGGAGGATTGGACACGGGCCGTGGGAGTCAGAAGGGGAGTCCACCCCAGCCTGGGGAGTTTTAGTGGAAACTTCAAGTATCAATCAAAGTGGTTATATTTTGAAGCCTTGAGAATTTGGTCAGGCAGGCTAGAATATATTTAATAGAAAACAGAATTTGATATTTGGTAATGTTAATGGTAAAAGCTCTTTGACTTGAAGCGTAGAAAAGTGTTAATGGGTTCAACTTAGAGAAAACCTTACCAGGTATTTGCACTTAGGAATGTCACTATGATAATAGTTGATGAAGCACAGTGACACTGCTGCGTTTCTTTACTTTTCCTAATTGCCAGCATTGATGACATTTTGAAAGTATACCTACGTACCAGACATGCTTCAATGAGGAAGATACAGGGAGATAGGAATTTTGAAAATCAGAGGGGGGCATGTTTTCTAGGTAGATGATCAAGGTTGGGTAGACTATTATAAAAATGAAATCCAGATCTTAAACCCAAATTTGGATTATTATCAAAGCTCATTTTCCAGTATCACACTGGAAATAACTTCCGTGACAAGAGACATATCTCTGAGCAGTTGACTTCACTACAGGCTCTCTCAGCACAGGGAGCGTTGCCAGCTTGCAAGGATTCTTAGAGCTATACACCTGTTCCCTTCCCCTAGGAGCATTTCTGCATTTATCTCTTGTAATGTTTTCCTACTTCCTGTCCTAGAATTATTTCTCTCACGTTTTTCTCTTATTCTCACTCTTACTCTTTCACAAGAATTCAGAGTGATTAAGGAAATATTTGCATAAAGAAAAAAATACGAATAAAACAAAACAGAAGAACCCACAGAGGGAAAAGCTCAGTTTCTCACCCCCGAACTGTGCAGTCACTCTTCTGAATTTCTTCCATTTTAAAGGGAACAGCTGCCATGTGCCAGCCGCTGTGCTGGAGGTGGAAGGCGCAGAAATGCGAGAGATACAGCACTTGAACAGTGGGACAGATGCGTGGACAGATAATCACAACTCCAAAGCAGTTGCTATACCAGAAGCATATTTTATATGCAGGGATAAAATGAGTTAGGTGCAATACAGGAATAAGACTATAGAATAAAGTACTAGGCGTATGATGAAAGATAGAGGACACCTGAGAGCCCAGCCCCTGTGCGAGATGCACATCCTGGGTGTGTGTTCTCCCTTCCCTTTCCTTGGAGTTCTTGCATTAAGTACTGCACTCCATCATCTTCACAACCCCCCCCTGTTTACAACACACCTGGTATGGAGAAAGTCCCACAGGACCATTGCTTGGTTTAGAAGAAGTAAACATCACCTCCCATGATGTGAAAACTAGATCACATTTTGGAGGTCGTCTACTTGGTAACCAGTAAACTGGTAGAAGTCAGTGACTCTCTCTCTACCCTTCCTTCATGGATTTATTTCTTCGTTCAGTAAGTACCGCGTGCTGAGAGTGTCCAGGCTCTGTGGATACTGTGTCGTCACCCTGCGGGAATTTCAGATGTAACAGGGCAGTTATATTTTTAATAATCACACTAATGAATACACAACTGCAGTTTATGGTGGGTGTTCTGGAACAACATACAAAGTGCTCTGAGAGGGTAAACGAGGAGATCTTGTTTAAAGTAGAGGATCCTGGAAGACCCCATAAAGAGTCAATATTTAATTGAAAAATGACACATGAGTGGGAGTCAGTCTGGCGAAACAGACCTGCTACAGCGTGCTCCGTTTATGAAGCATAATCTAGACTTCGCCCTCCTTTAGGGAGAAGAGACAGGCCATGCACAGGGCCAGATGCCAAAAGAACTGGGTGACTGGAGGAACAGTGAAGGCCAGCGTGTCTGAAACTTAGCTATGAAGTGAACGGAAGGGGGCATGGTGTGTATGAGGCTAGAGATACAGGCAGGGGCTGGGTCACATAGGCATTGCAGCCTGTTACAGTTTTGCACTTTATCCTAAGTACAATGAGAAGCCTTTTCTTCATTCCTCTCAAAAGTTTTACACACAGCAAGCCTCAGAGGCAGTGCTGAACACCAGCCTCCTGCCCCTGCAGAAAAACTTGTCTAGCCTCCGATGCCAGTTGTATTTCCTGAGTCACTTGTTACAAATCACTTCAGAAGCATTGGCTTCTGAGCTTTTCAAATAAAGATCCCTTTTGATATTTGATCTTGAGTTTTCCTACTGTACAGACAGAGCATGGCTGTTCATGTATATCAAAGTTGTTTGTGTTTTTCCTGCATTCTTTCACTTCTCCACTTAGCCATTGCCTGTTGAGGAAAATTCTTGTTATTCCTTGTTTGCACCCCATGTCCCTTCAGGCCTCACATGCTTCCATTTGGAGCACAGGGGAGACCCCCTGAGCCCAGGCTCTTGCTGCCACTTGTCAACAGAATTCTGTTTCTCAAGTATAAATTGGGAAAAGGTTCACAAATACTTAGGCTTATTGCTGTTCCTTTTCTGATTATTTCTCATAATTTTGAGTGTCGTTTTTATTCTAGCATTGCCTGACTTCTGTTGGTGCTGCCCCCCACCCCACCCCAGGCATAACATAATCTCTTCAGTCACTTTCCTTTGAAGACCTTTTTTCCTCCATCTAACAATATTATTTTGTCCTGTATGCAGCATAGTCAAGGTTTCTTCTGTTTTTTCTCCTAGTTTTTTCCAGGATGGACTGAAAGCCGTTGAAAGCCTCAAACCTTCCATTGAAACACTTTCAACAGATCTTCACACAGTAAGTAGCTTCCCTCCCCTCTTGGCATTGAAGTGGTTCTTATGCTACAAACATTTTCGTTTGAATGTTGCTTCTATGTAATCCTGTGTTTGCATGCTGTGCCAAAACTAGTAGCCCTCTGCTGCTATGGCCGACCACACCCTCTGTCTTGGTTGGAGGGAGCTTGAAACTGCTGAGGGACTCTTTCATCACGTTCACATGGAAATGCCCTGTGACCTCCTGCATTTCTCTGTACCTCAGTTTTGTCCTTTCCCCATTTTTTGTTTGTTATTCTTGTTTTTTTACAGATCAAACAGGCCCAGGATGAAGAAAGAAGGCAGTTGATACAGCTTCGAGATATTTTGAAATCAGCATTGCAAGTTGAACAGAAAGAGGTGAGGGGATTTAATTTTGAAAGATCATTGATTTTATACCTGTGTCTTGGACGCTTTGGGGATGAGAAATGTAAATCCATACCTTCTAGGTGCTCAGTGTTTACTCAGGGGCTGAATCAAGTAGAACAAAAACATTTAGTTTGTTCTTTAAATTTAGTTTTGTAAAACCACTTTTGAAAGGTTTATTTCACGAGGAAAGCATTGATATAGTCATGGCCTTAATGCAGGGTAGACACCTTTTTTGCTCTATCAGTTGGTCGATGAGTCTCTCCAGCACATAGAACGCTTGGTATTTATGCCATTTATTTTGTGACTGGAACTTTTTGTTTCCTCTGTCTTGATATATGTAGACTCTTTGTCCATTTGAGCATAAGGCATATAACAGGTGGCTCTCGAGTCTCTTCCGACCCCGAGACTGTGTGTTCTGTAAAATGAGAAGAGTTTGGTTCTCTTAAGCTGCGTTCTGATGGGTCAGAAAGCCTTAGTTCCTCTTGCATCATCTGTTTCATACTACGGCTTCTCTGTGTGTTAATACATCAGCAGTGATAGCTTGTGTTTTGGGGGCTTATTTAAAAAAAACTGTTAAAAGGTAAATTTTTAAAGGGATTTTATGGTATTTTTACAGTGTGGGTATTATCATGAGAATTTTAAGACATAAACCTACCTTTGCAAATAAAGTGTATGTCAAATTGTATATCTAGTAGATTTTAGAAAAATAGCCTAAACTATTTAGCAGAGCATAAAGTTCACTGTTGGCAGTTCAGTATGCTCTACTTTGTTTTAAGTTCATGTACTATAACTAAATATTGTTGTTTTTCTCCCAAATGCATTTACCTTTTGTGACCGAAGTCTAGGAGAGTAAGTAGTTCAGTATTTTAATAAATTGGAGAATTTTGCATGCTTTCTTCATGAATGTCAAAAAATAGATATTTCTTCCTCATATGTTTCAATGACTGATAACATTTTAAATTTTTACTCTTCCTCTTTTAAAAGCAGCAGATTTTATTAAGACTAAGTATTTTGAATGCACAAATATTAGTGGAGTGGAAAATTTCCAAGTTTACAGTTCACACTCTTAGCATTGCTCCTTTGTGAAGATCCCTCTTGACTGTGTGTCTGAATTCTGCACATCCTTCTAGTCCACCTTAAGCCCTACCTTTGGAGAGTTGCCTTTGATCATCCCAACCCACAATGGTCTGAGTTCGTGTAGCATGTTCTGTCTGAAAGACGTATTTCAATCAAAACCTATTCCTTTTTGGATTATTGGTTACATCTTCAAGGGTGCAGATTCCTGTTTTCTTGCTAGCCTCTGAGCAGCTTGAGGATGTCCTCCTGCCTTCGGTGCATCACACTGTAGAACCGTCACTCTTACTTAGTAGGCCCTGGGTAAACGTGGGTCAGCTAAGTGAAAGATGGGCAGCTTGAGGTGATACGTAATGCTAGAAATTACCCACAGCATGTTGACTTTCTCTCAGTCTAAAGAATATGGGTTCTGATAGCTTTGATATTCCCAAATATGGAATATAAGCAGAAAAAAAGGGAAAAAATAATCTTTAGTATGGATAAAATAGTGGCCTAATCGTAACTCAAAGAGGTAGTGCTAGGGTGTCAGATTGCCAGCCAAAGTGAGTAACTGTCCCTTGCGTTGACTGGGAATGGTTGATTCTTAGACGGGGAATCAAACCAGTGAAGCAGAGTTCTAGGATTAAAATAAAGCAAAGCAAAAGCTGGAGTTAAGTAGCCCTTTGGGTACATCTGAATACAGTGCAAGGTCGGTGTTTGCTTTGTACAGGATCGGGAGGCTTGGGAAAACAGGCTGTTGTTAGGGAGCTGGTTATTTACAGCTTTGCAGAACAGTATAAAAAATTTACCAGCACAGACTAGAGGTCTTTTGTGGTTTGTTGCTTTTGTGGTTATTGTCGGCCAGCCCATCTGCCACAGATTGTATGAAGGAGTCAAATGAACCTTTTTTACTGCTCTTCTTTACAGTACCCAAGGCAAACCCAACTGACTACTCACCAAGACCAAGCTCACCAATCTCAAAGTTCTGATCATGTTGGATTTTCTGTATAGTATGCTCTGCATTGTTTTTTTTTTTTTTTTTCATTTAATAAATTTTATTTTGAAATAAATTCAGTCTTACAGGAACAGTTGCAAAAAGAGTACAAACCCCATACATAGAACTCCATCATACCCTGACACCCCTCCCCCGATACCCCGATCTACCACCTTTAACACCCTGTCACACCACCGTTTCTTTCTTTCCCTCCCTCTCTCCTTCCCT
The DNA here is from genome assembly GCF_015220235.1 of Choloepus didactylus. Taxonomy (NCBI): domain Eukaryota; kingdom Metazoa; phylum Chordata; class Mammalia; order Pilosa; family Megalonychidae; genus Choloepus; species Choloepus didactylus. The sequence goes on from NC_051326.1 coordinate 58,260,441, forward strand.
CCCTCCCTCCCTATCTATCATCCATCATCTATTGCTCTGTCCTCTGAACATGAGAGCTAGCTGCACTTATCTTTGAACAAACAATATAATTCATATATACCTTTGCCATGGACAAGAACATTCTTTTATGCAATCTCATTAAGTGCAGCTAAGAAGTTTGAGAAATTCAACATTGATATAAAGCTTACATTCTATATTTCCTTTTTTTTTTTTTCCTGTGTCCCATCTATGTCCCTTTGAGCCGCCTCTCCTCCATCCCCAGATCCCATTCAATTGTGGAAACATATATATAGCCTAAATCTTCCATTCCACCCCCTCCCTAGCATTCCATCAGTGGGATTAATCACATTTAGAATGTTGCAATGCTGTTACCTTCCCACCATCCATTTCTAGAAGTTTCCCTTTACCCCAAACAGAAACCCTACTCTCATTTCTTAACTCCCCATTGCCCCTTTCCCCACTTCTTGTAACCCCTGCTCTACTTTTCATCTCTATGGTCATATTCTCTGATACTTTCTTTGTGTTTACTGTGGGGCTTAAATTTAACATCTTTAATCTATAACAATATTGTTTTTCTTTGATACCAACTTAACTTCAATATGACACATAAACTATGTTCCTATACTCCATCATTCCCCCACCTTTATGTAGTTCTTGTCAAAAATTACATATTTTACATTGAGTCCAAAACCACTGATTTATCATTAAGTTTATGTATTTTAGATCCTGTAGGAAGTAAATAGTGGAGTTATAAGTCAAAAATACAGTAGTATTGGTATTTATATTTACCATGTGATCTTTACTGGAAATCTTTATTTCTTTACGTAGTTTCGGTCAGTTGTTTAGTGTCCCTTCTTTTTCAGCCTGCTCAACTCCCTTTAGCATTTCTTATAGGACTGATTACTGGTGATGAAGTCCCTCAGCTTTTGGTTATCTGTGAATGTTTTCATCTCCCCCTCATTTTTATCCTGCAGGTGTTTGTGAATTCTCCAAGTCTCTGATGGTTATTGTCTTCTATTTGTATTCCATTGTGGTCAGAGAATGTGCTTTGAACAAATTCATTTTTTTAATTTTTTATTTTATTGAGGCTTGTTTTTATGTCCTAGCATACGGTCCATTCTGGAGAAAGATCTTTGATCACTAGAGAAGAATGTGTGTCCTGATGACCTGGGATGTAATATTCTATATATGTCTGTTAAAATTCTCTCTCTCTCTCTCTCCTTTCTTTGTTTCTCTGTCGGTAGGGCTCTCTTTAGTATCTGAAGTAGGGCAGGTCTTTTATTAGCAAAATCTCTCAGCATTTGTTTGTCTGTGAAAAAATTTAAGCTCTCCCTCAAATTTGTAGGAGAGTTTTGCTGGATAGAGTATTCTTGGTTGGAAATTTTTCTCTCTCAGAATTTTAAATATGTTGTGCCGCTGCTTTCTCGCCTTCATGGTGGCCGCTGAGTAGTCACAACTTAGTCTTATGTTGTTTCCTTTGTATCTGGTGAATTGCTTTTCTCTTGCTGCTTTCAAAACTTGCTCCTTCTCTTCAATATTTGAGAGTCTGATCAGAATATGTCTTGGAGTGGGTTTATTTGGATTTGTTCTATTTGGAGTTCGCTGGGCATTTATGCTTTGTGTTTTTATGTTGTGTAGAAGGTTTGGGAAGTTTTCCCCAACAATTTCTTTGAATATTCTCTCTAGACCTTTACCCTTCTCTTCCCCTTCTGGGACACCAATGAGTCTTAAATTTGGACCTTTTATTTTATCTATTGTATCCCTGAGATCCGTTTCGATTTTTTCTAATTTTTTCCCCCTTCTTTCTTTTGTTCTTTCATTTTCTGTTCTGTGGTCCTGAAGGAGGCTGAGTTGTTGTTCAGCTTCCTTTAATCTTGTATTATGAGTATCCAGAGTCTTTTTAATTTGGCCTACTGTTTCTTTAATTTCCATAAGATCTTCTATTTTTTTATTTAGTCTTGCAATATCTTCTTTATGCTCTTCTAGGTTCTTCTTTATATCTTTTATATCCTGTGCCGTGCTCTTCTTCATGTCCTTTATATCCTGTGCCATGCTCTTGTTGCCTGTCTGTAGTTCTTTAATTAATTGTGCCAAGTACTGTGTGTCTTCTGATCTTTTGATTTGGGTGTTTGGGTTTGGGTTCTCCATATCGTCTGGTTTTATCAGATGCTTTAAGATTTTCTGTTGTTTTTGGCCTCTTGGCATTTGCTTTACTTGATCTTTAATTTGTCAGAATTGCAGCTTGGTGACATGCACTTTCTCTAACAAACCAGCAGATGGCGTTCGTGAGTCACCTATTCTCCTCAAGTCAGTTCTCCCCAACTTTGTGGTGTGTGGGGATCTGATTCTTGTGGGGTCCAGCTGGTGCACTTAATTTGGGTGTGTTGTGGGTACTGTCCTCCCTGAGTGAGGGGTGTGTGTCTGAGCGGTTAGGGAGGAAGGGCAGCTTTAATAATCAAACCTCCCAGGTGTTCCCGGAGATTTCAGGCTGTTCTCTGCCGCTGACCCACAAGTCTTTGGTATTGGTGTAGGTTCCCTGGGATTTCCAAGTGATTCCCCCTTCCCTGCTGTGCTCTTCCAGGACCTCTGCTGAGGGAGGGAGGGCCACGCCATGTCACAAGTGTGCACCGGCCCCCAGGGAAGCCCTGGGATGCCGGGCCATGCAGGGGCGTTCCCAGCCCCCTTCAAAGATGGCTGAATGGGACGCATTAACTTCCCTCTTTCCACACAGCTCCGCCCTCACAGCTCCGGGACAATCAGCCATGGGTGTATTAAAGGCCACTGTCCCCGGCAGATACTGTGGCGTGTATGCGGTGCTGTGGGAAAGACTCCCTGTCACACTGGATTTCTTGGCATGGCTCTGTGCTGTGGGTTGAGCCCCGGGCAGGAGTGCCCCCGCCTGCCAGGGAGATGGCTGCAAGTCATGCGTTTTTTTCTCCTTTTGGCTCCCCTTTGCTCCCCTGGGCCCGAGACAATCAGCAGTGGGTGTGGGAAGGGGTATCCTCCATGCCAGATACCGAGGCGTTAGCCCAGCCCGCTCCCGTCGTATCTGCAGCTGCTCCCGGGCTTTTTTTTTTTTTTTTAAAGAACTAGTCCATCTCCAAACGACAACCCGCCATTTCCCCACACTACAGCATGGGTGAGGGACTTTCAGCCGACTCGCTTGTTTCAGAACACAGACTCCTGGTTTCACCAAATGCACGGTCCCTGTAGATTCAGCAGACTTTGGCTGGCTGGTGCTACTCTGGAAGTGGTGTTCTGGGTCACTTTCTGGTTTTTATCTAGTATTTTTCATGGAGGTGTTTTTTTGCCCTGTCTCACGTAGCTGCCATCTTAGGTTCTCCTGCATTGCTTTTTGATGATAGTATTCTATAAACTAGACATTTTTGATGTTGGTATTCTACAAATTAGACAGTCTGTATATACAGTTGCAAGTAATAAGCAAAAGTGTTTGTTAAATTTTAATATTTTAAAATAATTTTTGTGATTGGGATTATAATTAGTGTTTTATCTTACATCCCCACAATTATAAAGAGAACTGAATATTTGGACATTGTTGTTTAGACTTTCATTTCCTTTGGTTAGATTCTTTTCTGTGACTTAGAAAACTGAAGTTGTTAATAGTTTTTATTCAGTGATATAAAAATTCCGACTATATAATTACAGGTCATTTAAAAAATAGGTAATGTAGCCCAAGGAAGTTGATGGTTGGTAGCAGCCACTGCTCCTCATTTCCTTCCATAGATCTCAAACAGCAATCATTTGGTATAAATGAAAAATGTGGGCATGACAGTATGGTGACTTTCAGCTGCTTTTCCTTGTTATCCTGTGGCTACGCTTTGGTATAGAGACTGTGTCACCCTCACACCTCTGAGTTACTGACATCCATGCATTTTATGTTCTTGATATTTTTGTGCTTTCTGTAAAAAGGATACTACTGTTTGATTTTTCTATCGTTTTATTATAAAAATTTTCAAGCTTAAAGAAAAGTTTAAAGAGTTGTTCAGTAAATACACACATATGTACCATAGTATTCCGTTTTTGGAAGATTCCTCTTACAGAGCTGACACAAATATTGCCAGTGTTTGCGTGAGCTTTCTTCCTGTCAGTATTACCTTCTCCTTTCTTCCTCATCCCACATGTGTCCATCTCAGTGGAGTTCTGCTGGGATAGATACCACTGCAGTGCTGGCTGATTGTGTGCCAAAACCTCATTCTTGGCATGCTCTCTGCTGCTCCATGTGGAGAACCCAGAGTTGTACTGCTGGTAGGAGGATTCTGGCTCTGGGATATGATCTTGGTAGGTGTAAGTGCTGAAACTGCAGTGATTTTTCCTCTGAGATCTCAGGTGTGGTCTTCTTTTTCAGCTTTGCTTCCCAAACCCTTTTAAGTGTCCCTGTCTAGTAGGATGTGTTGAACACTATGCAAAAGTGGAGGTCAGTGATGGCCATAATTTTCTTCTGACTTTGGCTTTTCTAGCCTTGGTTTGCATATCTCATCATGCCCAAATCTGACCTTAGTCAGAAACCGAGTGAATGCCTCTGGCCAGGTATGCGCTTCCCTGCCTCTTTTGCCAGGATTTTGGCTGGCCAAGCTCTCGCCTTCATTTCTGCCTCAGTGGAAGACTTGTTCATTGATTCATATGATCATCTACCATTTTCTCAGCAGCCCCTCCAGGCCAGACACTGCACAATCACTGAATAAGAGATACAGTTCTTACCTCTATAGAGGCTCACAGTCTGGGGGTGGGGACAGAAAAGTAATTGAGGGTACAGTGTGATGAGAGCTACCATATTAGGAGATCAGCTTCAAGAAGAGGTGTCTCCCTGTTGTGGGAGTGGGCGGATGTGTGTAGGAATGTCTTCCCGGAGACTGGTGCCTGAGCTGTGGGTTTGGATGATGATTAGGAGTTAGAGTCTCAGCAGGTCGGGACAGGTGCACCAACTTCTGACTAGGACAGGAAGTTTGTCTGGGTAGCTGTCCAGCAGAGGAGAGAGAGCCTGGCTTTACTGTCTTCCTACCAGTTTGATGTTAGGCAAGTTACTTGACCTCTCTGTACCCTGTTCTCTTCATCTAAAACAGGAATGATTTTGCCTACCTCATAGGATTGTTGTAAGGTCTAAGATAATATCTGTAAAGTATTTAGCATATTATCCTGATAAACAAATATTAGTTTGTTGATTCATTCAACATTGAGCTTCTAGATGCTGAAGATACAGTAGTAAACATAGGAGATGAAATCCCCACCCTTGTGGAGTTTACATTCTTAGTGGTTGAGCGGTAGTGGCTAGTGCTGCTGCTGTCTCCAGTATGTCCTTCTGCCCAGTGAGCCTCCACTGTTGGCTTGTCCTCTGGCTCCCACTGTTGCCTGCTTTCTCACTGTGATTTAAGGAGCTGCTGTGCCTAGCTCTGAGCTGTTTCCCGTGCTCCTGACCCAGGTCCTTTGGGTCCACTCAGGTCTCACCCACCTCCCTGTGCCTAGCCCTGCACCAGCAATTTTCCACTTCTCTGTGACCATGACATTTCCTACTTGCCAGCACTTTTCAGGTTTTTCCAGGCACTTCACAATCATTATCAGTAATCCTTGCAACAGCCTTGCAGGGTGGGAAGTATTATCCCACGTTTACAACTTTCATCTGAGATAGAGAGATAAATGCACTTGCAGGTGCTTGTTCAGTAGTGTCAGAGTCAGGATCTGGGCCTTGGTGTCTATTCTATTTCAAGCCTGTTCTTTTCAGCTATATTATGTGACTGTTATCTTGTGTCAGACAGAGTTATTTGAAACATTGTCTAGAAATAATGGAGACTAGGTCATAATGAGAAGGTTCGGTTCGAAAATGCTACTCTTAGACCTTGGTTCAGCGCTGGCTTAGCAAAGCCTCAGCTCCTGGTTCTATCTAGTTAAGTGGACACACCTATTGTACCTTGGATAATGGTGAATGAGTTGAATATCATAGCCCTCGCTGAACAGAGAAAAAGCATCTAGAGATGGCCTCTTGGCAGTCTGTTGACCACAAGAATTGACTGAAAACGTACTTTCTGAGAGAAAGACAGATAAAGTATAAAAGTTTTTATGTTTGTTTCGTTTCTTATGTATCGGTCACACAGACAGAGATCACATGTCTTTTTCTCCATTGGTTCCTACAACCACATGAAAATGGTGAGGGCTCACCTAACTGCAGTGTCCAGAGGCTGGTCCAGAAGAATTCTGACTGGTAGCTTGGCACAGTGGATGGATGGAGATTCTGGCGTCCATGATACTGAGAGTCTGAGATAGCGTGGGGATATTTGGGATGTTACGAGTAAACCTGCATACGGGATACTTAATGTAAACAACATCACCCTTTCCCCCCTTCCTAAAAATGACAGATATTAAAGCTCCTGCACCTTAGGACTGTTTCTGTCTTGGCAGAGGCCAAATGCTGATGCTTCATTAGCCCACACAGAAATTAGGATCCTGGATGGAGCCTGGGATCTGAGACCTTGTATGGATGCACCAGAATAGTGGATATATGGCTATTTATGGGGACCTTCTGAAGTGCTGTAAATGCCCATGTAACACACATGCTTCAAATATGCAAACAGTCTCCACATGGTGAAGCCACCTCAGTCAAGTCTTAGATTGTCCTTTTCTCTCTCAGGGAAAGTAGAGTATGTTGGAGAGTCTCAAAGAGGCAGGGCACTGTGGGGTGCCCCAGCCAGTTGCCTCTCTTTATGTTGATTATTCTTCTCCCCAGAAAGAGAGCCCCCTTTCCCTTGACTTGTGTATCATTAAATTGAAAGTCATGTGAAAGGCTGACTTCATTTGTCTACCCTTCCCTTGATCAGGAGTTTTATACAGGTGAGGAAAGCCTGCTTTTGTTGGGTCACTTGGAAGTCATGTGGAGGATGCTGAAATAATTAGTTCCCAGGCAGGTTCAATTTTATGTTAACAAATAATATTCCTCTTATTTACACATTAAAATTTTTATGTGATTGCTTTGTTTCATATTTTCCTGCATTTTTAAAAATTGAGTCAAGAATGCCAGGTTTAAAGAAAAGAATAAAATAGAGTGATTTCTTCTCTAACTTCTGGCATAGGATCAGATTCTGTTGAAAAGATGAGTGTCCTTTGTCAACTGTTCATAAGACCTGTAAAGAGTCCAAATTGATATACTTGGCATGGATACTTCTAGCAGTGTTGTCACACAATTTCACCACTCATTTCATGCAGGATTTTTTTTCCTTCCCACAATCAATAGACTTATTTCTTGGTTCTGCAATTTAGTCTTTTGACAGATTGATTTTTAGTCATTCACAGAGATTCATGTAGGTAGGGTGTCTTACTCCATTTCCAGTCCACTGCATTTATTCACAGCAGTGTTTAAATCTTTGCTCTAAATTCCTAGTGCCATTTTGAGAGAATGTAGAAGTGGGAACCACCCTCATCCCATGAGTGAGCTGTTTGCCTGTTTGTCCCGAGGTGTGGGTACTGGATGAAGGAGGCCTTTTCCCCCATTTTGAGTCAGCAGGCTCACCGTCTGTTGTGAGTTCAATAATGGAATGTCTAAGTACATTGTTAATTGCTCAGATGAAATTGTTTCTTAGTATTTGTCCCATATGTATTGCAGAGTTTAAAAAATCAGTGCTAGACATCTCACAGTCATGGACTGGAAGTACTCCCAAATTGATCTACAGATTCGATGCAATCCCTATGAAAATCCTTGCTGCCTTTTTGCAGAAATTGATAAGTTGATCCTAAAATTCATGTAGGAATGCAAGGGATCCAAAATAGCTATAAAACACTCTGGAAAAAGTGGAACAAAGTTGGAGTACTCAAACTTCCTGATTTTAAAACTTAATACAAAGTTATAGTAATCAAGACAATAAGGATAGACATATATATGTCAATGGAATAGAATTGATAGTCCAGAAATAAACCTTTACGTGTATGGTCAGTTGATTTTCAACAGGAATGCCAAGACAAGTCAATGGGGAAAGAAAATTGTTTTCAACAAAAAGTGCTAGGACAAGTGGACAGACCTGAGCAAAAGAATGAAGCTGGACCCCTACTTCACACCATATACAAAAATTAACTGAAAATAGATCAAAGACCTACATGTAAGAGCTGAAACTATAAAACTTTAAAAAAAAATTCCTATTCTAGTAACATATATACAACCCAGAAATTCCCCTTTTAACCACATTCACATATATAATTCGGTGCTGTTAATTACATTCACAATATTGTGCTACCATCACCACCATCCATTGCCAAAACTTTATGATCAATCCAAATACAAACTCTACAATTTAAGCATTAACTCCTCATTCCCCACATTCACCCCATCCCCTGGTAACCTGGATTATACATTCTGACTCTTTTGCGTTTGCTTATTCTAATTGTTTCATATCAGTGAGATCATATGATATTTGTCCTTTTCTGTCTGGCTTATTTGTCAACATGATGCCTTCAAGTTCACCAGCGTTGCTTCTTGTATCAGAACTTCATTCCTTTTTAATGCTGAATAATATTCCATTATATGTATATACCACATTTTATGTATCCATTCATCAGTTGATGGACTCTTTTGAGTTGCTTCCATCTTTTGTCAATTGTGAATAATGTCACTATGAACACCTGTGTGCAAATAACAGTTCAAGTTCCTGCTTTCAGTTCTTTTGGATATGTATCTAGAAGTAGGGTTGCCGGGTCATATGGTAATTCTATATTAACTTTCTGAGGAACTGTCAAATTGTCTTCCACAGTGGCTGCACCGTTTTACGTTCCTACCAGCAATGAATAAGTGTTCCTGTTTCTCCACATCCTTTCCAACGCTTGTAATTTTCTGTTTTTTTAATAGTAGCCATTCTTGTGGGTGTGACATGGTATCTCATTGTGGTTTTAATTTGCATTTCCTTAATAGCTAGTGATGATGTTAAGCAACTTTTCATGTCTTTTTTGGCCATGTGTATATCTTCACTTTTTTTTTTTGTAAACATTTTTTTTGTGAAATATAACATGTATACAGAAAAGTGTTAAATTTTAAAATACAGTTTAACAGGCTTCAACTTCCATGTGAGACCAAGGGAAGAGATGTCTATTTGGTGCAGGATCTATATTTTCTAAACAGTGTAACTCTACAGTTGGTTTGTTCAAACACCACAATTACATGGAACTTTGAATAGGAAGTGAGATATGGTAGGTTACTATAGGTTAGAGTGAAATAGTGACACATCCCAAAGTAATTTGGGCAGAGAATACAAATATATTTACAGGACCCCCCTGAGGAGCTGGGGGAAAGTGCAGAAGTGTTGGACTTCCTCACCTGGACAGATGCTGATATTGTCATAAACATTAGGACTGGTGGTTTGATGTGTTGAGCCCTTTATCATGGGACTTGTCCTTATGAAGCTCGTTACTGCAAAGGAGAGGCTAAACTTGCATATAATTGTGCGTAAGAGTCTCCCCCCGAGTACCTCTGTTTCTCAGATGTGGTCCTCTCTCTCTAACTGAGCCACCTGGGCAGGTGAACTCACTGCCCTCCCCTCTATGTGGGACCTGACTCCCAGGGGTGTAAATCTCCCTGGCAACGCAGGATATGACTCCTGGGGATGAATCTGGATCCGGCATCATGGGATTGAGAATATCTTCTTGACCAAAAAGGGGATGCGAAATGAAACGAAATAAAGTTTTCAGTGGCTGAGACATTTCAAATGGAGTTGAGAGGTCACTCTGGTGGGCATTCTTACGCACAATATAGATAACAGCGGTTAGGTTTTAATGTATTGGAATAGCTAGAAGTAAGTACCTGAAACTATCGAACTCCAACCCCGTAGTCGGGACTCCTGAAGACAATTGTATAACAATGTATATTACAAGGGGTGACAGTGTGATTGTGAAAACCTTGTGGATCACACTCCCTTTATGTAGTGTATGGATGGATGAGTAGAAAAATGGGGACAAAAACTAAATGAAAAATAGGGTGGGATGGGGGGGATGATTTGGAGGTTCTTTTTTACTTTTATATTTTGTTCTTATTCTCATTCTTTCCGAGGTAAGGAAAATGTTCAGAAATAGATTGTAGGATGAATGCATAACTATATGATGGTACTGTGAACAGTTGATTGTACAACATGGATGATTGTATGGTATATGAATATATTTCAATAAAATTAAATTTAATTGAAAAAATACAGTTTAACAGGTAGTTACAGAGCATAGTATAGTATGTGTTACAATTCCATAATTTCAGGTATTTCCTTCTAGCTATTCTAATATACTAGAAACTAAAAAAAAAAAAATCTGTATAATGATTCAGTAGTCATAATCATTCATTAAATCCTAACTTCTCTGTTACAACTCCTCCCTCTCATTTGATCATTTTCTCAGTCTTCGGGGATATTTGGACAGTGACTTTTCTAACTTCTTCATGTTGAAATGGTTTGTTGACATTATGGGGTAGGGGAATGCAACTATTTGATGTTCTGGAAAAGACTGGTACCTCTAAGTTTCAGGGCTTATCTGGCATAGGAACAATCTGGAAGTTTTAGGTTTTTGGAAAATAAACTTAATAAATAAAACTTTTATAGGGTCTTAGATAGAGCCCTGGGTTTTCTTTAGGGTTTTCAGGAATACCGTTGGTTGGAGCATGCCATGGCAATTTGTAACATCTGGCTGACATTTGCATAAGAGTAACCTCCAGAATGACCTCTCAACTCTATTTGAAATCTCTTAGCCACTGAAAACTTATTTTGTTACATTTCTTTTTCCCCTTTTGGTCAAGAAGGCATGTCAATCCCACAATGCTAGGGCCAGGCTCATCCCTGAAAGTCATGTCTCACGTAGGAAAGAGGATAGTGAGTTTATTTGCAGAGTTTGGCTTAGAAAGAGAGAGAGGCCACATCTCAGTAACGAAAGAGGTTCTCTGGTGGTGACTCTAAGACATGTTTATAAGTAGACTTAGCTTCACCATTACAGAAAAATAACAGATATACACAGCCACACATAAAAGAAAATTCAGAACTCCACATTTCCCTTATCCCCCTGTTCTGGTTTGCTAATGCTGCCTGTTAAGCAAAATACCAGAAATGGATTGGCTTTTATAAAGGGAGTTTATTTGCTTACAGATAAGACCATAAAAATGTTTAAGTTATGGCGTCAACAAGTATACCCTCACTGAAGGAAGGCCAGTGGCATCCGGAAAAGGTCTGTTTGCTAGAAAGGCATGTGGCTGGCATCTGCTGATCCCAGGTTGTGTTCCAACTCCTCTCTCAGTTCCTGTGCATTCTCAAAGTGTCTCTTTCAATGGCCATCTTCAAAATGTGTCTCTCAGCTGCAGCTCTTCTCCAAAATGTCACTCTCAGTTGCTCCCAGCTGCTCTCCAAAATGTCACTCTTAGCTGTTCCAGCAACTGGGCTGTGTGGCTCTTTTTAAAGTCCTCCAGTGACCCAATTAAGACCCACCCTGAATGGGTGGGGCAACACCTCCATGGAAGCTATCCAGTGAAAGGTCTTGCCCACAGTTGATTGAGTTACATCTCCATGGAAACACTGAATCAGTAGGTTTCAGCCTAATCATCACTAATACATCTGCCCTCACAAGATTGCATCAAAGAACATGGCATTTTGGGGAACATAATAATCCAAACTAGCACCCCACTTCCCAATTATTTACTCCTAGTACTGGTGTGGTACTAGTAAGGTATTGCTGTTAAATAGTCCATGCGTTCAACTGGTAATTTCTCCCATATACCACTCTATTACTAACTTTGTGCAAATGTCATATATTAGAAGTAATTCATGTAAGAACTTATTTATATTTGTAGTATCAATTGGTGAGATTATGGCTTTAGACAACACCTTTCCATCATAATTCACCTTCAGTAGGAACTATTACTTACAATCCCGTTAATGAACTAGCATCGCCTCTCTCCATTCCCAAACATTTAAGGTCAACCTCGCTAACAAATCTGTACATATTAGGTAACTTCTCCCCCTTCTCTAGCTTCTGTCTATCTCTAGGTCCCCTATATTCTACATTTTAAGACTCTAAGTTTACATTTTCTGGGTGGTTCATATTAGTGGAATTATACCATATCTGTCCTTTTGTGTCTGGCTTATTTCACTCAACATTATGTCCTCAAGGTTCATCCATGTTGTTGTGTATTTCAGGACCCCATTCCTTCTTACTGCTGCATAGTGTTCCATTGTACTTATATACCGCATTTTGTATATCCATTCGTCTGTTGATGGACACTTGGCTTCTTTCCATCTTTTGGCAATTCTGAACAGTGCCGCTATGAAATTCAATGTGCAAATGTCTGTTCGTATTACTGCTTTCAGATCGTCTGGGTATATACTGAGTAGCAGAATTGCTGGGTCATAGGGCAACTCAAGATTTAGTTTTCTGAGGAATCGCCAAACTGTCTTCACAGCAGCTGTATCATTTTACATTCCTACCAGCAGTGAATAAGTGTTCCATTTTCTCCACATCCTGTCCAACATTTGTGGTTTCCTGATTGTTTAATGGTGGCCATTCTTATAGCATTCAAGTCTTTTTAAAATGGGTTGTCTTATTATATCTGAGTTGTAGGATTTTTTTTTGTATATTTTGGATATTAAATCCTTATCAGATATGTGGCTCCCAAATATCCCATTGATTAGCTTGTCTTTTTACTTTCATGATAAAGACCTTTGATGTACAAAAATTTTTAATTTTGAGGAGGTCCCATTTATCTATTTTTTTCTTCTGTTGCTTGTACTCTGAGTGTAAAGTCTAAGAAACCACTGCCTAAACAAGGTCCTGAAGATCTATATTTTCTTCTAGGAATCTTATGGTTCTGGTTTTTATATTTAGGTCTATGATTTATTTTGAGTTGATTTTTGTATATGTGAGGTAAGGGTCCACATGGACATCCAGTTCTCCCAGCACCTGTTGTTGAAGAGACTGTTCTTTCCCCATTGAATGGACTTGCCACCCTTGTCAAAAATCAGTTGTCCGTAACTGTGAGCTGATTTCTGAGCTCTCAATTTGATTCCATAGGTCTGTATGTCTATCTTTGTGCTAATACCATGCTGTATAACTATGAAAGTCTTAGAAGAAAACAGAGGTAACTCTTTATGACCTTTGATTAGGTAATTCTTTCTTAGATATGACACCAAAAGTACAATTGATAAAAGAGAAAAATAGGTAAATTGGATTAGATAAAAATTTAAAGTGTTTGTGCTTTAAAGGACACCATCAGGAAAGTGAAGATGACCCACAGCATGGGAGAAAATATTTGTAAGTCATGTATCTGATAAAGGTCTAGTATATGGAATATAAAAAAGAATTATTACAACTCAACAATAAAAAAACAACCCAATTAAAAATGGCAGGGGATATGAATAGCTGATGGAATAGTGTCCGTCAGCTGATGAATGGATAGAGAAAATGTCATATCTGTATACGATGGAATATTATTCAACCATAAATGACACATACTGCCACATGGGTGAACCTTGAAAACATTATGTTGAGAAGCCAGTCACAAAAGGCTACGTATTGTATGACTCAATTTATGTGAAATGCCAGAATAGTCAAATCCGTAGAGACAAAAAGTGGATTAATGGTTGCCAGGACTGGGAGAGGGGAGAATGGGGAGTGACAACTAGTGTATATGAGGTTTCTTTCTGGGGTGATGAAAATGTTTTAAAATTGTGGTGATAGTTGCTGAGCTTTATAAATATAGTAAAACCACTGAATTGTATACTTTAAAAGGGTGACTTTTGTGGTATGTGACTTACATCTTAATGGAGTTCTTTTTTTAAAAAAAGTCATTGTTGCTGGATGTTTGCTCAGGGTAGAAAAAGACACCTAGAGATAACTAAATCAGTTAAGGGAGTTCAAATCCAGAATAAAGGAGGTACGTTAAAGGACAGTGGGATGATTTTCCAGGGTTCATGCTTGCCGTCAGCTACATGATGTCCCAACTTTGAATATGGCCATTCAGACAAGAAGCATTTATCGATCTGAAAAATATGAAAGTGTCTCTCTCAGTCTCCATCCTTTCTATCCCTACAACACTCGCCCCTTCTCAGAGCCCTGTTTTTGTCAGTGATGCACCTAGAGTTCTTGTCCCATTAGCTCCATCTGGCTATAATTGTGTCATTCGCTTTTACCATTTCACCTCCAGTACCGGAGCCTGCCACTTCTTTCTTCCAGGACTAGGGGTTCTTAGCTTCAGGGTGTCTATCACCACACGCAGTAACATATGAAAGTTTTGTGTAGATGAGCATATTTCTGAGGAGAAGGGTTAATGGCCCCCAAGGGAATCTGTGGTTCCAGAAGAATGAGCACCTCTGACCCACTGTAAGGCTTGTGCCTTGTGCACAGATTACCCAGACAGCCTCCCCTTTGGTTCTCCAGACTCCAGATTCTTCTTTAGGTTGATTCATCTGCTGTCTTGCTCTTGGAATGATCTTTTTTTCAAACTGTCAGGAATCCAAGTGGCTTGCAGTTGCTTTTAAATGAAGATGAAACTGACTCCAGCCTATTTATGTTTTCCACAACCTGACCCACTTTCTCTTAGCTACATTGTTTTTCCCTCCATTTCAACCAACTTCACCACCAGTTTTCTCTTTCCCTTCTCCATGTCTTATATGTGCTTTCCCTTTGCCTTGAATGTCCTTTGAAACTCACTTCTTCCAAACTCTTCTGTGGTTTTCTCCATTTGATTCGTCAGTCCTTAAGTACCTGTATTCTCAGTTCACATCACATTGATTTTCATATGTTGGCTGCTTCATTGTGGGGGCACGTTCTCAGTGTCCTCAAGGATGGCCAGCCACTTGCTGTTGGAGCTGAGACTGGCTCTGGTCTTGTAGGACGTGCTCTGGTGAGGCAGCGTGGTGTAACGGAAGGAGCACCAACGTGGGAGGCGGAACCGAGTTCCACTCTCTCTGCTCTGGCTTTAACAAGCTTTTACCTTCAGCAAGGCACTTGGTTTCATGGTGTTTCTGCTTCTTCCATTAAAAATGAACTGGATAGGTGGGGGCAGGGAGTCTAATGAACAGGCCCAGGCAGATCCTAGTCCTTGCCTGTTTGACATGGAAACTGCTATTGATGTCTTGCTCACCCTTGTCTCTGTGCGTTCTACCAGAATTTCAGCCACTAGAAGGGCAGTCTCTGTCTGGTCTCCTCAGGACTTTAAATTTGTTAAGCACCAATTGAGCACCTGTTGAATGCCAGGCATTAGACTTAATCCCTGAGGATTCACTGATGGCGCTTGTCCTCAAGAAGTTTATAGGCTGGAGGGTCCCACTTTTGATGGACTCAGCTTGCCAGGTAGATGAGGCTCCGCAGTCGCTGTCTGAAGCAGTTAGGTTCAGTGCCACGGCCCTCTCTACTCGAGTTTGACAGGGTTAGGAAGTGAGTATTTGTTCAGTACCTGTGAGGTGCCAGCTGGTTACACATCTAATCTTCCTCAGTTCATACTGTTCTTATAGGATATTGTTTTCCTATTTTGCAGATAAGGAAACTGAGGCAGAACTTGTCTATATTGAGAAGCGCAACATTATTGTTTGTTTTTTGCTTCAAAGCTCTTGCTCTTTTCACCATATCACATTACTTTCATTCTTGGGAATGGCTACTTTTGCTGTACCAGGAGCTTCTTGCCAATATCAAGAATTTAAGACTTATAATTAAGTAAAGTTTTGTATATTCTAATGGCTCATTCTTCTGGCAAGTGTGGGATACTCATGTTTGACGTTTCTTTCTGCAGCCCAATAAATGGTGTTCCATTTATGGAATTTATGGAGTTCCTGGATATGATTTTTTTTTTTATTAGAGAAGTTGTAGGTTTACAGACCAATCGTGCATAAAATACTGGATTCCCATACATCATCCCACCACCAATACCTTGCATTGGTGTGGAACATTTGTTACAATTGATGATAGCTCATTTTTATAATTGTACTATTAATTAAAGTACATGGTGCAACTTAGGGTTCCCTGTTGCTGTAGTGTAGTTTCATGGATTTAAAAAAAAATTTTTTTCTGTTCCTGGATATGAATTTTATGTCTCTTTTCTGGTGTGTTGAGGAGAAATTTCTTTACTTAATTTTTTTTTTTTTTAAGGGCATAAGTTTCCTTTGTGTACTGCTTTTTTAAAAACTGGGATCAGGACAGGATTATGAATAACTTCTTGACCATTTTTAGGATTCACAAATTCGCCAGAGTACAGCCTATAGCTTACACCAGCCTCAGGGAAACAAAGAACACGGAACTGAACGGAATGGCAACCTCTACAAGAAGAGCGATGGGTATGTTGGATGATGTTAATAGAAAAATGTTGGGTTCATTATCTCACTTGTCCAAAATTTCTAAACTCTTACTTTTTTTTCCCATTTTTCCATAAGAATCCGAAAAGTGTGGCAGAAAAGGAAATGCTCAGTTAAAAATGGTTTCCTGACCATATCCCATGGTACTGTAAGTATTACTCTTTTAAGTCATGGTCTCTGCTATTGCGAGTGTGTGGGGGCATGGGGGGGTGGGAAGCTAAGTGGGAGGACAAAAGTTGTTTTATATATGTTTATGGTATGAAATAAGCATTTTAAAGCATTTCCCTATTGAGAAAAGCTTGCTTGGGTTCCTTCTCGGTGTGGTGGATCTGCACCCTGTTTCCGCTTTTTTAGCCAGAGACAGCCTTCTCTTCCCCTACCTAGAATCACCTTGAATAACTGATGAGCCAGGTTGTCTTTATGGAGAAGCCTGTGACTTCCAGACACACAAAACAGATCTTTGCCTCTGGAAATTTAGTATCTCACTTGAGAAGCTTTCTGCTTTCCTCTTGTTACCTCCCTTTTCCCTTAAGGAAAAGAGTTTAATTAGTCAGAACTCTGGGAATCAGAAATTTAAGAGAACAGAGATTTCTGTAAGTTTACTCTAGAAATGAAACATGCTGTGCCTAGTGTTGATGGAGCCCCTTTTATGTCTTCCTGTTTACACACAGCCATGGAGGAAAACAGCCCAACCCAAGCCGTGGGCCATGGTGTGTTGAGCCTATGGAAAATCTAATCAGAATAGAATAATTTACTAATCTAACTTTCAAAGCCAGGGAATTTTAATCACAGTAACAAGCATAACTCTTCACACCACTGTGGCATTAGGTGTATTATTACCTCCCTGGTGTGGCAGGATCTGGTGAAAAGCATGTAGGCTTGTAGACATTTTTGAAAATGTGTAAAGGCTGAGTTGCTTTCTGTTTTGTTAACGTGAATACTGAGGCTGCAACTGAGAATTAAGGACTAACAAATAATTTTGATTAATGAATCATTATATAGATGCTTTTCTTACCTTCTTGTATATTGTAAAATAGCCAAAGGGAAATACCTGAAATGACTGAACTGTAACCTAGCTGCCTTGATCTTTGATAATAATTGTATAATTATATAACCTTTATCTTGCGAATATAAAAACCCCAGTTATACCCCTTTATCCTGTTTTACAACTTTATAGAGTCTTATGATCCACAAAAACAGCCCCTAATGTTTATTAATGAAGGAACTTGAGTCAGCCCAGAGCTAACCCTCCCTGATTCCTAAACTGTCTTACTGGACAAAGCTAGCATGTAATCAACCTGTGCATGCTCAATAATTAGATCACCTCTAACTTCATCATCTCGAAACATTGAGCTCATTATCCTAAAACCTGCCCTATCAGAGTTCTGCCTATCTATCAGTTACTGCAGTTTGGGGATACAGGTTTTTAGGCCCATGGGCCATCTGACCCGCTTCGTGCTTAGCAGTCACCTCTTTCTCTCTATGAACCCAGGTGTCTCAGGATGGCTCCTTTGAGCTCCCCAGGCAGAGAGCCCCCCACTTTTGATGGGTGTCCATGCTGCCTGCATGGTAGCACCCTCGGTATTGTGAGTGGATGGTAGTGAAGGGAAACTCGAGTTTTATAGTGCAGATAACTCCTTCCTCCTGAAAGACAGAGCTGGTGGGGAGCCCAGGTGGCCTTTTCAGAAACTCACAAAAAGGGAAACATCCCTTGGCAGTTGTGAGCAGGCACCTTGATGAAGGATGTGTCACTGTGGCATGGATTCTGTTCCACTGGGGAGTCACTTTAGTTTTTCTCATTCCTTAATGGGAAGGGAGAGAGGAAGTGGAGCTAGCACATATCAGGGGTAGTCTGTGGGGATCTCTTAGGGGATTTAGTGTGTCTCCTAACTAGGCAAATAAAAATTGTTGCTTCTTTCAAAAACCAACTTTTGCTGGCCTTAAGATCACCAAATCACTCATGGAGCCATGCAGTTTGGATCCTGATGTAATAATGTTCTTTCCATATAGATATACGCATGAGTCTTGTAGACTATAAGGAAAGCATATTTATTTAGCAGTTACTCATCTTTAAATTAAGAACGTTGGATGGGATAATGGCCAGATTCCTTTCCTGATGTAGACATCTGTGTTTCTGAGGTTTGCTTTCAAATTGTTTTCCTCTTGGGTTATTTTTTTTAAGTCCAGGTTTACTGCCCCAATGCCATAATGTCATAAAATAGGGGTAAATTTCATTTCATGGCCATTTTACAGCTCTGCAATATTTGGTAGATTTGCTTCATTAAAGTGCTTCTCTAGACCCAAGGCCTCATCTTAAGCTAATGAGCGATTTTCCTTCCATGACAAAAATAAAAATGGAACTGGTGACTCTTTGCCGACACCATAAACTCTCAATCACTTCCATTGCTTGAACTTTCTCTTAAAAGATAGGGCAACTTACTTTACTTTACTTTTTTTGGCAGATAATACAGTTATAACTAGCTTCAGTAGGGTGCTGACAGCTCAGCTTGTGGTGCATCGTGCATATTTAATGAGCGCTTTGCATTTACAGGAGAAATCCTCTCTAGGGACTCTCCACTCTGAGGCCTCATCTTGCCTTTAGCAGCCTGGGCAGGGGGTGTTGGAAGCAGCCACTGTGGGCAGCTTCGGCCTGGAGGGCTGGCAGGTGGTCCTTGCCGGGACGTTGAATAGGTTATTTCAGCAGCTCTCTTCTCAATGGCTGGGCACTTCTTTTCTCTCCTTTCCCTGTTTGTTGTCCTGTATACTCTGGAGGTCAGAAACCTGCAAACCCCCTCTTACTGCTTGCATCTACAGGATGTTCACATGTAGTGATGTGAATTAACCTATACCAAGAAAGAAAATTGAGAGGTGCCTTTTTTCCCTCCCTCTGTCCTTTTTTTTTTGTGTGTGTCAGGGCTTTGCTTTGATTTGGCTCCTTGCATGGATTATGTATTTAGCCAGCATATTCCTGAGTGTGTTAGTTTGCCAACAGGGAAGAAAAAGCAATTTTGGACAGCCTTGACTGAGTAGATGGGGATCTAAGAGCAGCATCTGGCATGCAGCTGAGAACCAGGTCTTTAAGGGCATCGCAGGGTGTATTTGCACTGTTAGGAAAAGCCCCCAAAGGAAGCTGGCTGCCTTTGGAAGACGAAATTGTTGTGTTGCTCCCTCCAGCAGAGGGATAATGATAACATCCGGGGGTTAATTTACTGAAAGCCTAATTTGGTGTTCCCTATTAGCTAAGGCTAATTTTGTTTTCTGGCACTGGGAGAAAGTGATCCTTGGGACAAAATAATCCTAATTAAGTAAACTCTTGGCCAAATTCATAGCATTACCACATCACCAAAGTGTGGGGACTGAATTAAAGTAGGAAGAAGTGTCTACTGATTTCTTCCACAATCTAAAATTTAAGAAAAATATGTCTTCAATCACATGGGAAGAAGAATACATACTTTCTTTTCAAGTCCTGACAAACTAGGAGAAAATGGAATGGAAAGATTAAAACGGGAGAACCACTAATAACTTATGCCTTCATGGCAAACACTCAGTCTGTAGGATCTTTTCTTCCAAGTTTTCTACTAAATTAAGGGCTTCTCTTATTCGTTTCTTGAGGAGCACTAGTATCTGGTGAATTAGGGACAACTATTCTATAGCTGAATTTAATGAGACCATTTTTTTCCAAACAGCATCAGGGAGGGAATTTATGGATAGAATTTTCTCTATTTAAAAATTTTTTCCTTCCTGCATGGTTTTTCTGTAAATGTATAGCTTTTCTAAAAAAAAAAACAAACATTGTTTTTCTCCCATGAGTTTTTCTTACATCTTTGCTGTCAGCTAATGCTTAATATGAGTAGACAAACAGGAAATAATTATTAATGTACACTTTAGAATAGCTGATGTTGCTTAAGATTCTCAGCTTATATGTTATGTGGACCTATTCTTATGGTTGTCGTGTTATAACACAAAGCCACATTTATGCCTTTATAATTGTTCCTAGTTCAGATAAAGGCATTCAGTATTTTTCTATATTTTGTGGTATTTGTAGGCTGTGAAGTAAAAAAAAAAAAAACCTGTCTTTGGTGGTGGTTGTCACAGTAGCAAATGAACTATCCCCGTGCTAGAAGGAAAAAGAACTCAAACTGGGGATGGGGAGGGAGAGAGATTGGTAGTTCTGATTGTGATTCTTTGCTGTACTGAACGATATTTACAGATAAAATCAAGGTAAGTAACTCCACCTTTTGTGGATATTCATGCAGAGGGCATGAGAATGTGGGAATTAGGAGCCTGGCTCTGGAGCCTTGTTCAAATCCCGGCTTCACTGCCCCCAGGCTGGGTAACCTTGATCAAATTATTTAGTCTACCTGGGTCAGTTTCTTTTTCTTTTTTGTTTTTAATGTAATTTTATTGAGATATTTTCACATACCATACAATCAAAGTGTACAATCAATTGTTCATAGTATCATCATATAGTTGTGCATTCATCACAATTTTCTGAAATTTTCATTATTCCAAAAAGTAAAACTAAAAATAAGTATAAAAATAAAAGTAAAAAAGAACACCCAAAACATCTCATACTCCTTTTCCCCCCTATTATTCATTTACTTTTTGTCCCCCCTTTTTATACTTATCTGTCCATATACTGGATAGAGGGAGTGTGAGCCACAAGGTTTTCGCAATCTCACAGTCACACCATGTAAGCTGTATAGTTAGATGATCGTTTTCAAAAATCAATGCTACTGGGTTGCAGTTCAGCAGTTTCAGGTATTTCCTTCTAGCTATTCTAATACACTAAAAATTAAAAATGGATATCTATATAATGTATAAGAATGACCTCCCTACTCCATCTGAAATCTTTCAGCCACTGAAACTTTCTTTTGTTTCATTTCTCTTCTCCCTTTTGGTCAGGAACGCTTTCTCAATCCCACAATGCCAGGTCCAGGCTCTTCCCCTGGGCTGGTTTATTTTATAAAATCGGAGTCATTTCTACCTCAAAGGGTATTTAGGAAAATTGAAGGAGTTAGTTCTCTGTTCTCCCCTGCCCCCCTGGGAGAATTAGTAGAGAAAATCTGCTGGGTCGTACATACGTGAGGGTCTGTATGCCCAGGTGTATGTGCATCTGCATGTGTACCTGAGTTAATCCCAAACCCAGGCTTTTAATTTTATTTTTTAGTATCAATTTTATTTATTAGAAAAGTTACATTTACAGAAAAATCATGCAGAAAATAGAGTTCCCGTATACCCTCTATTATTGTTATTTTTTTTTTTTTTTTTTTTTTTTGCCATAGGGTATGTGTTTAATAATTGTTAGCTGTAGCATCATTACAGATATGTTTCTTGCACAAGTCCTTCTGATTCTAGCATAAGACACTCCCAGGGAGTTAGGCCAGAACAGCAGCTGACAATCTTCTGTTCTCCAAGCTGTACAGTGTCTTTTTAACACATGGAAATTGTTGTTTACGTACATGAAGCTGACTCCACCCTGACAGCTCCCGCGTCTCAACAACATGTTCTATGCAGGCGCCTAAAATCATCCCCGGCCTGGGGCCATTGCTGTTGGATGGATATTGAACTCCAAAGCTAGTCCCAAGCCATTTCACCTAAACTTTCAGACATTTTTCCAGATTAGAGAGTTCCCAAATGGAGGTCCTGGGATGGAGAGTGGGGGTGGTAGACAGGAATCTAAATAATCTGTAAACTTTGTGTGATTACCCACCCACCCTCATCCTGGTGTCAATAACAATCATTGGTTTTCATCTAGGCCTTCATCTGTGCCAGATATACTTCTACAAAGTCACTCATTCAGTGGCATTGTTGGCTACGGCCACTGAAATGTCAAGTTCCCCTTTGTAGTGGTAGAGCTGTTTCTGGAAAGTGGCTGCCCATGTAGGGACTATATTTCCCAGTCTCCTTTACATCTAGATGGGGCCATGTGGCTTGGTTTTGCTAATGGAAAGTAAGCAGAAAGCTGAGGTCACTTCAGGAAGAATTGATGAGGAAGGAGGTGCTTCTTTCCTGTGATCTCCTTCTCCACCTCCCTGATGTAACACCCCCTCGTGTCGCTGCCGTCACAGATTACATCTCCGCACGGTGTGTGTCCATCACCATTGTTTTATAATTGTTTTATGGATTTGTTTTTCAGGGAAAATATGTTGCTCGATGTCCAAGAGATTATTTGTTAAGATTTTTGGTTCCAAATGAAATCTTCAGTTTAACCAAGAATCCCTGTGTCTCTTTTAATCATTCAACCTTTCCTTGGCTCAGCTACTTGCCCAAACAGATCAGAAGGCAGGTATCCTTCCTGCCACCTCAAATAATGCCAACACGATTGCCCAGAAGTGGCTGACAGATCCTGTCAGGGGACACAGGAACCTTCCTAGGAGTCCAATTCCTGCACTGCCATTTTCAGCAAGACTGAACACAATGAGTGCAGCAAATCTGAGGTAGTCAACCCTTACAAAGGCTCAGTATCTGAACATAAAAAGATTTTGAATTTTCCATTGGCTGGAGTTGTTTTTTGGTTTTTATATTTCCAGAGTACTTATGAAAGACAATGCTGAATCTATTTCACACAATCTGTTTCACACATTTATATAACAATGAAAATTCCCCTAAATCCAATAGACATAAAGAGCAGTTGTGACAGTTTAAACATCCACAACAGGGCCGATCACTTACACCGAGGAGTCTGCATCGGTTGCGGTAGATCCAGCAGAGATCAGATGAGCAATGGCTGTTCATGGTGGTTGGCTGTGGTCTAGTTACCTTAGAAGGGTTAGGAACGACTGTTCCTGAATGTCTGTGTGTGGCTGCTTTTCTGATTTTCAAGCCAAGCATACTGGTTGTCTAGCTGAAGTTTAAGGGCCTGCTTTTTGAAACCTCATCCATTCCCCTATGTTTGTGACTTACTACTTCAAAGCTCTTCACTTCTTTGTCCCTCCGGCTTTCTACAGGTTGGTAGGGGCAGCAGGGAGGGGACTGCGGGCCGCTGTCTGTTCCCGCTGGTTCTCGTGTTCTCCTTGTTGAGGTTAACCCGGCCCCGGGAGGTCTACACACACTCTGGTCATCAGTGGTTCTGAGGTTTCTGTAACAATTCCGGGAGCAGGAGGAGCTTGCACCAGAGATGTTTTATTCCAGGGACCTGAAGATTTCTCTACACCACTAGCACCTCCACCTTCTTCCCAGCTGTCGCCTGCATCTTCTCTCCTTCCATCGTCCTCTCCTTCCTTTGCACTTATTTCCGCTGCCCGGACTCGGAGGCCGCTGTGTTCACCCTCTTTCTGCTCAGAGTCTTTCCGCTCACCTTCACCCTTCTTCAGGGCCCTGGAGCCCCGGGGAGCGAGGTCCCCGCACCCGCGGTCCCGCCATCGCCCGGCTGCTCCTCCTCCTCCTCCGTCTCCTTGTCCTTCTCAACGAAGGAGTCGTCCAGGCTCCGTCCTCCTCCGCCCGGAGGGTGGGGCCGGCGGCGGGCAGGGGGCGGCGGGACGGGCGGCTCCCCCGCGTGCTGCCGGGCAGTGGGACGGTCCGCCCTCGGCTCCGCTGCCGGCGCCAGAGCCCGCCCGGGCTGCGCTGCTCCCGCCCGCGGGGCAGGATCCCCTGTTATTTTTTATTAGAGAAGTTGTAGGTTTACAGAACAATCATGCATAAAATTCAGGATTCCCATATACCACCCTGTTATTAACACTGCGCATTGGCTTTTATGGTATCTTGAAACTGCTGGTAGCCATGGAAATGGTGAACAGAATGATTTCAAGTTGTCTTCGATTTTGATCTTTCTCTTAGCAGCTTGGTAGATGGATAAGATAAGCCCATTCATATGTGGGGATTTCTCCAAGATTTCTGAGAGACGTTTTGCCATTCAGAATTTTTTTTTATTAAATTATCTTCTTACCCCGACCTTTGCTTTTAGGGACTAATTATGGTATTTTTTGGAACTGTAATTTAAATGGCCATTTTTGACACATCTCTGTCAAAAAATGTAGTGGTTGCTCAGAAACATTGTGTGTGTGCGTGGTGGGGGGAGGGCAGATATGTGAATGCGGTGTTTTGTTGAAACTTAAAGGACTTTTTAGATCCCAGAAATATGAGTCTGTATCTGTGATCACTTAAGGAAAATTACTTTGTTGGATTTTTTGTGCTTTGAGATTCCTTTCCCTGAAGTTACTGTTTACACCCAGGAAAAGAGTTCGCCAGAACTCGGGCTGATCCCCACGTCACCCTGCAGACAGTCTGTGTCGTCTTGGAGCTCCGGCTGAGGAGCGTTTTCGTCTCGGGCGTCCCCGGGTCCGGGAGTTTGTGTGGGCCCCTGAGCAAGCGCCCCGCAGGGAGGGCCGCGTTTCAAGGACGTGCTGTCACGTGCTTCTGTTGTGCCTTCCTCAGTAAAATTTGTCTTCAAAAGCTAAATTAGAAACTAGTAAAAAAGCCTGTTCTTGGCATATTTTAATGAGAAATGATCCTGTATAATTTTCCATTCTTTCTCGCTCATGCCTTTTTTTTTTTTTTAAACAGGCTAACCGTCCCCCTGCGAAGCTCAACCTGTTAACTTGCCAAGTGAAGACCAACCCCGAGGAGAAGAAGTGCTTTGACCTTATTTCACGTAGGTTTCTTTCGAAGATGCCAGTGGGGCAGGAGGGCTCGTGTTAACCTTTCTTCCAGGGCATCAAGTCCACTCCAAACAGGGCATTGTGAAGAATAGATTTTTGAAGAGAAATGCCCTTTTTTCAAGTGGCATGTATGCCTTCCGTTTCTGTTGGTAGCTGTTTGCTTGCCAGTCTCTCCAGTTTAAGATTTGACTTTGAGGACTGGCCCTGCCGCTCATTGCTCTACAAACCTGGATACATCGTCTCAGCTCCCCTAGCCTCAGTCTCCCCATCATAAACGAGGAGATTATGCTAGATGAACCCTCAAGCCTGAAATCTCATGTGCTGTCAATAATAAAAGGGGGTGCACAATTCTCAAAAGCTTCGATTATTTGGGTGTTGTTAGAAATGCTCTAAAACTGAAGTGATAAGGTCTGTACAGTGTAGCCCTTGAAACATGTATTTTTTGAAATTGTTTTGTGTACCCCACCACAAAATTGGTTTTCTCCTTCTGTATTTTTTCTTTTTTTGTGGCATACATAGAACTATCAGTATGAAACCATCTCTTGCGGTGCATACTTACCCAGTACCCCCTAAGAAAAAGGAAAGGACCAGTGGTCTCTTAAAGAAAATAAGGTAACCCTGTTGTTCTTGGCAGAGATATGTGGCAGGGTTACATTTTTGGGTGAAGGAAGGGGGCTAGATTCCCTTTTGAAAAGATAGTCACGAGGAATTTGGGCACAGGAGTTCTATTTATAGAGAAAATACTGAACTACATTTAGGAAGATGAGTCCTGTCTTGCTCATCTTAGTACCCCTGAGCATGAAGTAGCTGCCTTTAAAAATCTGTGTTGAATTGTATTATTGAGGGCCAGGAACTAATTTATTATGCTCACAGCAAATCTGTGAGGTAATTATCTTCCTCTCCTTTTGGCTAAGTGAGGAGACCGAGGTCTGCGGTGGCTCACTGCTGTTCTCTCCCCAAGGCCCCTTTCTAATTTATGCTGTATGAAGCTGCAGGGAGGGTTGAGTGGTGTGATGGGTATTGCTCGATCTGCTCTCCAGATTCTAGACTGATTTCTAAAATAAAAGTTGTCTTTATCACGCTTCTCACCCCTGTCCCTAGTCAGTCTGCTAAGATCCACAAATCATTTATCCTTCCTGAATCTTGCACACAAATCCTCTCTTCATATAAGAGCTTGTAATATGTTGAGAATTGACTGCAGTTTAAAGTATGTTCACTACTGGGGAGTTATCTGCTTCTAAATAGCAATAAAAATTTTTAGGTAGAGAGATAAAACTTGATATAATCTGTGTATTGGCAGCCAGTGGCTAGGGAAAATCTGGAGGGTTTTAGGTCTTCCCATTTGTGAAATAACTGTATCTCTTAATAACCAATGTGTTAGTATAATAGTAAAACTGCCCTTTAGTAAGTGATTATCGCTTGATAGGTAACTAAGCTTGACTGAGTTTTGCACACCAGATGGAGTTAGTTAGCATGCCGTCTCGTCACCTCCAGCAGCCACTTCAGGGGAGACCCCAGAGTAGACACCATATGTACAGAAGCATTTATTGCAGACTTGTAAACAACTCTAACATGTTCCCCAACCCACCCATTTTTAGCAGTGTGTCAGTCAGCAAGGAAGAGAAGTAGATAGTAAATGTGCATAATTAGAGTGTTTTTTGTGTTTTAACCCATCAGGCATGAATTACCACATTCCTGGATGTGTGAGAAAGTAGCTCTCTGTAAATCTGGTTACCTGTGAACACTGTGGTTAGCTGACATTTCCCCAGGATTCCATCAGTATCTTTGCTTTAGTGCCTAAAGCGGAATAAATTCCTTCAGATAAAGGCTTTTCACCTCCACTATCCAGGAGGGCCTACTGAGGCTGGTTTGAGGCACTTGTAAATTTGCCAGAGACTGTTGTCTGCTCTGAGAAGTGCTCTCAGCTCTTCTCCTTTCCTGCTTGTCCCCCATGGGTAAAATGAATCCCAAGCCTGCAAGTTTTTTCCTCCTCAGCTAGTTTTCAAAAGGTGTTAATCCAATAGGAGTATTTGCTGTGAAAATGCTTTGTTACAGGGTTGTTAATGTAGGTTTGAGTTGTTTGGAAGCTTGAAAACCTGTCAAACACCTCCAGAGTATCATACAGGAATATACTGCATGGTGGTAAAAACTCTAATTTAATGAGCATCCTGAGAAGTTGGGGGACTTGGGTTCAGGATCTGATTCTGCCTGACTCACAAGAAGCTGGTTCCACCCCTCTCAGATTTTTCCTTTCCTCACTGAGCAGTCTACTGGGAGAGGTGATGGCCAGGATCTCTTCAAGCTCTTAAAGCCTACGGGTGGCTGGGGAAATAATGCTCAAGCCTCGTGATGGGCAGTGAGGATGCTGTTTTAGGTTTGGACCTACCAGGCCCCAGGAGTCGCCCCTCCTTCTGTCACCTTGTGTAGCCATCCCTGGTACCTGCCTGGAGACCCTGAGAGTAACAGAGCAACTGGTTGACTTCAGATATTTCCCTATAAGATCCTTATGCTTTACCATCCCTTCTCCCAAACAGGGATCTCCCCATTCTGATCAAGATGTAAATGGGGATGGGTTTCTCAAGGAGGACAATCCCAAGGCTGCAGAGTTTCTGTGGCAGGGCCAGTGTTTCTGGGAGCGTGTTCAGCTCTCCTGTTGAGACTGGTCTTACCCTTTTCAAATTCAAGTCCTATGCCATTATCCTGGGATCACACAGCCACCCTAGGTGGGTTGGGAAGTACTCGAGGGTTTTGAGGTGATCTAGGTTAGCTCTCTGAGTAAAATGGAGCCCAGAGGGTATATGTAACTTTTCCAGGTCCACACAGCAAGTTAACTTTGGTCTCAGAGAAGCAGCCTTTTCCATGCCACTGTACGTCACATCCTTGGCCCTCTTTGGCTCTACCATCTTCTTATGCTCTTCTTTTCCCTCATGGCTGAGCAGGCTTTTGTCTATAGATATTCTGAGAGCGAGTCTGTAATGGCAAGGATTCTTATTTGGAAGTTTTCACAGAGGATTGTCCCTTGCTTCTATAGTGTTCACATGCTAGAAAACAATTAGCTGAAGGAATTGGTTTGTTCCCGTCTGTCTTTTCTGCTTGAGCTGTGCCTGGTCTGACCATGAGGTAGTTCGCTGCTCCATGAGGGCCTCTGGCACTCCCTGCTGTCATCACAGCTTCCAGGGTGCTCTGGAACCCACCTGGCATACCATCCAGCAAGGGACTGGGGTGGTCTAGCTGCTGCTCCTACTCTGTCCCCAGGCACAGCTGTGTGCATCCTGTCAAGACCGGGAGCTGCAAATGGGGACCCTGCTCCCCTCTTTCCAGCACCTGGGCCAGCATCCATTTGGCTCTGGCTCAGCCATTTGGATCACAAAGTTAAGTTCATTTTTCTGAATTTGGAGCAGTTCTCTTCACTCCTGTTTCTCGCCACAGAAACTGGGTGAGGATAGAGAGGGTGTGGTTCCATTTCCCCCCAGTGTTAACGAAGAAGAAAAGGTGGGGTGGGGTCATAGAAGGAGCACCCGAGTTCCCTGCCAGTGCTCCACGCCTTTCTGCAGCCTTCGCCTCCTCCCAGTCAACTCATCAAGAATTGTAAGAATCAAAGTGTTTTCAGAGTATAAAATCCACTATTGGAGGATGACGTGTTAGCTCATTTTTAGAAGCAGAGATGTTTATTGTCTGTTCCCATGAACAGAGCACTGCTTGTCATTGCTCTGCCATCTGGAGAAGTTGGATCTCCTTCCTTGTTTTCTTTTTTCTTTTTTAAATTTAATTTTTTTAAACCTTTTTATTTTGAACTGCCTTTAGACTTAGAGAAAAGTTATAAAAATAGTACAGAGGATTTCCATATATGTCTCACCCAACTTCCCCTAATAATAACCTCTTAGTACAATTACCCATAGTACCTGTTAGCAACTATATATACAATTATCAAAACCAGGAAACTGACATTAGTACAATGCTGTAAACTAAAGCGCTTATTCAAATTT
Source organism: Choloepus didactylus (assembly GCF_015220235.1). Classification (NCBI taxonomy): domain Eukaryota; kingdom Metazoa; phylum Chordata; class Mammalia; order Pilosa; family Megalonychidae; genus Choloepus; species Choloepus didactylus. The sequence goes on from NC_051326.1 coordinate 58,289,325, forward strand.
TACCACTGTTTCCATGGAAATCCTTTTACTACTCCACATTGTATTTAGTTTCCTACAGTTTATATAGTTCTGTAGTCTTCCCTTGTCCTTCATGACCTTAGTGCTCTTGAAGGGTATTGGTCAGTTATTTTGTCGAACGTCCCCTCAGTTTGGGTTTCTCGGATGTTTTCTCATGACTAGACTGAGGTTATGCATTTTGGACAGGACAGAACTCAGTGATGCTGTATCCTCAGTGCCCTGTCCTGTGCACACACCCAGGGGTTGGCAGTCCGGCAAAATGTTTGTAAATGTTGCTGATGCCAGAAGTATGTGAATGTAAGATTTTACATTTGGTCCGTTGTTTAACAATACTGTATCGCTTTAGCTGTGTAAGAGAGCCAGAAAATGGCTGAGGTATTTGCATTAGAAAAGTCTTTTATTATTCACAAGACTTAAGGGTCTCTTTTTTGGGGTCAACTCTGTAGCAAGTCTAAAAAATAAAGCTTTGAAAATATGTTTCTCATTGAATTACTTCAGATTTTAGAAACGGCATCTAGTTAAACTTGAATGGTGAAATAGAGCAGGTTTATCAATTTGCATTACAAAACCACAATTACCCAGTGAGGCCAGACATTTGAAGGCCTTGAGGCAGTTCTTGATTTTGTACAAATCATCAATTCCCTAGCAGAGAGCTGAGATTGTTCTGAGGTTAATTATGCTCCACTCTCTTTTGGAATTGTGTATGGATTGTCTGAGACTGATGAGATTCCTCTTGCTGTGCAGATGACAGAACGTATCACTTCCAAGCAGAAGATGAGCAGGAGTGTCAAATGTAAGTTCTCTGGAGCAAGGATTTTGAGCCGGGCCTTACCAGCTGTCCTTGGGGTTTAACACACCGTAGCTGTTTTCTAGATGGATGTCGGTGCTGCAGAACAGCAAAGAGGAAGCTTTAAACAATGCATTTAAGGGAGATGACAGTACTGGAGAAAATAACATAGTCCAAGAGCTGACGAAAGAGATCATCTCGGAAGTGCAGCGGATGACGGGCAACGACGTGTGCTGTGACTGCGGGGCGCCAGGTGACCAGGGGAGCCGAGGGCTGGGGCCGTCCAACCCTGTCCCGCAGCACAGAATCCAAACGTTGACTATTGCTTTCAAACACAAAACTAAGGGCAGCTCAGCCTGGGTTCATTGCATCACACAGATGCTCCACTACCTGTGTGGAGACTCCACTGGGGGAAAAGAGGTGCAGAGGTGTTTGCCTTCTAGGCCCTCAGAGCAGGACAGAGCGAAGATGGCCTGATGTAGCGTAAAAGATTTGTATGCTTTTTGAGAAATGAAGACTACTGTCAGGGTCTTCCATTTGTTGCATTGGCCCTGAGTATGGATTTCTTTTCCAGGGATTTGCTCCTTGCTCTCTTTGTACTGCCTTTTAGAACTTCCGGAGTAACTTTACATCATCATCTAGCTCTGTGACCCTGGAAGAGGCCCTTAGTTTTGTTTTGTCTATATGTAAAATGAAGGTGTTTAGTCTAGATTTCTTCAGGTCCCTACTAACTGTCACATTCTGTGAAATGAGATACTTACCTTTGCATTCTGATGAGGCATTTGTTTTTAATGGACATAGAATGTCATCAGTTTTACAATGAGTATTTTAGAAGTTTAAGAAATTGATGTATTCTTCTAGCTAAGAAGGAGTGGTGTTGAGAAGTCCAGAAGAACTCTGTAGTAGCCTCTTCTGGATATTTGTAAAACGAAAGCAATCCTGGCTTGTCTAGAATGGTCAGTTACCTTTTCATTCCTCCCATTCTATGATAATTTTCCTAAAAATTAAAAACTACAAAAATGGAGGGGGAGTTGAGAAGTGCTATGAGGTTCCTATTACCCTGAAAGCTATAGGGGAGTAATTTGAGGAATGGGACTTCAACTAAATGAGATCTCATGGGGTCTTGGATCCAATAAAAAATCATTTTGGTAGGAGATGAGGTAGAGGGAGATAAGTAGTGAATTGTGCTCTTTTTTGAGAAAAGATAAGGACATTGCAGAACTTGAGTTTTAAAAGCACTTTCATAAAGAAGACAAAGCTATGCACGTTATTTTTAAATGCTAAGACTATATGGGTGATATAAAAAGTTGATTTAAAGTAGTCTAAGCATATACTGCATACCTGCTATAAGCAAAGATACAGAAGGATAGATCTAGTAAAATGAAAGCACAGGTGCCCAGCAATATTTCCTGTAATGTGGATAAAATTTTTTAGAACTTGAAATTTTTTAGATAACTTCATGATTATCAGTAGTCAAGATTGCAATATTTACCTGCTGTGAATGCCTAATGGGAACAGACAATCCTAAAGGGAACTGTACTTTTGGGCTGTGATAATGTGCTCAAGTATGTTTTATTTTGAATTACCCATTTTTAGTAGATGTCAGTGTTCATCTGTTAAGCATTTATTCCATCCCTTTTATGAGCCAGGCACTATTCCAGGCACTGAAGTCCCTTCCAGGAGCAAGTAGACCAGCTCTGAGGAGAAATGCTGGGACAGTGTGGATGTGTGGGTTTGAAATCAGATGAGGCTGCAGACTGGCTCTGTAACTCAATTGCAATCTTAGCCTCTCTGAGCATTGTCGAGTCAAAAATCTGTATATTGAGATTTAAAAAACACCTGCCTTCTTCACCTCATGGGTCTCTTATTCTATGGTAGTGTTTGGTAATTGCTGAAGCTCTTACCATGTGAACATTAGTATTGCTACTCCCAAAGTGCTGACACAGCAGATCGTGAGGACTGCATGTATTTTTATTATCATTAGCACCTTTATGCTAATATAGACCTGTATATTGTAAACCTGTTCACCTGCAGTATTAACTTTTGGGTCTTGTTTTTTCTGGCTGCCCTTGCTGGTGATGGGGGTGGTGTGTGTTCAGGACTGGCTGCTGAGGAACCCGTGGGCACTGGAGTGTATGGACTGTGTGTTATTCATTTGTGTACCCACAGCACTTGGCACCTAGGAGTGCTCGATAAATGAATGGAAGGATGGGGAGGTGGAAGGCTGAGGAAGGGAGAACGGACATGCTCATGTGTGTGTATTCTATGTAAGTTGGTGGTAATTAGGAATGATTCAGGGTTCCAACTGTGTCTGGAATCAAACAATGCTGGGAAACTCCATGTTCAGTAACTGCAGAAAAGGTTCCGTCCCTCTACTTTTTGCAAGCTCAGCTTTACCTTCTTCTCTTTGGCAGATCCCACATGGCTTTCCACCAACCTGGGCATTCTGACCTGCATCGAGTGCTCCGGAATCCACCGAGAACTGGGGGTTCACTACTCCAGAATGCAGTCGCTGACGTTAGATGTGTTAGGAACGTCTGAGCTTCTGGTAATTTTCAAATCCTCGGTTTTGGGTTAGAAATAAATGAACTGAAGACTAAGTTTTTATTTTGGCACTCTAATCCATTTTGATTTCTTGAGATTTCAGTAGACTGGCGATTGTTGATGTTGCCTGTTAGGTTTGGGCAATTAGAAACTCGTTGATAATTTGTCTTTCTCAGCTATTAGTAGTTGCGGGCACTTCTTATTGCAGACTTTATTCCTAAATGAATAAAGTGAAGTGGAACCCAAAAGGAACATTGAGATTGTTGTAAGATTCTGCTGAAATGGAATAGGGTGGTGGCATACTCCAGTCCACCGCATTCATTAAACAGATGCAGAGCCCCAAAGCCTAAAGCCCAGGAAACAGTTTCATTCTCCCCAAATCATCAGCCCAAAGCTGACAGGGCTGCCTCCAATGGACTTTTCCCCTGCCCTGTATTGTCCCTTATGAGTAGGGTTATTGGTCTTTGTTTTTAATGCCTTTGTTTCTAAAAAAAAGTCTTTCATTCTTGGTTCGGTCCATGTGATAGAAATTAGGAGATGGAAGCGTCTTCTGTGAAATAGCTCTCAGTATTGACACTGTGGCCCCAACTTAGCAACAGGGCAAATCAGACTGATGTTGTGCTTTTGGGCCATCTGAAACATGAGCTTTTCAAAGTCCAGAATTGCTGGTTGTAAAAAGCAGTGTTTGAAATTCTTTCCTGGACACCTGGGAGTTGAACAATAAATATTAAGTGTATTGATCACCATTGATTTTAATGTCAAGAGTAATTGGCTTGACAGGAAATCACTTACTGTGGTCAGTATTTCCCTCAAGGGACCATAAATCTTACTGAAGACTTCTCTGGGTCCAAAATGTCTGAACTGCTACTGCATCTTGAACTATTTTATTGAACTTTCCCTGTATTTCCAAGTCTTTATGGTCTTGAAAGAGAAAATTGAGGAAAAACCAGAGTAGATTCTGATAGCACAGTTCGTAGCATCCCTGATAGTACTTCCTCTTTCGAAACTAAGCTGATCTCACAAGAGCCATGTGGTTTGTATACTTGGATACACACTGTGGTCAATGTCAATGTAATCTACATCTTAGAGTTGTGTAGGCATACAAGTGGTATCTTAGGTAACTAATGATGCTGTAGATTGAGATTGTCACTGTATATTTTATTGAAAGACAAATTATTTCTCAGTAAATATTAGTGAGTTTCTACTTTTACTGAATTTTTTAAAAAACAGTGGAACGTGTAAGTGATTTATGGTAAATAAACTATTTTGTGTACTTGGCAAAGCACTTTAGATGTGTTCCTTAGCTCTTCACAACAACCTTATGAGCTTGGTAAATTATTCCTACTTTATAAAGAGGAAATTGAGGTTTAGAATACTACAGTATGCCCACGGCTCTCTAGCTGTTAGGTGCTGCTCTGCAGCACAGGCCCCTTTAATCTCATTCTGCAGCTCACACCTTTAACCTTTGAGGAGCCAGAGACATAAACTGGCACTTGCAGTGAGTCCTCTTGCCATTTTTTAAATTCAGTTTTCCTGAGATATATTCACAGACCATACAATCATCCACACTGTACAATCAGTTTTTCACAGTACCATTGTATAGTTGTACTTCAACACCCCGATCAATTTTTGAACATTATCATTACTCCAAGAAAAAAAGAATAAAAATAAAAGTAAAAAAGTAGAAAAGAAAACCTAACATCCCATTCCCCCCTTGCCACCCTATTTTTTAATTAATTTTTGTCCCCATTTTTCTACTCATCCATCCATAAAGGGATGGATGGATAAAGGGAGTGTGAGCCACAAGGTTTTCACAATCATACAGTCATACCGTGTAATATATATAGTTATATAGTCATCTTCAAGAATCAAGGCTACAGTTTGACAGTATCAGGTATTTCCTTCTGGCTATTCCAATACATTAAAAATTAAATTACAAAGGGATATCTATATTGCACATAAGAATACCCTCCAGAGTGACCTCTCGACTCCATTTGAAATCGCTCAGCCACTGAAACTATATTTTATTTCATTTCGCTTCCCCCTTTTAGTCAAGAAGACTTTCTCAATCCTATGATGCTGGGTCCAGGCTTATTTCTGGGACTTATGTCCCGTGTTGTCAGGGAAATTTACATTCCTGAGAGTCATATCCCACATGGAAGGGGTGTAGAGATGGCTCAGGGAAAGAGAGGCCACATCTGAGCAGCAGAAGAGGTTCTCTGGGGGAGACTCTTAGGCACAGTTATAAGTAGGCTTAGCCTCTCCTTTGCAGTAACAAGCTTCATAAGGGCAAGCCCTAAGAGCAAGGGCTCGGCCTACTAAATTGGTAGTCCTCAATGCTTGTGATAATATCATTAATTCCACAGTTGGGGAATCCTCTTGCCATTTAAACATTAAACATCTCTTCTGTTTAAACCATAGCCATCCGTTCCTGTGGTTTGCAGGTAAATGTTTAACAGCCAGCTCTCGGGGAAAAAAAGCAGCCTTGATATGTAGTCTGTCTGTTTCCATGGTGTAATTAGTCTCACCATGGCCAATTTTAAGCTACTAATGCAACATAACTGAGTGTTGACTTGGAAAGAAGTGTGTGATAGCACACTGTTATGAAGTGTGTCTACTGTGCAAATACAGTGGACATTAAATAACTTCAAGAGCATAGGTCATATCAAATGTAGTAAAATAGTTTAATTTGTTTAATTATGGGTTATGTAATGTAATTTTAAATAATAATTGTGTTTACAGCAGACTCTAAAATTCCTAAAAATTTAACAGTTAGCTGTCATGAGCCGGAAGGGCCTGACTCCAACAATCTATTGTAACGGCTTTCCTGCGTCCCAGAAATTTAACTGATGAACTTCATACGACTATTGCCTACCAAGGAGAAAGACACCAAAGAAAAAGGAATATGTTGTTTCCATCTTGATAAAAAGATGAGATGACATCTAGTTCCTAGTACATATCTCATTTTCTGTCTCCCAGAGGCTCAGTCTTTACCTTCTCATAGAAGTTTAAAGTTTAGCCAACTCTCAACCATTATAGAGAAATCAAGCAGAGCCTGGTTGATTAATATCTGGACATATTTTCAAAATCGAATTTCTGCCATAGTTTTCAAACTTTCCCTTGTCTAGCTGCTTTTCCTTAGTGGCTGTTGGATAAACAAGAGGGAAGAAGGCCCCTGAATTGTGTGGGATTTGAATCTCCCTCCCTCTGCTGGCCTTGAACACTTTCCAGGCCTCTGCTGGCTCCCAGGTTGTGGACAGCCCCCACCTCTCACCCAGTCCCCATGTACAGCGTGGTAGGACCATGGGCTGATGTTACGTCCAAAACCTTGTTCCTCAGCCCTCACGGTAAGCAGTAGACAGAGCGTCTGTGTCAGATGTTAGTATGTGTTTTCTTTAAATCATTGAAATTCGAAGCTTCTTTCAAGCGCCCAAGATTTTAATTTTATTTTGCTTAGATGATCAGATGCCTGAACAAAGGATTTCCTGAAGGCCTGACATACATGTAGAGCATTTAGAATTATGCCTGGCACATAGTAAGAGCTATTGTTACCATCTCCCCTAAGATGGTTTCAACAAAATCCTTTCAGAAAGAGGATCCATGGGTCCAAATTGAATCCAAAGGGGGGTCCCACAGGCTTTACTCTGGTTGCCTGCTCTGGGTATGAACCTTTCTGAAACTCTTTGAAGCATTTCAGATTCATAGAGCAGTGATGTCAGGGTTTTAGCTGATTGTTCCTTATAGAACCTTTTCTTGCGCAGCAAGTGTTAATTAGACCTCTTATTACCCCAGAAAAGGAAGTAAGAGGGTGACCGGGATATGACTTAACCAGGTGTCAGCGGGTGCCCCCTGGACAAAGTTATTTCCCAGGAGTAGTGTATTCTGTCTTTCAGATATACCAACGACATTGCCCACACCTCAGGATGATGTGGTATATCAGGGAATGTGTTTTTAAATGGCCTCAAAGAGACAACAGTACATGAGCACAGTCTGATTTGATAGCTGTTCTCATTTTTTTTGGCATTGTGCTCCTAAATAGACAGATACTCACCCCATAAAATATACTTCTGTCCTCCCATATGGCCTCACCATATTCCTCATAATAAGAGGCTTTTGCTTAATTCCATAAATTATTTTCTGGCCTTGGGATTGCAGCTTCACTGGATGGTATGCTGTGGTTGTTTCACCGTTTCCTTTTTAATTTGTTTTGTTTCAAAGCATGCTTGTTTTCCATGCTAATTGGGTGGATTTCAGCAGCATCCAGTACGGTGGCTGGTTAGTAATAATGTTTTTCTCTTTATCTGCTTTTAGAATCTCTTCTTATTCAATGGAATGAAACTTGAGTAATTGATTTGATTAGTTCTGGCGTGTTGTCCTATCTTGACTATTTTAATAGACTTTAATAGTGACTTAATCTCAGATTTTAAAGTAAACCTGGTTTCAGAAAAGTTCCTGGTAAACATAGATTTTAAAAAGATATATTTCCTCCTTAAGATAGATTCAGCATTGATTTTCAGTTCATATGAAAAACTCAGGCTCATTGTATAAGGGACAGAAGTGAAATTAAAGGAAATCATGATTTTAAGACATTAAAAAATTTTTTTCCATCGAACTTGAAGAATGAGTATCAGCAAACACATGACTCGGTCTCTGTTTCTTCATTTTCTCCTGCCTGCATTGTTAATAAGCTGTGAGATGTTAAAGCAGGTCACCCCACTGCCAGATCTGAGAGTGTGCGTGGAGGAAAACGCCCTCAGAGACCAAGGATTTACTCAGAAGTTAAACTGTTGTTTTATCTGGGATTGAAATAAAGCTACACTCAGAATACTAAAAGCAGTGGCTTAGGGCAACAAGAACTTGAATATGAACAAAGTTATGCATCAGCCTTTGTCTTACTTGTTTTACATAAATTATATGTAACCTAAACAAGGACTCCATTTTAAAAATTGAGGCCAGAGAGGGTAAGTGACTGAGCCAGCAGTTAGCCTCAGGATCTTCAGACTCCAGGGCCTGTGTTCTGTACTCTCTCTCTTTTTTTTAAATCACAACTGTGAACTTTTTTTTTTAACCACAAACCCTATCAGAAAAGGTTAAACACTAAAATATATATATATATATATATATATATATATATATATATATATATATATATATTTATAAATTATATCTGTACTACTTACCAAGAAGTATATTGTATTAAAAAATGTAGTAAAGATGGAATTTTTAAAGGTGCAGATAAAAATGCATACAGTATTTTTCATGCATCCCAGAATATTCTTTTGTGTTCCCCACTTTGGAGGCAATAATTTATAGCTCCCTGCGTTTCTTAGCTCTGCCTACTGTGGTCAAGTTTCTGTACTTCCCTGGACTTTTATATATTTGTATATGAAAGGTATCATGCACTCTTCTGGGATCTGCAGGGGCCCAATAAATACCACCCTATTTCCCTACATAAATTTGGAGCCAGTGGGAGATGGACAAGTTAAGCAGATAGAGAACAAATATCAGATTTTCTGTTGCTGGAAGCCAAATTGGTTGATGGGTTCACATGTTTGGTAACACTGTGCTTGCCTCCTGAGCCTTAGAAAGACCTAGCACACATGAGGCTCTCACTCTGCATTTGGTGAACTGACAGGAAGGTGCAAGGGTTGGGGGTTGCCTGTGGTTTCACTTCTTTAAGTGATGTAGTGGTCACACACACCAGACTTCACTCCTAGATCTGAGCTTGATTTCTGCCTAGGCACAGCACAGTCCTCTGGTAAGTGGAAACATTGTATCAGGGGCAGGGTTAAAACCAGACCTCCCTGCTTCCTTGGCTTCTGCCTGCCAGGGTGCTGGGCCCCACGTTTTCTTGATATAACCTTGCAGCCTCCATCTGCAAATGGTTTGCTTTTGTTGATGGTTCCAAAGGGGCTCTCTGCATGCTAAAATGTAAACCGGAGCTTGGCAGACCTGCGCGGGGGCACATTTCTCCAGCATCGGACGTGTGTGATGCACATATGTGGAGGCTCCCTGCGCCAGCTGTCCCTGGTAAACCAGCCAAGTCCAAGCAGAAGGGAAGCAGTGCTCTACTTCCCAGGGAATTCTCTTCCCACCCCCTCCCCATCTGCTTTGCACAGACAGCGGAGGCATTGAGGTGGCCCCTCAATGAGAGGGCAACTATTGCTTATTTGACTCACCTTTTGGAAACCATTGTGCTTGGCTGGGGAGTGATGTCCACGTTGTATTGAAAGATGAGCTTTACCATTGAGGTTTTAGTGCTGAACCTGACACTGCCTCCCTGCGAGAGCCTTTGCAGGGCATTAGCTTCATGGTGGACAGGTGTTGTTGCCTAGTAAGGTGCCACCTGACCGCTGCTGGCTGCGTGTGCCTCCTCTCCGGGGAAACTGGAATGAAGCAGATGGGGTTTTGCCACCTCTCTGTGGCTTGAGGCCGTGGACCCAGACTGAAGAGTCCCAAAAACGAGAGTTGGTTAGTGTTTGTTGGGACCATCCTGGAAGTTTTGTTCTCTTGTCACAAACAAGGTAAAAGTAAGAAGGCTCGTCACCCAATTCTTAAGCTATCCCTGATTTTTCTTTTGTCCTGTTTGGGAAAATACCTTCAGCATCCTTCACTCTCTCGTTTCACTGTTCAGTGCTGCTTGCTGCCAGGAAGTTCTGTCTTATCTAAGTTTGATCCTTGCAGCTGTTCCTTAAGCCAGTCCCCTATGGAGATAAAGAGAGACTTGCAGGCAGCAGCCTTATCTCCCAGAAAATCTCCATCAACCCTTTGTCTGCATATTAATTGATAGTAGAAATAGCAAAAGTATCACTAACTCCCCCAGTATATCATTTGCAAAATTCAAGTATCTTTTCTTTCCAAAGCACTGTACTAGCTGCTCCTCTTTCGTTTTCTTTGTTTCATTAAGCATTTAAGAATCTGATTGGGAAACTGATGTTTGTATCAGGTACTGCACTGGGTGTTGGGGATAAGGTGACTAAATCTGTACTCTTGGGGGCTTCTAGTCATTTCAGGAATTTATTCCTTCAAAAAAATGTCAGTTGCCTTGTTGTCAATATAGCCTAAGTAAAACAAACTATGACATTTATCTCAGTATCTGCTGTATCAGGCACCGTGCCTAGTATTTAGTAAGTGTTCAATTAAACTGTATTAATTTAATATCCAAGAAATCAAGAGGTTGATAGGCAAATGAAGACCATACATTTGGAATTAATATATCACATTTTTTCTGCTTCAGGTTATTGAGTACTTTCACATATTTTCCCCGTGTGGGGTAGGTATGATCCCCATTTTATTGATGCAAAATCTGAAGCTCAGAAAGGTAAACTGACTTACCTGTTCTCACACAGCCAGTAAATAAAACCTTGATTTGACAGTCTTTGGCTCTCTGGCCCAGCGCCCTTCCCACTGTATCAGAACCACCTCATAACTGCATGAAAAAAGTTCATTTGGCCAACGTGGTGTAGATCCATTCCAGTCGGAGCACGAGGTTTTTGGGGGTGGTAAGGACAGAAACTCATGTTGAGGCCAAGTGAACGCTTCACCCTTTATCCAGGGGACACGTCAAGAGAACACATTATAGTCATGCCTGCTCTTACCTGTAGGTTTATGGGTACTTCTGGGTTTTCTCTGTCTTCACTAAAGGCAACCCACTTTATTTCTGTTATTTCTTAGTGGCCGTTAAATAAACCGTCAGATGCCTGAGTAATATGTAGCAGCAGAGTATATTCGTAATGGAGTACCCTGAAATAGACTTTTGTTTTTGCAGCTTGCTAAGAATATTGGGAATGCTGGCTTTAATGAGATCATGGAGTGTTGCCTACCAGCTGAGGACTCGGTCAAACCCAACCCAGGCAGTGACATGTAAGTGTGAGACGGGCTGTTCTTATTCTCTGAACAAAGAAATGCCTTTCACCCCAAGAACCTTAGGGTCAGGGAAGTTGCAAGCTGTTGCATTCTCCAGGAAATAAATCAACCTAAGTTGGTCTCCTTACATGTTTTCCTTTCTATCCTACCCCTTGTTGGTGTGTTTGTCCATCCAAGTGCCAACACATTTTCAGTTTCTAGTTTGGCATTCTTTTTTTAAGGTATTTGTTGTTGTTATGGTGGTGGTTTTAGAATTTAGTTAAGAAATCCGGATTTGATGGTTCAATTCCAAAGCTGACAAAGGAGCAAAAGGGTTTGTTTTTGTTTGTTTGTTTTGTTTTGTTTTTTTGGTCCCTTTAACCTCTTTCAGTGTCCAAACAGAAATTTGGCGTGGCTGTGTGGAGGAAGAGGCCACAGGAAAGCAGATCCAGCAGGTGCTCTGTATATGTGAAGGTGGTATTGGGGTGTCTTGCTCGCCGCTGGTGGTGTGTGTGTGCACACATGCCCCTTGGTCTTGGCTCTTTACCCTCTTTACTCACTTTCCTACCTTAGTTCTCTCTGCATAAATTCTGAGCCACGGATAGTTGTAATATATTCATGATTATATATCATTTTCTTTTCCAGTGTCCTTACAAATGTAGGATGTATTGTTACTTAAACAAAGCATTTTTTTTTTTTTGGCTTTTGTTTTACTGTTGATATAAAAACTTGATTGAGAAGCTTTTATCCTTACCGCGCATTCCTTTTCCTCATCCCAGCTTGCCCCCAAGACAGTTTGCAGGAGGGCATCTTCCCACCAATCTTAGCAGACAGGGTATGAGTCAGTCACATCACAACCAGGGGTACTTCATAAAAGCAGACAATTAGTTTGTTCTGGGGCCAGATGATTCTAGAAAACAAATATTACCTATTTGGAACCCTTGTATTTAAGTGTTCTATCCACATTGAGACCCTCCCCCAACCTTGGCAGTATTGAAAAGCAAGTTTACACCCCCATACCCTTTTTTCAAAATGAGGGCAGATTACCAATATGATGGCAAAATGCCACAATGAAGCCGTTCTCACCCTTTCAGTCAAAATAAATTGCTTGGCTCTCGGTGCTCCCCTGCGTTTGACTCTATTTTTAAATATTTCATCCTACTTTACACTTAGGCATGTGTATATTTTTTCTAATAGGTTTTATCTTACTCATTTTTGTTGCTTATGGTGGTTCAAACCATGATTAGTGAATCAACAAATCAAATATTTATTCCGAGCTCTGTGCCTACTTGAGCAAGTTAATATTTTACTTCCAGGTGAAAAGGAATTTGCTGTTTCTAGCTCTATCACCATCTGCTGCAGCAGTAAGTCTGTGGAAGGTGAGCCTGAGGCACCCCCTAGTGGCTTGCGACTCCCCAGTGGATTTGGGGAGCTTGAGAGTACCTGAGTTAGGTGGAGGGGAAAGAGGCCAGGTTCAGGTCTGTTTACAGAGCGCAGAAATGTTTCCTTCTGTGATTGAGGACCGTTTTACATATCATGTCATTCAAAAATAGAAAGGAACCCCCCTCCTTCTGAATGCATGTCATATGTTTCACTACTTTAAACACATTACCTTTCTCCAAAAGCCTAGGCTTTAGGAAATAAAAAATAAATTTAAAAAGGAAGGGGGTAGGGGTCATGTTGACTTAATAAATAGTAAACTTCCTTCAAGAAGCCAGGGACCATGTGCGCTGAGGAGACCATGTCTGTGTCTGTGTCTGTATTTGTGTAGTGAATACCTTCAGGGAACACAAAGCCCTGGGCAGGTGAATAATACGTCAAAAAAATAAAGGAAATCCAGTTTATCTTTACCCCTTCCTGTGAGTCACAGGAATGATTTTCCCACATTGATTACGGGAACTGCATAAAGCTGACAACTGTCCAGTCTACTTGCCTGTCACAAGAGTTTCAGTCATTAAATAGAGTTTCAATCATTAAATAGAGTTTCAGTCATTAAATAGGTTTTGGTCATTAAATAGAGTTTCAGTCATTAAATAGATTGCCAGATCCGCACATCAGGAAGCCACAGATCGTCATTGAGCGGGTTCCTGTGAGTTTTGTGAAGCTGTGCTGGGAGTCCCAGATAGGAGCCCAGAGGTGAATAAAAATGGGCTCTGCCCTCAAGGAGCCTGCCAGCTGCTTACAGAAACAATTTCATTTCATCTCTGTAAATTTCAGTTCATTCACCTGCAAAGTGGAGATAAAATTCATAGCATCATTGTGAGGATCAAATGAGACGACATTTTTCAGTGTGACTTGTAAACGGGTAAGAATTGCATGTGTATGAGATGCTTCGTGTGAGCAGTGACATAACTACATAGGTCATGCAGGATACAGTTAAGTTCCCTGCAGGCAGGAGAGGTGGCTGGGAGGCCAAGGACAGCTTCTGGAGGAATGAGACTTAACCTAGAACTTGAAAGTTGGACAAGACTGACTTAGAGGCCAGAGGGTAATGCAGTATGATTCAAAGTGTTGAAACACAAGTTCACAAAGTGTCCATGGAAGGTCCTCAAATTGCAAATTCAGGTGGAGCCAGAGCTTCTGAATGCGCTTTCCTCTCCAGATGGAAGGCTGGTTTCAACACATTATGGCCTGTCAGGAGTAACATGTAACCAAGGGTGGTGATTACGGATTGCGACAAATACTGGCAAGAAGCCCTCACCTCTTGGTTCGGTTTGGCATGGTGGTGTGGTGCTCACTCATCCTAGGCTGGCCTGTGGGGTACACGGGTCTAGAATGCTGCCTGGAGTTCAGATCCCAGGGAACTCGGGCACGCCTCCAGGAGGTCTCTGGCCCGACACAGTTGTCTACCTTGGACTTAAGGCACCCATGGGCCCTTATCATAGAGTAGGCTGTGTGAGAGGAAAGCAGAAAATCAGGAGAGAAAAACTGTAGCCCAAAGAGAGAAAAATACCAGTCCGAAAGGTAACAGTTACAAAACATTCTGAGGGCTGGTTTGTAGTACGGTTATACTATGTGCTAATGTAATTGGTGTTTCTCCTTGGATGTTACCTACTAAAGACTCTCAGGAATCACTTGGGCAGTGGCTCTCAACATTCAGGTTATTTTGATGCAGGTGTTCTGAAGCCCACACATAGAGAAATAGCTCTACAGACATGTGAAGGGGGAGCCAGAGAAGAGTGGTCTCTCCCATCCCCCACCCCTTCTACTATTGCTTAAAACAAAAAGGAGCATGAATGGTTAAGTGGATTCATTAGGTGAGGAGGATATCAGTATTTATGGTTGTTCTGTCCCGCATGGTGAGCCTGGCGTTCAGCAGCTCCTTCTGAACCCTGGTGCTCTTCAATCAGGATCCTCGTGATGCTGAGGCGAGGGGTGTGGTGACTGAACAGTAGTAAACACAGACGTGGTTGCAAGGCCATGGCCTTCAGGGTGGAGGTGACCAGCACCTGGGCTTAGAGAGCTGACCAGGTTGATTTGCCCCATGCCACTGTTAGCCCCCTCTCATTCCAGTGTTTCCACAGTGATCATAGCTGGCATTTCTAAAATGCTGTGCTGAATACTTAAATGTGTTACTTCAATACTGAAACAACCCTGTGAGGTAGGGGTTGTCGTTATTTTTATTTTACAGATAAGGAGAAACGTAATGTTTAGACAGGTTAAGTAGCTTGTCCAAGGTCACAGATGATGAAAGGTGGAGCCCTGATTAGGGATCTGACAATCTGCGCCCAGAGCTGGATCAGCCTCAGATGGTGAAGGTATTTCTCTCACTTCAGCTTCCCCTGCCAGCCACACCTTACAGACACAGTGGGCAAGAGAAACCCAAGGCATCAAATCCTATTATGCTTCTTCTCCCTACATCTCAGGTAGATTTATTGGCAAAAATAAAATTTTTGTGTTGTCAGTGGAATTTGGTTTTCTTTCCCATTTCTAACTGGATAGTCACAGGCAATTTGGCATTTACTGTGACTCTCAAAAATCTTATCTAGGGTTTTATTGTGGTTGTTAAGATCCTTGAAATAAATGGGATTGTAAAATGCTTAGTGTCGTCTTGACCAGTGAGCTACTGTTTTTCCTGCTCCCTCTTTTTAAGTTCATTGGCACTCTCCTGGTTCCTAAAGATCCACCATAAGCTTAGCAGATGTGTTAACACGTGTACTTCTCACACCACCGTGAAGTTGGTATTGTACACATTTCTCAGATAAAAATTGAGGCATAGGCTTCTGGGGAAGTGGAATAGGGAGCTCCAGGACACACTCATCCTACCAGAAAGCTGGTGAACAGGCAGAAACTGTCTGAATCAACAGTTCTGGGGTTCCAGAGGCCAGGGGAGCACTGTACAGCATCCGGGAAGAATGGGACGAGGAGACTGAGAAGCTGCAGAACAACCTGTGAGTGACTTGCTCCCATGAGAGAGGCCAGTGCCCAACCCTCACCCTTGAGGCTTGTCTTGGATATGGCCCATGGCTGGCTGCCGTGGATGAAGAGGGCGTGAAAGTCTTCCCCCCAGGAATGTAGGGATGGGGCATGGTCGAGTGCTGAGCATGGGTTCTGATCAGCAAGTTTGGACTGCTGGGTTCTGGCTCTAAATCCCAGTTCTAGCCAACCCAGAACAGGGATCCCTGTGGCTGTTGTTTCACACCACCCAGTGGATGTTGAAAAAATACATTCCCTCCTTAGGGCTGCGGGGAAAGGTTTGCCGAAGAGTGCCATCTGCTGAGCAGGTCATGAAAGTGTAGCTTAGAGGAGGGGAAGAAAAGAAAAGGTTCTTTGGCCTCTTTCCTGACCCTCTCCCCAGGGCCTTTGATGCTGGTATGCTCCCCCTTTGTGGGTCCCTGGCCCTGATTTCATCAGTGAAACACAGGCAATTCTAAATTTTAGGGCTAGAATAAGTTCAACCAAGTGTCAAAGAAGAGCCTTAACACAAAGCCAAGGAACAATAAAACACTAGGGAAGAGAAAGAAACTGACCATCAGAGGAAACGCATCAAGATAATCAGATGCCTAGACATCAGCAAAAAATTAAAGGCCGTACCAAGAAACAGGAAGATATGGTCCAGTCAAAGGGACAAAAAGTTGCAGGAGGTACAGAATTTGGAACCACTAATCAAGGATGTTCAAACAAATCTCCTAATTCAATTCAAGGAGATGAAGGAAAATAGGGCTAAGGAGATAAAGGATACTAAGACACTGTGTGAGCATAAAGAATTTGAAAGCATGCAAAGAAAAATGAAAGAACTTATGGCAATGAAAGGCACAATAGATGTGATTAAAAATTCCCTAGACGCGTACAACAGAAGATTTGAATAAACTGAAGAAAGGATCAATGAGCTAGGACACAGGACACCCTAAATCTTACAGAGGAACAGGGAGAGAAAAAATTGGGAAAAATTGAGCAAGGTTTCAGGGAATTGATTGACAGCACAGAGTGCACAAACATATGTGTCAAGTGTATCCGAGAAGGGAAGAGGGGCAGAAAGAATATTTGAGGAAATAATGGCCAATGATCTCCCAATTCTTATAAAAGACATGTCGAAGAAGTACAACATACTCCAAACAGAATCAATCCTAATCGACCTATTCCAAGACACATACAAATCAGAATATCAAATACCAAAGATAGAGAATTCTGAAACCAGCAAAAAAACAGACAAACAAACAAACAAACAAAACAATCCACATACAGGGGATGCTCAGTAAGACTTAAGTGCCAGTTACTCATCAGAAACCATGGAGGTGAGAATGCAGTGGTATAATATGTTTAAGATACTGAAAGGGAAAAACTGCCTGCCAAGAATTCTTTATCCAGAAAAACTGTCCTCCAAAAATGAGGGAGAGTTTAAAATATTTACAGATAAACCGAAGCTGAGAGGGGCTGAAAGGAAACAACAGGAGAGAGTAGCTTAGAGGAGAGTGTAGAAGTGAAGATAATCAGTAAGGGTAAGTAAAACAATAAAAAGAGAGACAAAATTAAGATGACATATAAAAGCCTTATGATAAAATGATTGAAGTAAGTATTACCTTTACAGTAAGAACACTGAATGTTAATGGATCAAACTCCCCAATCAAAAGACACAGATTGGCAGAGTGGATAAAAAAAATATAATTTATCTATATGCTGTTTATAAGAAACTCACCTTAGACCCAAGGACACAAATAGGTCGAAAGTAAATACCTGGAAAAAGGTATTCCACACAGACTGTAACCAAAAAACAGCTGGGGTAGCTCTATTAACATCAGTCAAAATAGGCTTTAAATGCAAAAATGTTATAAGACAAAGAAGGACATTATATATTAATAAAAGGGGCAGTCCACCAAGAAGAAATAACAATCATAAATATTTATGCCTTGTGCTAGTTTGGATATATTATGTCCCACCAAAAGCTATATTCTTTAATGCAGTCTTGTAGGGGCAGTCGTATTAGTGTTGATTAGGTTGGAACCTTTGGATTAGGTTGTTTCCATGGAGATGGGCCCCACCCAACTGTAGATGATAACTCTGATTAGATAATATCTGTGGAGGTGTGGCCCCACCCATTCAGCATGGGCCTTGATTAGTTCACTGAAGCCCTATAAAGCTCATAGCTAGCTGCAGCTGAGAGACACATTTTGAAGATGGTTGTTGGAAGCTGACACTGACATTTTGGAGAACGCCATTTTGAAATGCAACCTAAGAGGAAGCAGACGCCAGCCACATGCCTTCCCAGCTAACAGGTTTTCCGGAAACCATTGGCCATCTTCCAGTGAAGGTACCCTATTGTTGATGCCTTACCTCAGACACTTTATGCCCTTAAGACTGTAACTGTGTAACCAAATAAACTCCCTTTTATAAAAGCCAATCCATTTCTGGTGTTTTGCAACATGGCAGCTTTAGGAAACTGGCACATGCATCTAAATAGGATGCTCCAAAACACGTGAGGCAAACATAACTAAACTGAAGGGAGAAATAGACCTCTGTACAATAGTAGTTGGAGACTTCAACACACTACTCTCATCAATAGATAGAACATCTAGACAGAGGATCAAATTAGGAAACAAATAACTTGAATAATATGATAAATGAACTAGATTTAACAGACATATATAGAACATTGTACCCCACAACAGCAGGATATATAATCTTCTAAGGTGCTCATGGATCATTTCCCAGGATATACCACATTGGGGCACAAAACAGTTCTCAATAAATTTTAAAGATTGAAGTTATACAAAGCACTCACTCTGATCATAATGAAATGAAGCTGGAAGTCAGTAACAGGCACAGAACTGGAAAATTCACAAATATGGAGGTTAAACACACACACTTAAACAATTTGTGGGTCAAAGAAGAAATTGCAAAAAAAAAAAAAAAAAAAAATCAGTAAATATCCAGAACAAAGGAAAACGAGAATACAACCTTTCAAAACTTGTGGAATACAGCTAAGGCATTTGTGCTGGTTTGGATGTATTGTGTTCCCCAAAATGCCACGTTCTTTGATGCAGTCTTGTGGGGGCAGACATATTAGTTTTTGTGCAAGTTTGAATGTATTGTGTCCCCCAAACGCCATTATCTTTGATGTAATCTTGTGTGGGCAGGTGTTATTGGTGTTGATTAGATTGTAATTCTTTTGAGTGTTTCTGTGGAGATGCACCCCACCCATCTGTGGGTGATGACTCTGGATAATTTCCATGGAGGTGTTGCTCCGTCCATTCGGGGTGGACCTTGATCATTGGAGCCATATGAATGAGCTGACAAACAGAAAGAACTCAGTGCAGCTGTGAGTAACATTTTGAAGAGGAGCTACAGCCAAGAGGGACACTTTGAAGAAAGCACAGGAGCTACAGATGAGAGATAGTTTGAAGACAGCCGTTGAAAGCAAACTCTTGCTCCGGAGAAGCTAAGAGAGGACAAATAACCCAAGTGCAACTAAAAGTGACATTTTTGAGGAACTGCAGCCTAGAGAGGAACGTCCTGGGAGAAAGCCATTTTGAAACTTTGGAGCAGATGCCAGCCATGTGCCTTCCCAGCTAACAGAGGTTTTCTGGACACCATTGGCCATCCTCCAGTGAACGTACCCGATTACTGATGTGTTACCTTGGACACTTTATGGCCTTAAGACTGTAACTGTGCAACCAAATAAACTCCCTTTTATAAAAGCCAGTCCATCTCTGGTGTTTTGCATTCCGGCAGCATTAGCAAACTAGAACAGTGTTGATTACGTTGGAACCTATTGGTTCAGTGTTTCCATGGAGATATGACTCGGTCAACTGTGGGCGAGACCTTTCATTGGATTATTTCCATGGAGGTGTTGCCACACCCATTTGGGGTGGGTTTTGATTGGCTCACTGGGGTACTTTAAAAATCACACAGGCGCAGATGCTGCTGCAAATGAGAGACAGTTTGAAGATGGTCATTGAGAGCAGACTTTTGCTCTGGAGAAGCTCAGAGAGGACAAATGCCCCAAGAGCAACTGAGAGTGACATTTGAAGAAGAGCTGCAGCTAAGAGAGGACAAAACTCCCAAAGAGCAACATTTCAGAGAATGCCATTTTGAAACACAACCTGGGAGCAAGCAGATGCTAGCCACGTGCCTTCCTAGCTAACAGGTGTTCCAGACACCAATGGCTATCCTTCAGTGAAGGTATCCTATTGATGCCTTACCTTGGACACTTTATGGCCTTAAGACTGTAACTTTGTAACCAAATAAACCCCCTTTATTAAAGCCAATCCATTTCTGGTGTTTTGCAACATGGCAGCATTAGCAAACCGGAACAGCAGAGAGGTAAATTTATAGTCCCAAATGCCTACATATAAAAGGAAGAAATTAAATATAATCAGATGATCTACTTGATAATAAAGAAAACTACTCTCCTTTTTCTTAAAATAAAAAGGAAGAGCAGCTAAAATCAAAGACATAACTGCACATTTGGAGGAACTAGAAAAAGAACAGCAAACTAATCCTAAAGCAAGCAAAATGAAAGAAATAAAGAGCGTAAATAAATGAAATTGAGAACACACACACAAAAAAATAGAATCAACAATACCGAAAGTTGGTTCTTTAAGAAGATCAATAAAATTGACAAAAGCTTTAGCTAGAAGAACAAAGCAAAAAAGAGAGAACATGTAAATAAAATCAGAAATGAGGCGGGGGGGACATTACCACTGACCCCACAGAAATAAAAAGTATCATAAGAGAATACTATGAACAACTGTATGCCAACAAATTAGACAACTTAGACAAAATGAACAAATATCTAGAAATACTCGAACAACCTAAGCTGACTCTAGAAGAAATAAAAGACCTCCAAAAAAAAAAAAAAAAAAAATACCAAGTAAAGAGAATCAGTCATCAAAATAAAAGACCTCAAAAAAACAATACCAAGTAGAGAGAATCAGTCATCAAAAACCTCCCAGCAAAGCAAAGCCCAGGATCAGATGGCTTCACAGGTGAATTCTACCAGTCATTCCAAGAAGAATTAACACCAATCCTGCTTAAACTCTTCCAAAAACTTTAAGAGGCAAGAACACTACCTAAATTGTTCTATGAAGCCAATATCACCCTAATACCAAAGCCAGATAAACATAATATTAAAAAAATTATAGAACAGTCTCTGTAATGAATATAAATACAAAAATCTTCAACAAAATACTTGCAAATCCAATTCAATAGCACATTAAAAGAATTATACACCATGATCAAATGGGTATTATCCCAGGTATGTGAGGGGTGGTTCAGCACAAGAAAACCAGTTATATAATAAACCAGATTAAGAAATTGAATTGATCTTCTTGACTGATGCAGAAAAGGCATTTGAGAAGATTCAGCATCCTTTCTTGATAAAAACAGTTCAAAAGATAGAGGTTGAAGGAAACTTCTTCAACATGATAAAGGGCATATTTGAAAAACCCACAGCTAACATTGTACTTAATGGTGAAAGACTGAAAGCTTTCCCTTTAAGATTGGGAACAAGATAAGTTTGCCCACTAACGCTATTGTTACTCAGCATTTTGATAGATGTTCCAGCTAGAGCAATTAGGTAAGGAAAAAAAAAAATAATAAAAGGCATCCAAATCAAAAAGGAGGAAGTAAAACTTTCAGTATTTGCAGATGACATTATCCTGTATTTAGAAAAGTCCCTAAAAATCTACAACAAAGCTACTAGAGCTAAAAAACGAGTTCAGCAAAGTGGCAGGATATAAGATCGATGTGCAAAAATCAGTAATGTTTCTATATTCTAGTATTGAGAAATCTAAGGGGGAAATCAAGAAAAAATTTCCATTTACAGTAGCAACTAAAGAATAGAGTATCTGGGAATAAATTTGACCAATGATGTAAAGGACCTATACACTGGAAAACTACAAAACATTGCTAAAAATACTCAAAGAAGATATAAATATATAGAAGGACATTCCATGTTCATAGATTGGAAGACTAAATATTGGTAAGATGTCAGTTCTACCCACATTGATTTGCAGATTCAACACAATTCCAATCAAAATTCCAACAGTCTACTTTGTAGAAATGGAAAAGCCAATTACCAAATTTATTTGGAAGGGTAAGGGGCCCCAAATAGCCAAAAACACCTTGAAAAAGAACAAAGTTGGAGGACTCACACTTCCCTGATTTTAAAGAATATTACAAAGCTACAGTGGTGAAGACAGCATGGTACCGACATAAAAATAGACATTGATCACTGGAATAGAATTGAGAGTTCTGAAATAGACTCTCACATCTTTGGTCGATGGATTTTTTTCTTATTGTTTTCATAGATGGGAATTTTTTAATCATTTTTTATTGTGGAATATAACATATATACATAGAACTGGTAAGTGATATTTGATTTTTGACAAAGCTGCCAAGTCCACTCAACTGGAATGGAACTGTCGCTTCAGCAAATGGTGCTGAGAAAACTGGATATCCATATCCAGAAGGATCCCTACATTACAACTTATATAAAAATTAACTCAAAATAGATCAAAGATCTAAATATAAGAGCCAGTATCATAAAACTCCTAGAAGAAAATGTAGGGAAACATCTTGAAGATCTTGTGGTAGGTAGTGGTTTCTTAGATTTTACACCCAAAGCACAAACAACAGAAGAAAAAGTAGGTAAATGTGACCTCTTCAAAATTGAATACTCTTGTACTTCAAAGGACTTTGTCAAGAGGGCATAAAGGTAGCCTACTCAATCGAGAAAATATTTGGAAACCATGTGTTCTAGTTTGCTAATGCTGCCAAAATGCAAAATACCAGAAATGGATTGGCTTTTATAAAGGGGTTTATTTGGTTACAAAGTTACAGTCTTAAGGCCATAATGTGTCCAAGGTAATGCATTGACAATCGGTTACCTTCACTGGAGAAAGGCCATTGGCATCCGGAAAGCCTGTTGGCTGGGAAGGCATATGGCTGGTGTCTGCTTGCTCCCAGGTTGCGTTTCAAAATGGCATTCTCCCAAATGTTTGCATCAGCTTCCAATGGCTGTCTTCAAAATGTCTCTCATCTGTAGCTCCTCTCTCAGCTCCTGTGTGTTCTTCAAAGTGTTCCTCTTGGCTGTAGCAAGCTCGCTCCTTCTGTCTGATTTTATATAGTGCTCCAGTGACCCAATCAAGGCCCACACTGAATGGATGGGGCCACACCTCCATGGAAATTATCCAGTCAGAGTTATTACCTACAGTTGTGTGGGTCACATCTCAATGGACACAACCTAATCCAAAGGTTCCAACTTAATCAACACTAATATATCTGCCCCTACAAGAATGCATTAAAGAATATGGCTTTTTCTGGGGGACATAATATATACAAACCAGCACACCATGTATCTGATAAGGGTTTAATATCCAGAGTAAGTAAAGAAATCCTGCAACTGCACAATAAAAAGACAACCCAACTAAAAATGAGCAAAAGTCTTGAATAGACATTTTCCAAAGAGGAAATACAAATGGTTAGAAAAGCACATGAAAAGATGCTCAACATCACTAGCTGTTAGGGAAATGTAAACCAAAACCACAAGGAGATATCATTTCCCACCTAGTAGGGTGGCCACTATTCAACAAACAGAAAGCTACAAATGTTAGGATGTAGAGAAATAGGAACACTTATTCACAGCTGGTGGGAACATAGAATGGCACAACCGGTGTAGAAGATAGTTTTGGCGGTTCCTCAGGAAGCTAAGTATAGAATTATCATATGAATAGGCAATCCCACTACTAGATATATACTCAGGTGAACTGAAAAGGGGGACACAAACAGACATTTGCTCACTGATGTTCATAGCAACAGCGTTCATAATTGCCAGAAGATGGAAGCAACCCGACCAAGGGTCCATCAACTGATGAGTGGATAAACAAAATGTGCTATATACATACTGTGGAATATTATTCAGCTCTAAGAAGAAATGAAATCCTGAAGCATACAACAATGTGAATGATCCTTGAAGACATTATGTTGAGTGGAATAAGCCAGACAGAAAATGTTTGATTTCACTAATATGAACTAATTATAGTTAGCAAACTCCTGGAGTTACTATCCAGAATATAGGTTACCAGGATATCGAATGAGGGTAGAGAATGGGGAGCTGATGCTTAATTTGTGCAGAATTTTGAATAAGATTGATTGTGAATGTTTGGAAATGGATAGAGGTGATGGTAGCACATTATTGTGAGTATAATTAACAGTGCTGAATTGTGTGTGTGATTGTGATGGAAAGGGGAAGTTTAGGGTCATCTATGTCACTAGAAGGAAAGCTAGAGGAAGAAGTGTGGGATTGGATGACAGTGAACCCTGTTGTGGACAATGACTGTGGTTCATAGTACAAATATAAGAATATTCTTCCATGAACTTGAACAAATGTACGACACTATTACAAGGTGCTAATAATAGGGTGGTATATGGGAAAAAGTACACCTAATGTAAACTATGGACTATAGTTAACAGTAATATTTTAATATTCTGTCATCAGTGGTAGCAAAGGCACCACACCAATGGCAAATATCAATAATAGGGAGGTATAAGGGGGGTGGTGTTTTCCTTTTTGGAGCAGTGAGAATGTTCTGAAATAGATTATGGTGATGAATGCATAACTCTGTGATTATACTGAGAGCCACTGATTCTACTTGTTGAGTGGATTGTATGGTGTGGGAATAAAACTGCTTCAAAAAGCAAAGTTCTTTAAGAGCAGTTTTGAGACATTTAGAGCCGGTGAAGTGGAAAGTTTGGGGGAAAATTGGGGATCAAAGTTGTATTTTTTTTTCATAGTCCCCTTTGTCATTTTCAACTTTTTGTTTTAATTGCAGTGTTTGTTATTAGTGTATGTGTTTTTAATCCTGCTTCCCTTGAAAAATGAATTACTGAATGCTGTGCTTTTTCACTGTCCACAGCAGTAAAAAAAAAAAAAAAAATGAATTTGATAAAGAGAAGTGGGATGTGAGGCCTGACTTCTTTGACTCCGTGGTCTCTGCCCCACCAGGCTCCTTGGACAGGGTCCATCTGTGGGCATGATGCGATGTGCAGCCCCAGAAGATTGAATATGACGAGACTGTTCATTTGGGTTGGTCTGACGTTGCCCGTCTCTTATGCCAGGCTCAGTGTGTAGAGATAGAGGACGTGGGCCTTGCCTCTGAGCAGCTCCGCCAAGCTGGGCAGACAGGCTGTGTGTTATAACCGAAGGTGGGCCGAGGGAGGAGGCCCAGCCGTCCTGGGGGAGATGGCCCATGAGCTGACTGGGGGGGAATGTGGGTGTCCTAGCAGAGGAGGCACAAAGAAGCGTGCGAGCAGAGGGGCCGGGTAAGCAAAGGCAGAGAGATATACTTAAGGGGGTGATGCTGGAGCTCAGAACTTCTTTTTAAGAGCGTTGAGGAGGAGGAGGACAAGGCTGGAGAGCCAGCGGGGTGAGGGAACACGGGCTTTATCCTGCGAGCGAGTCGTGGCCAGTTGTCCTCTGAACCTGGGTGAAGCCCAGGACCTCCCGCGCTGCACTTTGATGCCTCTTCACTTGGAAGGTAGCAGATATCAGATGCTTCTTCAAGGCGCCTCACAGGCCACAGGAAACACGGGTGCTCATTGAACCTCGTGAGGTCTTTCCTCCCTCTTTATGGTTTTCTGGCATATTTAGATCAACAAAGGTGAAACCCACTGCTGCTTATAAGAAAGGCGGGGCAGGGTTTTTTACTTTGCTTTGTTTTAAGGTAGTTATAGATGAATGGATGTTGGATGTATCTCAATAGAGGTCCTGAGTAATTTACAAGGCAACTGTGTTTGATTTTAGGAATGCAAGAAAAGACTACATTACCGCCAAGTACATTGAGAGAAAATATGCAAGGAAAAAACACGCGGATAATGCAGCAAAACTTCATAGCCTTTGTGAGGCTGTGAAAACAAGAGACATCTTTGGATTGCTCCAAGCTTATGCTGATGGTGTTGATCTTACAGAAAAAATCCCACTGGCCAATGGACATGTAAGAGTGTGGGTTGCTCCCTTAAAAAAAAAAATGAAAAAGAATGAAATGGTGGGGCAGGGTAATCAGAAATGCTGACCAGTGCTGTGGAAGTTCTCTGAAAAAAGATAGCATTGGGTGTTGTAGAAAGAAATTGGTGGTTTATTCTTAAACCAAAAGGTCCATGCTGGTTCTGGAAAGAAGGTGCCACCCTGGGCAAAGGGGAAAGCATCCGTCAGAAGCCCGAGTGCCTCGTCAGGGACGTGCTCTCCTGCGAGCAGGTTTAGCGTGTTGCCCCACGCTGTCACCCCTTGGGCACACTGGATGCCCAGTAGCAGCTCAGCTTTCAGCTTCACCTCTCTGAGACCACACTAAAAATGGGGGCTTTGGGTGGGATTGGTGCACGGTTCCCTGTAACCTGAACGGTTCCTCTCTAGCTCTCATCCCTGGGGGAGTGGAGTAGGAAAGATGTCCCCAATTTCCTGAGAGAACTTTCTCGAGAGGGGGCATTGCTGGTAGGATTGGGTCAGCAATAAATTACCAGTGTGAGGGGTTGATATGTGCCTTAATTTTCTCTCCAAAATGTGTTTGTGTGTGTGTGTGTACACAATCCCAGCAGCTTTGAGATCCCCCCAAACCTCCTTAACCTCCGAGTCAAGGTGCACAGGGCTGAAAATCGCCCCTTTTTGGTTAAGCGCATCACATTGAACCTCGATGTTCAGGGTTCCCCCCTGGGTGCCCGGCACATTCAAGCCGTGTTCTCTCTGGCCTGAGGATGTTGGTTGGTGGCTTCACCAGGCCTCCCTGGCAGAACTGCTGTGAATGAGCAGCATCATTCTCATCATGGTCATGCTCCTTTGTGTCTTGGGTCAGTTCACAGAGACAGTTGTGGTGCCCTGGAAAGAACCAGCAATGGCAATGCGGGGTGGAGCGTCCTCAGCTCTGAGCCGTGTCCCCGGCTGGTCCAGCGGGCAGGGCAGGCGGAACGGGACACGCATCCCTCCGCCCCGTGGCTCCCACTCCCTGTACATCTCCCGAGCCCCCTCCCCACTCCCCCACCTGAAACCCTCCTCCTTCGGGCTCTGCTCCCCGACCCGCCAAAACTTTACTTTCAGAAAAGGCAGGGGTGGCCCTATACCCCCTGGATAAATTGATGTCGGTAAAGTTGTTAGCCTGTCTAGCCACACCTGTAAGTACCGAATGAAAACCTGAACCCTGTTGTTGAAAATACGTTTACATTTGTTCAGGAGCAGGTATGGGTTCGATGTAGGAAGACTGGGGAACCTCCCTGGGGTCTCTGAACTTAGACCCCTCCTTAGAGGTATTACCTCATATTATCTGTGCAGGCATTGGGAGATAGAGTCACAGGACTTTGGACTGAAACCCCAGAAGTTCTTGTTTATTTCCCATGGAGTAAGGAGCATGTTTCCAAAGACAGCGAGTTAGCCATCGAGATGAAAGGGTCACTGTGGATCCTAGATACAAGATTTTTGAAAGAATAGATAAAGGTATTTGGAAGAAATACATGTGATTTTACTAGTGTTGGATTCAAAATTGAATTCTATTGTTAGAATTTTGGAATATTTTTGGCTTTCAGGAACCAGATGAAACTGCCCTCCATCTTGCAGTCAGATCTGTGGATCGAACTTCCCTTCACATTGTTGACTTCTTGGTTCAGAACAGGTAGGTGTTCTAAAATTAAGGGCAGGCATTTATTTTTGTTCCTTGGTATTTCTGAGGAAGCAATCAGATGCTGTCTCATTGCTTCAGTTGTGTTGCCAAGACCCTTGAATTCTTCCAGGTCTAAATGTGAATTAAGGGACAGAAAAAGTGCTGCCAGGTGTGCAGTGCTCCGTGCATCCCTAAAAAAAGCCCTGGAGTGTGAGAACAGGAAGTGGTATCTGAAAGACCCAGCTTCTGGTGCCTGGGACCGAGAGAGACAGCACGTAGCCATGGCTCCTGAGTTCTGAGCCCTGGGGAGAGAATCTGTGTCTCTGATTCAGATCCATAGCCACCATCCGTGCAGAGGCCTCTTCCTTGAAATCTCTCTTGCAGCTCGAGCAGAGTGCTCTGCGCAGTCCAGAGATGTGTGAGGAAAGAAGGATGCACACACTCCCCACTGGTCTACGCCGGAGATTATAAATGAGAACGCTGGGTTATGTGCGTTTTTAAATTAGAATCCCCTTTACTAAGAACCTGCATATGCAGTATGCCCTACAGTTTTATACATGCTGCTTCATTCATGTGTGTTCCCTGCCTGGCAGCCAACAGTCAGACTGCAGAGCTCAGGTATATCTTGACTCCCTACCCATGGTTTGGGTTGGGGAGAAGTGCTGATTAAAAACCACAGAAGCTGCTCCAAAAACAATGGAATATTTTGTACCCTCTCCCTTTTCCTGCTGGCCTGGGAGGAGGAGTGAAGAAATGGTGAGCAGGGCAGCCCAGGATCTGCAGCTCCTTCCCGAGGAGCTGTGGGTCAGCCGGGCTATGGTGGAAGCCGGCCAGAGGTCCTGCCCTTTGACAGAGCCGAATGCCAGCCTAGCACCTGGACACAGCAGGGGCTTAATAAATGTTCCCTTAGCTGGCCGGATGATGCCATTCCCCTGCAGTGTCCATCCCAAGGGGCAGGAGGACAATCCTGGTTTCTTTTCTTCCAATGGGAGAGGAGATATCAGAAAACAGGGCTCATTTTTGCATTGAAAACGTTTCTAGTTTTCTGATGGAAGCAGTGGGTTTGTCTCCTGACAGTGCTCTTTTCTGTCCCATTCTCTCCAGAATTTGACGGGCATCCCTAGCTGCAGGGCTGCCCACTCCACTGTCATATCAGATGATTTGTTCCATGTCTGAGGAGCACAAGCACCTCCTGTGGATAACATAGTCTTACTTGAAATGGGAAGAATTTTTTAAAGTCTTCTCAAGATTTCCCTCTTCACCTGTTCTCAGGGGGTGCTCCTAGGGCAAACAGGCACCTGGGAGCCTTGGGACCCTGGACTTTGGAGAAGTAGCTTTTCCCCTTCCTGGCAAGAGTGTCAGGTACAGAAAGCTCAGCCTCCTGGCCTTCCGTGGGACAGGATGGGCGAGTCATGCAGACGTGCTGAGGTCCTGCCCCCAGCGTGGCCTTGCAGCGAGAGGGAGGCGGAGAGTCGAGGGCCCACCCAGGTGGCACAGCTGCCCCGGCCTCAGCTCCTGCTCGGCGGCAGCACGGCTGCCATCTCTGCCACCGTGGGGGTCTTCCCCCCACTGCCTGTGCCAAGATGTCCTCATCCGCCCAAGCAGGGACGGTGTCACGTCTCACCCACCTGTCACACATCCTGATTGCGGGCTGTCTCTCCAGGCCACACGTCCCAAGCCCCTTCCCCAGGAAATCCATCCCTCGTCCTCCGTCCTGTGACTCCCTCTCCTTTCTCCTTCCTCCTTCCATTGTCTCGGGCAGTGGGAACCTGGACAAACAGACCGGGAAAGGCAGCACGGCCCTGCACTACTGTTGCCTGACCGACAACGCCGAGTGCCTCAAACTTCTCCTCCGCGGAAAGGCCTCCGTTGAAATAGGTGACCAGGCGTGGGCGCGGGCTGGGCGGCTCTGTCTCCCGCTGGCGGCTCCTGTGCTGCTGTTGGAAACTGTCCGCGTGCTTGGGGCCCTCCTGTCTGAGCGAGTAGAAACAAAACAACCTCTAAAGAGAAAAGAGCCTCCTCTTGAATGTACTTCAAGGCTGTTTGTGGTTTCAGTATTTATTAGCATGTTCACCATCCATTACTTAGACTGTGGCTGCATTTTAAGGCCCTTTATGGATAATAAGAAAGGTAACGGATAGGCCCTGAAGTTCTCAGTGATGCCGAGGGGATTTGTTCTTGCTTGGCCTTCATCCCTTCCCTCGAGGCAGGGGATCCCTGACAGGGCTTGGCCTTGAAGGCATCCAGCCGTTACCCTATTATAAGGAAATACTTTTGAAGAACCATTGATCAAAGAGTAAGGAGAGTAAAGAAAAAGACTCATAACTGCTCAAGAGCAAGTTTCCTTTTTTAAAAATTAATAATCAAATCTTATTGACCTGAGACTTAAAAAGTACAAGATGTGCAAAGTTTTAGATTGCTGAAAAGGTATTACATTGAAACGCCCAGAACTAGATTAAGTGTTTCCATTAGAGATTTGTTATGAGCTCCTTTATTGAATGGCTTATGGTTAAAGGATATTGATTTTTAATTAGTTGGTTACCTGAACAGTTGTTTTTTCTTGATTAAATCAAACCTTGTCTTCTAAAATCTTTTCTGACTGTTCTTTTCTCTGCAATTCTTTTCTCCCTATACAAGTAGAGCACAAATTCAACTCTGACAGTGTCTAACTGGATTTCATTGATCCTGTTTAACTTAACAGCGTCTTTTTTTTTTTTTTCTTAATTACCTCTATGTATCAGACTTTCCCTTACTTTTGCCATAATACTCACCTTTCCCTGCCTTGACTTCCAGCTAACGAGTCAGGGGAGACACCGCTGGACATAGCCAAGCGCCTGAAGCATGAGCACTGTGAGGAGCTGGTGAGTCTCCCCTGGGATGGAGAGGTGGCCCTGCCCCTGGAGCCCTGTCAGTGGTGTCGCCGAGCAGTTTTCAGTGTCCTAGTAGGACACACCAAGAATTGGTCTTCATTGGAGGAGGTTTATTGGGAGTCTTTATAGAGGATGTGACACCCCACCTTGCGATGAGACTTGGAGCACTGACGGGTTTTTCTGCTCATAGCAAGCATCAGCACCAGCCTTGTCCGGGATGCCTGGAACAGAGTCCCAGAGGCCTGGCACGCCTTTGCCTGTTCTCTGGTGTCACAGGCTGTGAGCGCCTTGCTTTACAGCACACAAAAGTGGACTTTCTTATTTGTTCTCCAAACCCAAATAATTTGGGCTGCTCTGCACCATCTTTTCCTTTCCTATTCTGGATGAAGAGGCAGTGTGGGCTGTGGGAGGAGGCTACTGGGATCGGGCCGAGCTGGGTTTACAGTGGGGTTCAACCACCGTGACTTGGGAAAGTCACTCAGACTTTCTCAGGCTTTCTTATTTGTAAAGTGGAGTCAGTGATACCAGATGACAGGGTGGTTGTGAAAATTAGTGTTGAATGGTATAAAGCAGTGACAAAGTAAGTGCTCAGTGAATGGAACTATTAGTAGTAAGTGCTAAGTAAATGTAGGATATATCTGTATCTGTCTGTCTATCTCCAGGTACTATTCTAAGTATTTTATATCTGTTAACTCATTTAATCCTCATAACTGCCTTATGAGACAGTTTCTACTATAATCCCCATTTTGAAGACTAAGAAACAGGCACAGAAAGGTTAATTAACTTGCCCAAGGTCACGCAGCTACTACTTGGCTATGCAGGATAACAGTTATGACCTCTACTGTATGTAATGAATGAACTTCTCTCTTGTGCATATACAATGGCCCTAGCTATCTACCTTCTTTGGGAGAATAAGAGAATAGTCATTCAAATCATTTTCTGCAGGGCTTGATTCTCCCAGATTGGTCAAGAAAGGTTGGGTTAGTGGTTAATGAACACATTCATGGTTCTGAGGTTGAGTTTGCTCCCATATGTAGTTGTTGATACCTAGAGGCTGATCATCATTATTTACATCTCAAATGTCTCTTGCCTGTGTACAGCACTTTACAGTTTATAGAGCACTTAATTTCAAGATTACTCTGTGAATTAGAGGGAGGCTAATGCATCTCATCTCTGTTGTAATGAGGAACCTTAAACCCAGAGATTTAGATAAACTTGCCTTGTGCTAGAATGTGGTTCTCTGCCTTCCGAGCCAGCCCTCCCCCTGCACGGGGCTTCCCTGTCTGCTGTTGGGATGTTTTGGTGGATGCCTGTTTTGCATGGCTGCCTGCGGGAGCTGCTCACTGACAGTCCCTCTGTTCTTCTCAGCTAACACAAGCCTTGTCTGGAAGGTTTAATTCTCACGTTCACGTCGAGTATGAATGGCGACTGCTCCATGAAGATCTGGACGAGAGCGATGATGACATGGATGAGAAATTGCAGGTTTGTACCAGATTGTAAGACGTTAAAAGGGTTTTGATAAGCCTCAATCAGAGCCATATGGATCCTAGCCTGTAACTATGGCAGAAAGCTGGTTTGTAAAAAAGAAAATATAGTTTACTTTTTGTTTTCATTGATCTCAGCTGGTTTTCGGTTTTACCCTTTCCAGTACTACCCTTTGTCCCCTAGCTCCTCCACACATCTAATGTAAAGCAGTGGTTAATTATGTAATCCTAGGTGGCTGCTCACCTTTTAATGTGAAGGAAAGGTATACCTTTGATGCTAGTGGGTTTTAGAGGAGGCTTACTCATGGAATAATGTCAGAATTGATTATGTATAACTGGTTATCACATTTAGCTAGATGATCTTAAAAACCTCAACTGAAATTATTATTAAACGACTCAGCTCATTGAGTCCAATTCCCTCTTTTATCAAGTAGGGAATTGAAGCCTCAGGAGAGAATTTGACTTGGCCAAAGGGAAACAACTATTTAGAGGCACATCTGGGACTAGAACCAAGCCTCTTGCCCTCTTGTCCAGTTCCTTGCACACAACACTCACTGTCTTGCATACTTTGTTGAATCCTGGGAGGGTTGACACCTTGAAAAAATTTTCAGAGATGAGATTCACATTCAGGCAGTCTGATGTCAAAGCCCAGACTCCCAGCTGCCTCACTGTGTTATCTCCTGTTCAGCAAGGTGTTACTACATGTGCCTGCAAAAGTGTTCCTTGTACAATTCGTGGGAAATGCCGTGTTCAACACATGTAAGTGGTTCGTATATTTTGTTTTTAACTGTAGGGCTGTTGAAGGACATCCTATTGAGGATGACCGCTGTTGTATGTATGGCATTTCCAAAATTTACTGGACTCTGAAAGTTCCTTGTTCATGGAATACTTAGTAACATCTGTACT
Organism: Choloepus didactylus; assembly: GCF_015220235.1. Classification (NCBI taxonomy): domain Eukaryota; kingdom Metazoa; phylum Chordata; class Mammalia; order Pilosa; family Megalonychidae; genus Choloepus; species Choloepus didactylus. The sequence goes on from NC_051326.1 coordinate 58,321,861, forward strand.
TAGTGATTCTTCGATTACAGAATAAGAAATGTCTTCACTGAATTAGATCCAAAACAGCATCGAAGTGGAAAGAGCTGCTTACCTATCTTTAAAAAAAATGAGAAAGCTTGAGACAGCTCATCTCAAAGCGCCTCTTCATAAGCAGTTCCCATTACATTCCCATGTTAGGAGCAAGTGGTAAAGAGAGCGGAGTCATCCAAGTAAAATTAAAATGCAGTGGCTTTGCTTTGTGGTCCTCAGTCTCATCTGCCTGCTCACTGTTTCCAGCAGCGTGTGGCATTGTGTGAATCGCCGGCAGCTGTATGCGTCCTGGGATTTTAAAACGTGTGTGAAGAGCCCCTCGCTGTTGAGTTCTGCACCTTGAGCTGGGTTCGAGCCATCGGTTGAGCCAGAGCCGAGACTGGAAGGCAGTCATGTGGGTGGGAGGAAGGACCACAACAGCTGACACAGGGCCCTCCTGAGAGGCTGGCACCGAGCTGGAGAAGCAGTTCAAGTGATCCCTGTTCAGCAGAGGGGAGTTAGGGTTAGCAGGGTGCTGGGGGTTAAATCGTATCCCCCACAAAATGCATGTTCAGGTTTGTGATAGGACCTTCAAGGATGTTGTTAGTTGAGGTTCCCAGACTGAAGAGGGGTGGTCCTCAGTCCTGTACGGCTGAAGTCCTTATAAGCAAAGGAAATTGGACACAGAGAAAGCCACAGGGAGCGGCCAGAAGCTGGGGTCAGCGGGACTCAGAAGAGAAATGAGAAAATGCTGCCATGTGCATTACATGGGACAGAAAAACCAAGGATCAGGGAACGCCACAGTCTTCAGAGAGAAAGCATCGCCTTGCTGATACCTCAGTTTTGGACTTCTACTCTCAAAACCGTGAGGCAATAAATTCCACTGTTTAAGCCAACCCATTGTATCCTATTTGTTTTAGCAGCTGAGAAACCAAAACTGTTTTTGGTACTAGAGAGTGGGGTGCTGCTATAACAAATACCCCCAAAATTGGAAACGGCTTTGGAATTGGGCAATGGATAGAGGCTGGAAGAATTGTCAGGGGCTTGATAGAAGAAGCCTCGTTTGCTTTGAAGACACTGTTGGTAGAAATACATTAAAGGCCTTAGGAGAAAATGATGAATATGTCATCCGAAATTGGAATAAAAGTGATCCTTGTTACACAGTGGCAGAGAACTTGTCAAAATTTTGTTCTGATGTTGAAAGTGAAACTTTTAAGCTATGAATTTGGATATTTAGCCAAGGAGATTTCCAAGCTAAGTGTGGAAGGTGCAGCCTGGCTTTGTGCAGCTTATAGTGAAATATGAGAAGAAGGGGATAAGCTGAGAACTAAACTCTCAAACACAAAGAAACCAGAAAGGGATGATTTGGAAAATTCTGAGCCAATTCAGAGTGTGCGCTCTGAGACTAGAGCCAGAGATGGCTTTACCAGGGACCTCCTTGAGCTTTTGGGAAGTGAATACCCAGAGAACAGGGCTTCACGTGAGGGTACAGCTGAACAACCTGCTACTAAAGAGGATGTGGCTGAACATGGATCTGCTCAGCCATCCCAGTGGAAGCCAGGAATGGAGGTTTTCCAGGAAAGAGCTGTCTGATGGTTTGAACCTGCCTGAACTGCATGCAAAGCCAACAGTGTTTTTGCAAAATTTGTATGAGCAGAACCACTGATTTGAAAGGAGCAGAGAAGGGATGAATTGAAGGAAGAGGGACTTCAAGGCCAGAGCCATGGAAGCTGAGGCATGGACTGAAAAGATCTTCTCATGCCAAGGGAGTGTGTGGAAAGGGTGGGCTCCCCCTTGCCCTGAGAGGGGTGGGCCTTGAGCCCTGTTGCTCAGGGAGAGTGCTGGCACCCTGATGCTCAGAGACAGTGGGGCCTGTGTCCTGCTGTTCGGGCAGAGCCTGGCCTCTGCACAAGAGCTTGGAAGGTGTGGGGCAGCTGCTCCATCAAGCCCAGAGGACAGACTCAAGCAATAGAAGACTCTGAGAACTTGAAATTTAGTGGGGTTTACCCTGTTGGGTTTTGGACTTGTTTGGGATCTGCAACTGCTATTTGCCTTCCAGTTTCTCCCTTTTGGAATGGGAATGTTTAACTTACTGCCTGTCCCTCCTTTGTATATTGGAAGCAGATAACTTGTTTTCTAAATTTCACAGGTCCATCAGACAGGAATTTTGCTCTAGGAGGACCACACCCATAGCAGATTTTGATGAGACTTTGTACTTAGCATTGTTCTAAAATGGTTTAAGGCTTTTAGGATGTTGTGATGGAATGAATGTATTTTGTGTTTGGGAAGAACATATCTTTTTGGGTCCAGAAGGTGAACTGTTGGGGATTGAATTGTGTCCCCCATGAAAGGCACATTCAGGTCCCAACCCGTGGCGCTGTGGGTGTGAACCCATTTGTAAACAGGACCCTTGAAGATGTCATTAGTTAAGGTGTGGCCACACCCAATGAGGGTGAGTCTTAATCTATATGGCTGAAGTCCTTTTGCGCAAAGGAAAATGGACGCAGAGAAAGAAGCCATGGGAAACAGAAGCTGGAAGTCAGTGGGACCCGGGAGAGAAAGGAGAAGATGCCACCATGTACACTGCCATGTGACAGAGAAAGCAAGGACAAAGGGTTGCTGGCAGCCACCCCCAGAGTGCCACAGTCTTTGGAGAGAAAGCATCACCTTACTGATGCCCGGATTTTGGAGGTATCCTAGCCTCAAAACCATGAGGCAATCAATTCTGTTTAAGTCAACCCATTGTGTGGTATTGGTTTTAGCTGCCGGGAAGCTAAAACACAGGATTAGGTGATTTGTGCAGGGTCGTCATGGTCAGTATAATGAAGCTGACATTTGAAAGATGAGTGAGATCCAAGTTACTTGAGGCATGAGTGCGTGTATGAGCTTTACACAATAGCACATGGCCTTCAGTTAGAGCAGAACTCGTTCTTATAGGGCTGGGGAGTAAATATTTGAGGCTTGCAAAACTAAAATATCACAGTCTTTGTTGTAACTACTCAGCTCTGCCAGAGTGGTGCAAAAATAGCCTAGACAGTATGTAAATGACCAGGCATGGCTGTGTTCCAGTAAAACTTAAAAACAGGGGTGGTCTACGGGCTGTGTTTTGCTGACCCCAGAGTTAGAGAAATTTCAAGAATCTCTTGCTTATGGGAAGAACTCATTGTTCTCACCTGAATTAACTGTTAGAGCTTTTGGGTATTACAATTGGGTGGCTAGAGCCAGTTATACTGTTAGGTAGTCAATGAAAGTATGTTTATAAAAGGAAACTACAGCGAAAATGCAGCACAAGGTTGAGATAATCCTGTGGCTAGTAAGATGAAGAAACTTATGTTTTAAATCCTTTCCAGGATGGAACATTTTAACTTGTACACCATGGTGCTTTTGCTTGTGCTTGTGTTTAAACATTACGACTCCCTTTCAACAGTTAGCCAAAATGGTGTGAATAAACAAGTAGAAATGGTCTACGTGAGGTTTTCACCACCAGATTGAACATCATAACCAAGACACACGTGTCTCCAGCTCACACACCTGTGCCCCGACCTTCCTTCTGCAGCCTAGTCCCAATCGACGAGAGGACCGGCCCGTCAGCTTCTATCAGCTGGGGTCCAGCCAGCTCCAGCCGAATGCCGCGTCCCTGGTCAGAGATGCCGCAAGCCTTGCCAAGGACAAGCAGAGGAGTTTCGTGCCCAGCATCCTGCAGAATGAGACGTACGGCGCCCTCCTGAGCGGCAGCCCACCGCCCACCCAGCCGGCAGCCCCCAGCACCACCAGTGCCCCCCCACTCCCTCCACGGAACGTCGGCAAAGGTACTAAACCGTCAGCAGCTCCTTGCTCGCGCGGAAAGGGCTTTGTGTTGTTTTATTTGCTTTAGGAAGTTTACAGTTGCTTTGTCCCCAACTCGATGACCTTTGGACCAATATCAAGATGTTTCGTTTTCATTTGGGATCTTTTGTTTTGTAGTTATTTTCTGTTTACTTCTTCAAGAAATTCCGTGAGTCTTATGATGCCAGGTGGTGGTAGAGTATCCTGACTTCATTCTCATTCTGGGCGGAGGTGTTGTGTGCACACGTGATTTGGGCTGATCTACTGGAGTGGTCTCCGGAGGGATGGGCCCGTTCCTAAGGCCGGTACCACGGGATGTTTTCCCACGGACCTTCTTTCTGTTTCGTTTCTCTTTAACTTTCACTGCTCACTAACCCTCCCTTTGCCTTGATCAGCTCCTTTTTTATTTCTCCCCTGCCTGCACTGCGAGCCAGCTTGTGACACCTCCCTGTATTTCTTACCTCTATGATCCCCAAAAATCAAGGATAAAAAAAAAAATTAATTTTGGGAACAAGGCTTAGCCTCATTATAAAAATACCAGATAGTCTCTGAGGGTAGTAGTGGAGGCCTTCGGTGTGAAAAGCATGCTGCATTTACCTCGATCGTTCTGTCACAGCATGCAGGAAGTCAGACTCAGCAGGTGATACTCTTTCTGTATTTATAAAAAAGGAAATTGAAGCCCCCCAAAGTGAAGTAATTTCACCAGTACCTAAGGCCAGTTGACCACGATCCTTGAATGCAGGTCCAATAAGTGACCCCCTCTGCTCTGGGCTAGGGTTGCCAGCCACTGCTCGTGCTTTGTAGGGGAAGACCAAGGAAAGACAAGAGCCTCCACAGCGTCTGGTATCCAGGCATGCTGGCTGCTGAGAGCTGGTGATGGAGTGGAGCCCATGTCACAAAAATAGTTTCTGTAGTAGCCAATTTCCGGGAAGGACAGAGTGTAGCTGAGGGATGGTGGCAAGCGGCAGACCGCCTGGTTTGTAGCGCTTCATCACGTGGCAGCATGCCGCGGCACCATGTGTGCACCCAGCGGTGGGACTAGACCTCCTTCCCCCTGCTGTCCTGAGCGCCTCACCCCCTCCCACACAGCTCTGCCCGCCCCCTCAGGGAGGCCCAGAAGAGTGTGGAAGAGCCTGTTTCCTGGTCCCTGGATCGCCTCCCCGCAAGGAGCAAACCCCCCATAGGCAGGCATTGCTGCAGGCAGACCTGGAAGTCAGCCCACTGGCGCCCTGCTCCCCCACGGGGTCCCTCACCCCCACAGTGCCCACCCTCTGCACACCCCGTATCACAGGCATGGTCCGAGCTTGATGGGGAAGTTCTGAGGAAGGAGGGAAGCTGCCAGCTGAAGCCCCACAGCCACCGCCTCCTCCCTGGGCCCCTTGCCAGGCTGGGTGGGACGGGCCGAGGGCAGGAGTTGTGGTTGGTCCTTAGGGGGGCACTGCATTGCCTTCTCCCTTCTTCCGTATCCCATATGCAGGCCTTAATTTATAAGGTCCCAGGTTGAGGTGATTTGGTCATCTCCATTACTGACTGTGTGTGCCATGCGGGGAAAGATTTTCATTTTCTCCGTTGGGTCAAATGAAAGGAATGGTAAGCACTTCATCTCAATTCGTTACTCTCCTAAGAGGAGACAATTGGGGATTTTTCTTCCTTTTTTTTTTTTTTTTTTTCCATTCTTGTCTTCAGCTTCATTTCCTCCTTTGATAATGTAGACTGTACTCCATGCCTGCTGTCCACCTCTGTTGATCTTCTCGTTTCCCCTCTATTCCACACTTGGTCTACAGTGGAATTCCCACACAACAAGTAGTAAAGGGCATTGCCATCTGCATGCCCTGCACTGGTGGGGCAGAGTTTGTCCACCGCAGGACAGGTGCAGGGCTTCCTCCAGACGCTGCAGCGGGCCCCGTAAGGGTGTGGCCCGTTTCTGTTTCCAGGCCCAGCCGTCGGACCCGGGGCCACCTCGGCTCTGTGCCCCTGAGTAGATGTTACTCAGCAGGGAAGAGCGAGGACTTTGTGAGGCAGAGGAAGGATGTGTGGACAAGGAGATGCCGTCCCTTTTTGTGGTCACCTGAACCTGCCTGACTTCTAGCCAGAAATGTGAGCTCAGGAGGTCAGTTGAGAGAGCCCTTCACTTACATTCTTTGATTTGCACCTTCTCTTCACCAACTTGGTTTGAGGACCCCTGGTGCTTGTCTTTGAATAGTAGCAACTCCCATGGGCTGGGGAGAAAGGGTTTAATGGAAGGACACTGATGAGCTGATGTTCCGGAAGTCCTGAAGGTAAAGCTCAGGAGGTGTAATTTTGGTTGTTTCCCTCTTTAAACAGTATTTGCATTTGGAAAACAAATCAAGAATTTTTTAAATTTCACAATAAGATTGATAAAACCAGCTGGGAATTTTCTTAAAGCATCTTTGGTTTGGCGAATGTCAGTATCTATCTTCCAGATACCAGAGATGAGAATAAAAATATTCCGTGTTCTATTTGTTGTCTTGATGCTGTTCTAGAAGGGTCATGTTTGCCATTTTATAAGGAAGAGGATCAATAATGCAGTGTTCTGTTTCTGTTTTTGTTTTGTGCGTGTGTGTGCACGTGCGTGTGTGTGCTTGGGTTTAGTTCAGACAGCCTCCTCAGCTAACACCCTGTGGAAGACAAACTCTGTAAGTGTGGACGGTGTAAGCCGGCAGCGATCTTCGTCAGATCCGCCAGCTGTCCACCCACCGCTGCCCCCTCTTCGCGTGACATCTACCAGTACGTTGTTTCCTTTTTCCTTTCTTGCCGGTGCGTTTTGTAGATCTGGATGGCAGAGGGTGCTTTCGGCTGCCAGAGGGGGAGAGAGCTGCAGAGCCACTCACTCCATCAGCGCAGACGTGCGTCCGAACTGTGGCTCTTCCACACGTGGCCGCCCCACGTGGCTACCCCAGCTCTTCTCAGCCTCCTCTTCCCCAGCCGCCAGCTCCTGCCTGTGCCCCACCCCTGTAGCTCAGCCCAGCCCCCAAGATGGCCCACTCACTCTCTTCCTTTCTTCCTAAGCATTTTAGCAACATTAGTCCAGGGCTTCCCGTTTTGTTTTTTGTTTTGTTTTGTTTTGTTTTAATCAGTATTTGGGGATGGACACTCAATATTGGGATCACAATCTGGGATATGGTTTTCTTCAATGTCAGCATAGATTTGAAAGTCATCTAAAACGGGGGGACAGAGATTGTGGGAAGAGGTTTATTCTCCACCATGCAGTCTTCCACCGTGGCTTTCCCGCTGCTGCCCCTTCCTTCCCTGTCTCGACCGTAGGAGGAAAGGGTAGCTCCAGCACCTCTGGGTTTAATTGCTTTGAGAGCTTTTAGAGTATTTTCTAAGCCAAGTGCCCATGAACAGACATGGACTTTAGGAAAATAAGTTAAAATAAAGACAAGAAGCCCCCACACAAGCTACAGTGAGTGCCACATGTCTCTAAGCTGGACCTTAGCGTAGTGCCAGCTCCTTCCTCCTCCAGGACACCAGTGGCAGAGCCGTGAGTGGGGTGTCTGGCAGGGTGCTCGTGAGGTCATCTGAGGCCCAGCAGTGGGTGTTGGTGGGGAGCAGGGGAGAGCCGAAGACGCCCCCAAGTCGTGCAGCAGGGGCCAGCGCCCACTTCCCTGCCTCTCATTCCTGCTCCCTGGTGCTGTAGATACTGTGTGCTGGAGTCAGTCTTTGACATTGCCTCTAAAATAGAAATGGAAAGAACGAAGAAAGAAAAGAAAGATTGTAGACTGGTTCCTTCCTTTTTCCCAGCCCAGAGTCCCTGTCTGGCCGGCCGGTGGCCTCATTCCCTCTGGCTTGTCCTGGGGGAGAGCAGCTGAGCTGCTTACGGGGCCGCCTATGCTGAGGCAGGTCGCACCTGCAGTGAGGAAAACAGGTGACGTTGCTAGACCTGCAGAGAGGGCGTTCAGGTTTGCTGGGAGTGGGGGGGTAGGAAGGCATGGGTTCAACACCTAGCTCCGTTTCTTACTCGCTGTGTGACTCTGGTAGGATCATTTCTCTCCTGGAGCCTCAGCCTCCCGCCTCACAGTGAGTGGAGCCCTGGGCAGAGTTCACTACCTTTCCTCAAATCTGACCTGGCTCAGTAGCCTGGTGCAGCGAGTAGAGTGCCGTTCCCTAAGGCAAAGAGAATGCAGGCCCAGGAGTGCAGAGCTTCCCCAGGCAGAAAGTGGTGCTGGAACTGGGCCCAGACGTCAGCTGCGGCTGCTGCCTCTCCGGCCTCTGGTCAAGCCGGAAGCGCGGTGGCTTCCCGCCGGGGAGCTCCAGCTGAGGACTACTCGCCGGCGAGGGGAAGAGTTTTCATCAGAACGTCAGGCTTGCAGCTTCCTTGTTAGTTTGGAAAAGACCCCCTGCCCCCTTCCCACTAATCGCTGTTTTCTGAAAATCAGCAATGAAGCAGCAGTAGGTTTTTTCCTTAGTAAATATCATAGAACAAAGGAAGACAGTCTCTGAAAAGCCTTAGGCCAGAAGGCTGGGCGTGTCTGACCCTCTGTATTTCTCTTGTTTTCTCTCTCCACAGATCCCCTGACTCCCACGCCACCCCCTCCTGTAGCAAAAACGCCCAGTGTGCTGGAAGCCTTGAGTCAGCAGAGCAAGCCGGCCCAGCCGGGGGTCCCGCAGGGCAAGCCCACGCCGCCGCCCCTGCCTCCCCAACCGCCCAGCCGCCTCCCGCAGAAGAAGCCCGCTCCCGGGTAACCTGTGCCCCTCACCCGTCCCGCCGAGGGCCCGGCAGAGGGCTGCGGTCCTGGCTTCTTGTATTCAAGGAGCTTCCAAAATGCAGTGACCCCACCTCGGCTCATCTGCTGAGTTGTCTGTATGAACATTGGAAACCGCCAATGTTTCTACTCCTGCAGTGTTCCTCACTCATTCATCGGGTCCCATAAAAGTAATTCACCTTAGGAACTCGTGTAAAAGTTCATAAGAATTTTTAAACTGTAAAAATTGCTTACAAATGTATATACTATATTCACATAATGAATCCAGATGTCTGTTTAGTACAGACACTGGGATGTTTGGAGTTGAAGTCCTCAGGACACCAGGCCATCTCAGTTCCTTTTCCTGAATGTGTGGACCCTCTGCAAACAGGCATTCGCCTATGTAAACAATATAGCCAGCAAATCAGGAGATTGATCTGTTCCTACCCTCTAATCTTTAGACCGCATTCACGTTTTGCAGCTTGTCTGAATAATGTCCTGTATTGCAAAGGGAACAGTTCATGGCTCTTAATTTAGATCTTTATTATGCAAAATGGTTCATCTTAGTGGAAATGATATTTAGAAGCCAAGATGTAGGTGGTGGGTGTGCTGATTGCTATTGGGGTATCCCTGCTCCCAGGCCCTCCTAGGATCATAACCAGGGAATGCACACACACACATACACACATATTCATCTCCACTTTCCCTTGTGCTAAGTAACATACCACGCCACAGCTTCCTGACGTAAGACACAGCTGTTTTGTTATGTTTATGAACTCCCTGTCAGGATTTTGAATAGGCACAATGGAGACAGTTTCTCTTTGCTCCTCAGTATTGGAGCCTTAGCTGGAAAAGACTCCAGTGCTGTTCTGGTTTGCTAATGCTGCCATTTTGCAAAATACCAGAAATGGATTGGCTTTTATAAAGGGGGTTTATTTGGTTACAGAATTACAGTCTTAAAGCCATAAAAGCTTCCAAGTCATAAACATGAGTACACCTTCACTGAAGAATGGCCAGTGGCATCCAGAACAGCTCTGTTGTCTGGGAAGGCACATGGCTGGCATCTTCTTCCTTTGCTCCCGGGTTGTGTTTCAAAATGGCTTTCTCCCAGGATGTTTCTCTCTAGGCATCTGGGGGTGTTCTCTTAGTTTCTCCCAGGCAAACTGGAATAGCAAGAGTCTACTCTATCTTCAGTGGTCATCTTCAAAATGTCTCTGTTGGCTGTAGCTGCTCTGAGGTCCTTCTGTTTGTCAGCTTTTATAGGGCTCTAGTGATCAAATCAAGAACCACTGTGAATGGGCGGGGCCCACGCTTCCATGTAAATAATCCAGACATTTCACTCATAGTTGATTGAGTCACATCTCCATGGAAACACTCAATCAAAGAATTCCAACTAATCAACACTTATACCTCCATCCCCACAAGATTGCATCAAAGAACATGGTGTTTTGGGGGACATAATACATCGAAACCGGCACAAGTGCCAAGAGTGATGACACCACAGGGGCTGCTTGTAAGCAGGGGCTGGTGTCACCTCGAGGTGTCTTCACGCCACAGTTGGTATGGTTGATGCTATCAGTTGGAACCTCAGCTGGGGCCATTAACCTGGGGCACCGACGTGTCCATGGCCTCTCCGTGTGGTTTTCCTCATGTCATTGCGGCTGGACCAAGAACAGGTCTGAGAGCTAGACCTTGGCCCCAAAGCTGGCGGAAAGTCACTTCTGCCGTATGCCACTGGCCAGACAGTGGCAGAGCCCAGGTTCACATGGGAGTGGGATGGGGGCTGGGGAGTGGCACAGGAGTGTATTTGTAACTCCTTCTCCCGGTAATGAAGAACCATAATTATGCTCATATTGACTAATTGGTCAGTACCCTCTCCCATCTGCCTCCACCTCCTCCTCTGTGCAGAAGCCTTCCTTCCCCTGCTGGGGCTCTGATTCCCATTCCCGGACCCCCTGTTGGTTGCCTTTGTCACCTTGCCCAAGCTCTGACTCCCTCTGCCCCCGCCACGTGGAGAGCACGCCTTCCTTATCCCCGTGGGCTGTGATGCCCCTCGTCAGGCCACCCCTCCTGTGGACGCCTCCTCTTTCCTCTCAGCTAACCGGCCCCCCATGAACACACTCCTCGCTGTGCCCGTGTGGGCCTGTCTCCATCCCTGCCACCAGGGAGCCTTTCGCCCCTTATACACTACACTCTTCATACTCTTAATGCCTTAACTTTCTCCCCGTTTTTTTTCTCCTCACTCTTTTAATGTAATTCTTACTACTTCAGATGTCGGAATTAATCAGATGTCCCACCTTTCCTCTCAGTGTACCACGTCTTCTCTTTCTATTGACGTGAGCTAACTGCTGTAGCAAACCATCCCAGGGTCTCAGTGGCTCAGCAAACACAAGTTGCCTTCTCACTCCCACCGACTCCAGTGTGCGTGTTCCCCGTTGTGCACAGCCCCCGGGGGGACTCGGAGCCCCAGCCCCGCCTGCCTCCTGACTGCACCTTCTTTAGCCCCTCGGTCCGGGGTTGCTTCCCAAGGGAGAGAGCCCGTGGGGGAAGACCTGCCAGACGCTGAGCCTCCTCGGCCCGGAGTGACCCACGTCACGTCCACTCGTCCTCCCTTGACCACGTGGCCCCACCAGATGCCGAGGCTGGAAGTGCAGCTCCTGGCCGGGCAGCTGCTGCCTTGCCCCTGCCCTGTGGAAGGAGCAGGCCTTTTCCACCGCCAGCTGGCCGCCTTTGCCGCCTTCTAGTTTCCATTTTTATATTGCTTGCTTGTTTTTTCAGTATATTTTTGGGGAGATTTTCTCAATTGTATCTTCCAATTCTTTCATTGAGTTCTTCATTTCTGCGATCATATAATAATTTTCAAGTGCCCTTTCTAGTCTCTGAGCTTTTTTATAGTTCCCTATTTTTGTATCATGGAACCATTTTTTTTTCCCTTATTTCTCTAAGAATATTAATGATGCTTTTTTATGTGGTGGTGTTTTTGTTTTGTTGTTTGTAGCTTGTTTGTTCTGTATTGGTTTTTCTCTCTCTGTTTTGGCCTCTGCCGTGTTAGAGGTTTTAGAGGTTAGAGGTTTTCCCTGTTGACTTGGGGTTCCGTGCCTGTGTGCCTGATGGAGACTGTACCCTCAAGCTCAGAGCCACCAACGTGCGTTTCTCCATCAGGTGATCTGACTTGGGCCGTTTTCTTGCTGGGAATCCCTGAATTGGGTCTTTTTTTTTCTTGGGCTGCTCAGATTCCTAGTCTTGCCCGAAGGGTTTCAGTTTGAGTAGAGAAATAAAGTTAAGCTTTTCCTTAGTCTCTGTCTTTTTTTAAGATTTCCCTGACACCTGCACCTGGAGACCCTCGGTGCAGGCCCTCCTCTTAGCCTCTCTGAGGATGGCGGCTTCTGGTCTTTAGGGGTCAGGGTTCTTAGAGTTGGGGTAGAAATCAAGGAATTCAGTAATTCCTTTGGCAGAGTTTTGACCCGTCCTTCTGTTGATAGCCCCAGCTTGTCTCCACGTCCAGAGCTTCTTGAGCCTTTGGGGGACTCAAGGGAAAACTGGAGCTCTTCGGGGCTTTCCTTACTGTCAGCTTAGGATTCCTCTTCCTCAGATCAACGACACCAGTTACAAATCATCCTTCCATTTCCAGCATCCAACATTTTGTTTCCCTTTCAGTTCTCTTTGTTTGGGGGAGTGTAAATCTTTTTTTAAAAATATTTTTCCTTGGGAGGAAGTAGAAGTAAATGTATTTCAATCTGCGATTTTTAACCAGAAGTTTCTCAGAATTCTTTTAATGCTGATTTGCAAGACAGCTTCCTAAAATGAACTTGCATAGCCTCGGCTTCCTGTTCTTAAGTAGCGCATGTCCAGTATAACGTTCCTGGGTCATGCTGCGGTGAAGATGCTCTCCAGTGGGGTGAGAACGCTCTGCCTCCACTGCAGGGCACAGGCTGTGTCCCCTCAGCCCCAGCTCCTTTCATTCAGCGGCCGTCCTTCCCACAGGCGAGCGTCTCACAGTCCTGTAGCAGCTCGAGTTCAGGCACTCCTCTTCACGGCAGCCGCGGGGTCCTCTCCCCGTCCCCTTCTGTGGGCTTTCTTCTTTCTCGCCTCATACCCGCTTGGCACATTCCAAGCTGCTGATCTTTAAGAGACCTAGTCACAGGTTGACGTTGTGATGAGGAACCAGTGGGCTCTTGGACGTCACCAGAGGGAAGCTCCAGGATGAGCGGGTGTCACTGTCCGGTACCAGGTCGGCCTCCAAGGCACCTCTTGCTACTTTCTGCGTTCTCAGAAGAGTTCCAGCGAGGGGTTGCTGGATAAGTTTCCTCTCTAGCCTGGTCTTAACTGCTTTTAGATCTGGCTGGAAGGCAAAGGGGGCAGGTAACGTGGGTGTTAGAGTATGTCCAAGACAGGTTTGGGTGAATTGAATCCTGTTGTAAATGCCTAGTGGAATTCTGCTTTTAAGGGAATACACTGGCAGGCCCTCTTCTTAAAGGAAAAATCCCTTCCTCTCCCCAATCTGACTCCCCATAATTTTGTCCTTGTTAGAAATCTGGATTTGCACACTTGCTGTCTTAGAGCAGGGATCAGCAAACGGTACAGCCTGTGAGGTGAGAATGGCTTTTCAATTTTCAAATGGTTGAAAAAAATCAAAAGAAGAATATTTCATGACATTATGGAATTACGTGATATTCAGATTTCAGTGTCCATAATTCCAGCTATATTGGAACACAGCCATGCTCAGTCACTTACCTATTGCCAGTGGTTGCTTTCACGCCACAGTGGCAGAGGTGAAAGTTGCAAGAGGCCATGTAGCCCTCAGAGCCTGAACACTGTTCTGTCTGGGCTTTTAAAGAAGAGGTTTGCTGGCCCTTATCTTGGAGGATCAAGCCTTTCTCATGAGCCTTTTGCAGTTGGGGGTAATGCTGAAGGCTGAGGGGTCAGCAGGTGGGCACGATGACTTCTGCTGACACGTTACACACCAGGAGATTCTTTAGACTGATGGGGCCTTTATTTGTTATGCCTTTTCAGTTCTTCAAAAATAGAAGCAAAATCAATGTTCTGTTTTCTTCACCTTCCTTCTGAGACTGCAGGCCCTGGGCCCAGATTGGGTTCATTCTGGGCAGCAAAGAAAGTTCTGATGCAAGTCTGTAACTGAAAGAATTCTGTCCCATGCTTCTCTCTCCAGTCCTCTCTTCTGTTCTCCAGCCCCCTCTGTCACTTACCAAATCCCAGCCAGGGCCTTGCTCTGTGCAAAGTCCGGCAGGATTTGCAAGGAACTTGATAGTTCCTCCTTTGGCTCATCACAGACGTCCTGTCACTTGACCTTATTTTGAGGGTCAACAGAACTGCTAGCTCCTTTTGCAAATAAAAATGATAAGAAACCCATTTATCCAGGTCTGACAGACAGCAAGTCTGAGTGTTAATAGATCCCTGTCTCCGAGCCCTGAGAACCAGCTCCCCTTCTTGGTGTCTCTACCTTCTGGCTTTGGTACATACAGGACCAGGAGGCTCAGATGGGGGCTTAGCCTGTGGATACACAGTGGACACAGGCAACAGGCAGCAGGAGCCACAGTGTGGGGGCTTGAGGGACAGCGGCTGATGCCTGTGTGGGTCCTGGCAGAGCCACCAGGGCCCGGGACCGAGACTCAGCCATGCCCTTGTACACATGAAGAGGCCAAGGCTCAGGGTGGGGAAGAGAATTGGCAAACTGGGGGCAGAGCTAGTGGCTAGAGCTCAGCTTCTGGCCCATGCCCAGGTTGTTGGCTTCAGGCCCAGCTGGGCAGAGATGCTTTGGGAGGAGCCCTGGTTAGGATCAGGAACCTGAGATCTAGGATGTCTCTCATTCTTCCTTTTTCTAAAAAAGGGATAGTTGAACGAGAATTGATGACATCAGCTCACACGTTTTAAACGTAAATACTCGTGGTTCCCTTATCAAAGGGGTGATGAGGGACAGGTAATGTGCTGCCAGTAAGTCTGTTTGTCCCTTTCTTTGTAGGGCTGACAAGTCGACCCCACTGCTCAGCAAAGGCCAGCCGAGAGGACCAGGTAATTATTTGATCTGGAGCTGAGGTTTTTCCTGCTTGGTCTGTTGGGGCAAAAAGAGTCATGTTTCCAGCCAGGTGGTCTCCCCTGGGTCGGGCCCCATTCTGCGGCCGTCCTTCCCTCAGCAGAGCCTCTCACGCTCCCAGGGAGCCTGAGTCATGGGGCACGCTGCACCCCATGTTCCTGTTCCCTCCTGCTGACGGGGATCAGGAGCCAAAGGAGAAGGTGGTGTCACCTAACCCCCCTCGTGTCACGTGTGCCTTGCACACGCTATAAAGGCTATGTGCGAGTCAGAAGGTTCTTGGGACTTTTAGGGCACTTTGTGCCTTTCAGACGTGACATTACAGATTTTGTTCCTATCTCCTGTTTAACGTTGGAGCATATTGTAAAGTTGATTTGTTTTGGTCTTAAAAACAGTGGCTCTCTCTGGAACAGAAGCTCTGGGTTCCCTGTCCAGCACGTTGGCCATGCAGCCACCAGCACCCATGCCCAGGAAGTCACAGATTGTAAGTGGAAGCACGAGAGTTCCTCCCCTTTGCTGTAGCCAGGAGTGTATAGACCTTTTTCTCTGCGGGCTGGGGGAAGAGGGAGGGAAGAGGCTGCTTCTTGGCTCCCTGGCTGTTTGGACCTGACTGGACACAGCCCCCGAGCACACTGGCCGGCCCGCGTGGCCATCCCGCCCCGGCTCCCAGCACAGAACCCCCATCTGTCAGCAGCAGGCTCCACGCCCGCCCTTTCCCGTCTCTGTGTGTGCTGCTTCCTCTGCTGGGGTGTCTTCCCTTCTCTCCTCCTGTCCTGATTCATCCCACCTCCCCAAGTCTCCTGGCTCCTGAGCTACACTCATCAGACCCATCTCGCATCCCGTGGGCTTTCCCGGGCCTGGCTACAAGACCATTGTGACCAACTGGAAGTCAAGTGGCCCAGTTCTGTGCCCTGAGACCTTATGCCTTCCTGCCACAGGAACATTTGATTTCTCTCCTCTCCTTTGACTTAGACAAAGTCGAAGCCCAAGCGGGTCAAAGCGCTTTATAACTGTGTGGCCGACAACCCAGACGAGCTGACCTTCTCCGAGGGAGATGTGATCATTGTGGATGGGGAGGAGGATCAGGAGTGGTGGGTGAGTCTGGTTGGGGCCCTGCACAAGTCTGGGGAGGGGCTGAGCGGAATCCCCTGCCCGCCTGGCCTGCGTGAGCTGTTCACAGGTGAGGTTCTCTCCAGCTCCCCTCGAGCAGGGTGCGAGTGCTGCTTTCCAGTCCACGGGGCTGCGGACTCCTGTCTGCCCCGTAGCATCCTCAGCTGTCTCTGCTTCTGTTCCCACCCACCTGTGAGGGGGCCTGATTCTCTCCCCATCGTTCTTTGGGTTTGAGGGTTTTTGCCATCCCCACCTTGCTGGTTTAGTGGAGTGAAGGTTTAGGAGAGCTGACCCAGAGGCCAGGATCCCCAGGTGTCAGTCTTGTTTTGGAAACTAGCTGGGGGCCTAGTCAGACACCCTGGGTGGGAGTGGGGGTGAAAGGAGCACAGGGTGACCCTAAGAACCCAGACTGAGCCATTTTCAGGCTGGGTGACCTTCTGTCTTTAAGCCTTTGCTGCTGCTTCTAAAGGAAGGTAGCCCCAGAGCATTGCTGCAAAGATTGAATGAGCTCAGGTATACAGAGCATCCAATAAAAGTCAGCTGTTACAAAACGAGGGTCATAGAATTAAACGACTTATGTAAGGTACGTACATGGGTTACTTGGCATTGTCTGTGGCTGACATGCTAACGGCCTGGCTCCACAGATTGAGCGCCGATTGCAGATAGTTCACAGTTGTTGTGAGAACTCAAATAGGACCTCTGGAGATTGCTTTGATTGTCAAGTGCAAAGAGTTTTAATATTGTTCTTGGTCAGTACCCCTACTAGAGCCCCCACCTGTGTTTAAACTGGGACATGGCTGGATTCCAGTGTCTTCCTTGTGGCCTCGTTTTCCCTTGGGGCATTGAACACTGCCTCAGTCAGGAGCTCTTCTCTCCATCAGCCTTGCCACGGCCCAGGCAGCAGAAGGGATCCGCTCCGGCTGCTTTCTGGGTGTGGGGAGCTCATTCTGCCTCTCTGCTTCCTGAGCGCCTGTGGGCGTGCCTGGCCCTGCGCTTGTGCCCAGCCTGCAAAGAGGGGTGCAAGGATCGCAACTTGTTCACCTCCCCCAAGCTGCCCTCCACCCTCCGGAGACCTGCCGGCAAGCAGAAGGGGGCAGGCCCGGCTTTCGCACTGTGTAAAATACCACCATAAGGACAGGCCTCCAGCCTGACCACGGGCTTAGCCATATGGAAAAATGCCTGCTTGTTTCCAAAAGTGGAAAATATAGAAAAGAGAATAGCTGCTAACCATGATCTCAACCCTCCCTACCCCAAGAAACCACCGTTCATATTTTGGTCATTTTCTTTTAGACTTTTATTTGCCCACATATTTCACATATTTTACATTGTTGTGAAAATAAGTGGATTTACTGAAGTCTACCATAAATGCTTGATAAATTTAAATGGGACTAAGTCACGTTGTTGCCACTTTCTGTGCCTGTGTAGTTCACTCTTTTCTGACACTCAACTGCTTCATCCATTAAAAAAACAAGCAAAGAAAAGGCAAGGGGGGTGCGGTGGAAACGATAGCCGCCCTGTCCACCTTGCCAGGCTGCCACGACCAAACGATGCTGTTTGCGACAGTGTCCTTAGGTGTGGGCTCCGAGACCTCTCCTAGAAGGGGCCTTACACAAAACAGGGGCAGGCGATTTGAAAAGTGAGAGGAAAAAGGAAAAAAATAGCTGTGAAGTTTTACCCAAGTTAGAATAGATTCTTCTGAACAACAACAAAAAATTTACCCACATGCCAAAACGCCCTTTGCACTTTCCAACATTTGGAATTTCTGTAACAAACTTAACTTTTACTCGTTTCAGATTGGCCACATTGATGGAGATCCCAGTCGCAAAGGAGCGTTCCCTGTATCATTTGTGCACTTTATTGCTGACTAAACTGCTACTGAACAGAAACCTTTCTTTTAACAGTTGTTATTTATGTTCCTGTTTCATTACTGGTACCAGCTGCCAGGCAACCAGTTTCATGAATTGTATTGTATTGTAGCCCACTTTCTCTAAGGCCATTGTTCTGTTTTAAAACTCCAAAGGCAATTTTTATACATAAATGGTTTTTATAATTTACGGTATTCATGAAACATTGCTGTACTTTTAATAGGAAAAACTGAATTTCCTAGAAGGTGAACTGAAAAGTTGCTTTTAACTACATAATCAAGATCCTGAATTTAAACCTGAAAATGTTTAAATTAAGAGTACTGGAAATAAATCTTCAGTGTGCTTTCCTTGGCCTGATTCTGGAGACAGTGACCTGTAGAGCAATTATTATTTTAGGGAGCCAGTAAAATGTTGCTTAGAAGTCCATAGCCCAGCCCTGGACTTCCGATAAAATGCCGTCAGTTCACCTTTAAGGGACGTGTGTTCCTTTGAAATCAAGCCTATGTTCGTTTAAGGTAACTCGGAAATTTACACATTAGTGTTGCACTTCCTAGCTCTCATTTGTGAGTTGCAACTCTCCTTATATCCTGCATGTGTGTATAACCTGTTATTGTTAGCAACCACACTTAATAAAAAATGATGGTTTATTACAACATATGGTAAAAAGCAGATAATTCAGTTCCAGGAGATTATGTAAAAACTGTATTTCCTGAATTTGGTTAAAAACTAAGGATGATGGATTGCAAAACAGTTCTTTAAACTAGTTATATGCTTTAGATTTTTTGGAATTTGCCTTCTTGAACTTCCTTGATCACACAGAAAGCAATTATACACAAATAGAATATTGTGGTGCAGGCCATGATATATTAACACATCTTAATTGCTGTTTCCTATTGAGTGTACTGCCTTCCCTTCCTAGCACATGAGAATGTTTACTCAGTTTAGTGTCTTGCCTGTATATACTGTATCAACAGGAATGGTAGTTACACTGTCTTGAAACCTAATCTGTCCATTTATTTGTAAAATCAAGTTTATCAGAAATCTGTAGATCCCAGGTAAACAAAATACTCCCAAACATCCCGATTTTAGTATTAAGTCCATCATATCACACTCAAACTTTAGCTGTGGGGGTGGGGGGAATTAGGTTGTATATGATAAAATCAAAATTCATTAGCTTAATAAACTTGACTGTCATACCTCTATTTACTAATTGTGAGCATAAGCTTCATACTAGGAATATTGGGAATTTTGGCACTTCTTGAGAATAAACAGGCATACGATGCCCACTTGGATTTTTTCAAAAAGTAAAGGAATAAATTTAATATAGGTTTGGAAAGCGAGGCAACAGTGCTACGTTGCACTTGTGACGATGGTACATTTGATTGAAGCAGCCTTTACCATGCAAGACTCTTGTAGGTGTAGTTTTCTTTTTGTTTTTTTTTAAATGCATTGTTATTTTTTGTTGCTATCATAAAGACAGAAAAAACTGGAATGTTTTATGATGTTGTACAGCAATTGCTTTTTGCCTTTCAAAGTTCTGGGTGAAAAATGTGTTAGATCTGTAATTAAAGTCTTTTTTTAAAGCACTACATCTATTTTCACTAATTGTTAATTTCCATTGTTTTGAACCCTTCATTTAGTTAATTCTCCCATAAGTTTAAGAAAGTAAACAAATATATTTTGCACAGTGCACTTCTTATGTATATTTTAACACAATCCCCCAGCATCCTGTATCTTCTAGTCAGCTTTTTGACTGCCTGGTGCCAGCTAGCTAAGGAATTAAAGTTGATTCATATCAGTATGTGAACTCCATTCCCAAACAAATCTATCAGGTTCACTGGTACATGAATATCTAGGAAATATTTTTCCATTGTACAATTTGGTGGTGCTATTGTGCAGTAATTATTATTATTCTTGCCAGAGAAATTATATTAACTTCCCTGCTAATATCCTTTCCTAGGTATTTGCTCTTTGCAAATTAAAAAAACAAAACAATTGAGAGAAAGGAAAATGTTGTAGATATCTATTTATATTTAAAGTTTACATTTCATGAACTTCAGCTGCAAGATTCTGGCATTTTGCATGCCATTTTCCATCAGATGTGACTTCAGAGGATAATGACTCAGAAATGTGTGCACAGACTAATAGTTACTATGTTATCTGTTAAGGAGTGGATAACATGCAGCTTAGAATGCTATTTGAGATGTATGATATTCAATTCATTCACCTGATTACTTTGGTCTAGTTGCAGCGCAACTGTATATATTGTATAACCTAAATCAATTCTTATTTTCATTGTCCTTAATGCAGTGATTTATAATTAGAGCATGTTTAATAAGTTTACTCTTCCTGTTAACTAGTCATTTGACTGGAAAAAAATAAAATACTTTTAAATTGACATGGTTTTATTTTTCATGTTTTTAATCTTTAAGGTCTTGTGTATTAAGATAGTCCTTATTTAGAAAACATGCACTAGTGTAAATATACTTGAAATTCTTTAAATACTAGTTTCTTTTAGCATGAACAGTAATATTAAAATTGTGGTCTGTTAGCATATTATGTTGACAACGCACTTTTAAAAATTTACTTTTTGTAAATTGTTGGCAGTGTCACTGTTCCCGAACAGCACGAACCCGGGTCCCCAGTCCACGCCTTCTGACTCACTAGCTCTCCCAACACTGCATCAGTGCACAGCTGGCTACAGAGGCGACTACCTTTGCCTTGCTCGGACAAGTGCTTCGTGTCTACTCCCCACTGAGTGGACTTGTAAGCTCATTTGGTTTAGAATGACAAGTGAGGTTTTCTCTCTAAATCCAGAAAGCACATAACTTCATTGGGAGTTAAGACACTCACATTTTAATATAAAAACAAATGATCAATATTTTACACATTTCCTTTTCTTCAAAAAATCTGGAACAAAGGGATCACTTCAAATTTTCATAATACTTCAACACTGCAGATTGAAAAAGAATCATTTAGAAAACATCTCAACTTTCTTCCAAATGAAGTTAACTTCCACTTGATGGCAGAATTCAGGACTTCTCGGATGATAACACAGAGTCAAAAGCAGTGGATAAAACTTTACAAATTGCTTGTGCTTGTTCCTGAGTTAAGTGAAAAGATACAGTTAAGGCAATGATCATGCGTCTCTTCTAGAATTGATCTGACCCTCTGGCATCTCTCCTCTGCCTCCGCAGCAGCTGTGCAACGCCCTCTCCACCCGCCTGCCCTGGCTAGCAGCATAGCTGGTGTTCCCTGCACGGGGGGCCCGCGCTGCAGCCCGAAGAGCCTTGTGGCTCAGGGAAACCCAACACACCACTCTCCCCCACGTGCTTTACATTTACATTAAACCTGTAAAGGTAGACACAGGTAAGTGCACTACTGGGCCTAAAGGAAAGAGTTCACCACCTTTGCCACAGTCAGGAAAGCTGGCTGACCTAGGGCCTAATACTCATGAATTATTATTATTATTATGCCGGTATTAGATAAAAAATGGATAGTACCTTTTTGGTCTTTGAAAAGACAAAGTGAGTCTGGGGTTCGCCACTTCAGTTGATGAAATACAAGAAACAAATCAAGGTAATTTAAAATCTCACCAGGCTGTTGCACTGATAAACCCATAGGCTGTATTCTTCATTGCTTGCATCGGTGGTTTTCAGAGCCAGTAAGCTTTTTCCTGCCCCCAGACCATCATCATAGCACACCATCCGGATGATTAAATATAGCGCATGCCTATGCAGAACATCCTGCAGAAACCAGTGAAAATTCAGAGAAATTATGGTTATTTTAAATGTTTCTCGGTTCTTATAACACATTTTCACGTGCAAGATGTATTGTGAGGCTTTGAACTGAGCATATCCATGTATAGGTTTTTCACCCAAAGGGGCATTTTGAAATGCTTAGTTAAGGGGCATTTTCCCTTAGGGATCACACCTTCCTAAGTAAGGTGATCTAAACTTACTATCCCATTCTCTTAACTGATGTGGTATCCTAAGTTGAAAATGCACTAGGAGCCATCAGGGAGGATGTTGGCATGGGCCGCACTGGCACAAGAGACACAAAAGGAAGCCCCTGGTCACCCTAAGAAACTGGGCATGTTTAAGACAAGCTGTTGCAAGTGTTTACACACCAGCCACTCTGCAAACGGGAGCAGACCTAATGTCAAACAGACCTCTACTCGCATGAATTCCCTAATGCCTAAGACACTCTTTTTCCTATTTATTATATACTTACATACTGATCTGATGTTGATACTTTTATACCATACTTGGAAACGCCCATAATAAATTCTTCCTCCAGAGGAACAAAAGGCAACTTTCCATCTTGCTTTAAAGTAAAAATAAATGAAATTATATGATATAACCTTAAAAATTACATTATAGCCTTAAGTCTGATAGTCACTGTTAGTTGGCCATCACAAATCCAAACCCTGTAAAGAATGTGGGTTATACAAAAGCCCGGCAAGGATTTTCCTCCAAAGAGAAGGAAAATTTCCCTCCATTTTTTCTTCTCACATTCCATAAATCTGAACAAAATTCAGATCCATCTACTTCATACATATTGTTCTGTCCTTTATCTTGGTGTTAACCTGAATTACAAACATAATTTTTTACAGGTCCTGGTGAGGTTAAAATATATATACTAGAAAAATAAAGGGTGTGTTTCGATTTTAAAATGCTCAAAGCTGATAGCAGTGTCAGCACATGAAATGATCAGGAAACAAGGCCACAGGAACCATTTTTCTCATAGCCACTCATGTCCCACCCTGGTCTTGGATATATCTGATTATCCACAGGCCTGAGGGCTTTTGTCATTAAAACACAGAGGACTGATTACTCAGCTTTACAAAAATATTAATCAGTATTTTTGAGCTATTTAGAAACAAGAAAAAAAGCAGATAATACTGTCATTAATCCAATTTTATCTCCTAAGTCAGAATGCTAATTTGTCATCTCTAAAATGAATAACTTTTGCTGGCAGTCAGTAGAGCAGTCAGTAGACATTGCATATTGTAGATGTTTTTGTAAAACCATTTGCCCACATTAAAGAAATTCTGGTATATAAACCATGTCCAAATACCTTAATTCTCATAGTAACCTCTTGCCAATCATTTCTCACAGGAGGTTTAAACCAATTCCAAACATCAAAAGACGGCCAATAGTAATGCTTTAAAAAAACAGAAAAACCCTATTGCAGTTGAACTAGTTAAGTGATTTCATCATGGTGATGAAATTTTTAACAAGCCAGAATTCTATATTGATATAAGAAATTTAGCAGTACTTAGAAGAATGAAAATAATCCTCATGTACTTTTGACAGAAAGCATTAACAATCTTTCAACACAATACTTTGCTTGGATTTCCTGTTCCTTGTATATTGTTGGAATGACTATATTCCAAACTAAACAATGGGATGCTAATTGTATTTGTAGTCTGTACTTCAGACTGATATTTCTCTGCTAAATGGCAAACTAGATTCACTAATTGCCTTAGACAGAATTAACTTCTTTTACCTTCATTAGGACATGAAACATATTTAATGATCCCGTTCTCCATGATTTAAGAGACCTTACATTCTCAACAATAACTAGAACTCTATGAACAGACGAAGGAATCTTTCCATCACTGTAATATCCCTTTGTCAATGAACACGAAGACATGCAATTTCATTTTCTAGAAACTCAGGAAGCAGTTTACTAACTAAATAGTGTATATCTTTTGGTTCTCCATTAACATCCACCATATGCAAGGGTGCAGACCTTATTTTATGTACTAACCTTACACCTTTAATTCATCTTAATTTTCATTCTTAACAATTTTTTAATTTTTTATCATCTTGACCTGGATATATTCTTCAAACCCACTTTCTCTCAATTCTTGTTGGAAACAGGGTATGAATAAATAGCTATGTTGTGTCAACAGCACTGTGAATTAGATTATTCAAAAAGCTCTTAACTAGTTCAACGGAGACTGACCTTGTCAGACTATTTTACAAGGAAAACCTAAAAGTCGCTGCAATCAACTCATTTCAACAAGGAGATTGGACAGACCCGTACAAGTAAAAAGCACAATCTATGAAGGAAGGAACAGTAGTCTTTGTTTTCTTATGCAACTCAACCTCCAAGGCACCCTGTCCCACCTTGGCCACAGTGCTCGGTAATTACAACGGTAACAAAAGTCCTAGGGCTGTGGCTTCAGGAGACGGAGAAGAGTGCCATCCAGTGGACCTGGAACTGTGGTAAACATCCTTCTCCCTCCAAAGTGTTCACTATTTAGCATCTTACAGCCAGAGGTCTTAAATTGAAAATTTTTTTTTACCTGGGCAACATCTATATAATTTATCAGGTCTAGCGGCCCTTCAAGACTTTTTCCCTCAGAGACTTTCAGTTTCTCAATGGCACCAACATACTTTATTCGAAATTCTGCACAGGTATCTGAATTATTGTTGCTTTGTCCTAAAGTTAAAAGAAAAGTTGTAATAGTTAAGATTTCAAAAGAAACATCTGTGTCATTAGGACTTAACCATTAATAAAAATTAAAAATGTAAATGCCAATTTTTTTAATGTAATGGGAAAGACTTGAAAATTTCATTAACCTTTTCCTCAGTGACTTACAATACCCTGAGTGTATAAAGATCTCCATAGGAATAAACTGTTAATAGCCTTCATTTCAAAACAAACAAGGAAAAAATGTCAACTAGATAATGATTAAGTACCTTTATAAAGCAAATGATATGTAATTATTTTTTGGTTTCCTCTGCCTCTTTGCCATGTTAACTTTTAACTCTCTTTTCTGATTCAGGAAGCCTGGTCTTCCATAACCATTCAGTCAGTAGACCAGACAAAATTTATTTTTTTAATATAGATGTTAATAATGCCAGACAGGAAGTCCCTTAACGTAACAGATGGCAACAGGTATGCTGTAAAATCTAGCCAATACAAAAATTATCACAAAGTGTTTATGGTATCCACCAGATTAAGGGAACTCTGTAATTACTTTTAGATTATGCTTATGTGATAAAGTGATGCCCACACTGTTAATATCTTAAAGGTATTTAGAAGGGAAACCAGGCTACAATATTCTCTTTTACATCATGTGTTTCTACTTCTCCTCTTTGACTAGTCAATGATCCTGAAGAGAAAAGTAGAAAAGATTTTAGACAAGCAAATGAATATATTTCCAATTAGTCACTAGATAATTTATGGAGACTGGGTTAGAGCTGCCTTTTGATTTCCAAGGAGCTCAGCATTTCAGATGGCTGCATGTTTAAAAAAATCTGTGACAGATACTATCTTTATCTTTTTTTTTTTTTTGTCATTTAGTTGCTCTTTCATTCTTTTTTTAATCTTCATTTTATTGAGATATATTCACATACCACGCAGTCATACAAAACAAATCGTACTTTCGATTGTTCACAGTACCATTACATAGTTGTTCATTCATCACCTAAATCAATCCGACACCTTCATTAGCACACACACAAAAATAACAAGAATAATAATTAGAGTGAAAAAGAGCAATTGAAGTAAAAAAGAACACTGGGTACCTTTGTCTGTTTGTTTCCTTCCCCTATTTTTCTACTCATCCATCCATAAACTAGACAAAGTGGAGTGTGGTCCTTACGGCTTTCCCAATCCCATTGTCACCCCTCATAAGCTACATTTTTATACAACTGTCTTCGAGATTCATGGGTTCTGGGTTGTAGTTTGATAGTTTCAGGTATCCACCACCAGCTACCCCAATTCTTTAGAACCTAAAAAGGGTTGTCTAAAGTGTGCGTAAGAGTGCCCACCAGAGTGACCTCTCGGCTCCTTTTGGAATCTCTCTGCTACTGAAGCTTATTTCATTTCCTTTCACATCCCCCTTTTGGTCAAGAAGATGTTCTCCGTCTCACGATCCCAGGTCTACATTCCTCCCCGGGAGTCGTATTCCACGTTGCCAGGGAGATTCACTCCCCTGGGTGTCTGATCCCACGTAGGGGGGAGGGCAGTGATTTCACCTTTCAAGTTGGCTTAGCTAGAGAGACAGGGCCACATCTGAGCAACAAAGAGGCATTCGGGAGGAGGCTCTTAGGCACAATTATAGGGAGGCCTAGCCTCTCCTTTGCAGCAACCGTCTTCCCAAGGGTAAAACCTATGGTAGAGGGCTCAACCCATCAAACCACCAGTCCCCTATGTCTGTGGTCATGTTAGCAACCATCGAGGTGGGGTAGGCCAATACCCCTGCATTCTCCACAGGCTCCTCAAGGGGGCACTACATCTTTTTTTCCATGTTTTTGTTTTTTTTTTTAACTTTCCCTTCTTTTTTATATCAACTGTATGAAAAAAAAGTTAAAAAGAAAACAAACATACAATAAAAGAACATCTCAAAGAGACCATAACAAGGGAGTAAGAAAAAGACAACTAACCTAAGATAACTGCTTAACTCCCAACATGTTCCTACTTTACCCCAAGAAAGTTACCTAATATAGCAACATTTCTGTGAACTTGTTCCTACTATATCCATCAGAAATTAACAGACCATAGTCATTCCTGGGCATCCCCAGACCGTTAAATAGCTTATCTGTTCTTCTTGGATTATTGTTCCCCCTTCCTTAATTATTCTCTATTGCTAGTTCCCCTACATTCTACATTATACACCATTTGTTCTACATTTTTCAAAGTTCACATTAGTGGTAGAATATAATATTTCTCTTTTTGTGCCTGGCTTATTTCGCTCAGCATTATGTCTTCAAGGTTCATCCATGTTGTCATATGTTTCACAAGATCGTTCCTTCTTACTGCCGCGTAGTATTCCATCGTGTGTATATACCACATTTTATTTATCCACTCATCTGTTGAAGGACATTTGGGTTGTTTCCATCTCTTGGCAATTGTGAATAATGCTGCTATGAACATTGGCGTGCAGATATCTGTTCGTGTCACTGCTTTCCGATCTTCCGGGTATATACCGAGAAGTGCAATCGCTGGATCGAATGGTAACTCTATATCTAGTTTTCTAAGGAACTGCCAGACTGACTTCCAGAGTGGCTGAACCATTATACAGTCCCACCAACAATGAATAAGAGTTCCAATTTCTCCACATCCCCTCCAGCATTTGTAGTTTCCTGTTTGTTTAATGGCAGCCATTCTAATCGGTGTTAGATGGTATCTCATTGTGGTCTTAATTTGCATCTCTCTAATAGCTAGTGAAGCTGAACATTTTTTCATGTGTTTCTTGGCCATTTGTATTTCCTCTTCAGAGAACTGTCTTTTCATATCTTTTGCCCATTTTATAATTGGGCTGTCTGTACTATTGTCATTGAGTTGTAGGATTTCTTTATATATGCAAGATATCAGTCTTTTGTCAGATACATGGTTTCCAAAAATTTTTTCCCATTGAGTTGGCTGCCTCTTTACCTTTTTGAGAAATTCCTTTGAGGTGCAGAAACTTCTAAGCTTGAGGAGTTCCCATTTATCTATTTTTTCTTTTGTGGCTTGTGCTTTGGGTGTAAAGTCTAGGAAGTGGCCGCCTTATACAAGGTCTTGAAGATGTTTTCCTACATTATCTTCTAGGAGTTTTATGGTACTTTCTTTTATATTGAGATCTTTGGTCCATTTTGAGTTAATTTTTGTGTAGGGGGTGAGGTAGGGGTCTTGTTTCATTCTTTTGGATATGGATAGCCAACTCTCCCAGCCCCATTTATTGAAAAGACCATTATGACCCAGTTCAGTGACTTTGGGGGCCTTATCTAAGATCAGTCGGCCATATATCTGAGGGTCTATCTCTGAATTCTCAATTCGATTCCATTGATCTATATGTCTATCTTTATGCCAGTACCATGCTGTTTTGGCAACTGTGGCTTTATAATAACCTTCAAAGTCAGGGAGTGTAAGTCCTCCCACTTCATTTTTCTTTTTTAGAGTGTCTTTAGCAATTCGAGGCATCTTCCCTTTCCAAATAAATTTGATAACTAGCTTTTCCAAGTCTGCAAAGTAGGTTGTTGGAATTTTGATTGGGATTGCATTGAATCTGTAGATGAGCTTGCGTAGAATTGACATCTTAATGACATTTAGCCTTCCTATCCATGAACATGGAATATTTTTCCATCTTTTAAGGTCCCCTTCTATTTCTTTTAGTAGAGTTATGTAGTTTTCTTTGTATAGGTCTTTTACATCTTTGGTTAAGTTTATTCCTAGGTACTTGATTTTTTTAGTTGCTATTGAAAATGGTATCTTTTTCTTGAGTGTCTCTTCAGTTTGTTCATTTCTAGCATATAGAAACATTACTGACTTATGTGCATTAATCTTGTATCCCGCTACTTTGCTAAATTTGTTTATTAGCTCTAGTAGCTGTATCGTCGATTTCTCAGGGTTTTCTAGATATAAGATCATATCATCTGCAAACAATGACAGTTTTACTTCTTCTTTTCCAATTTGGATGCCTTTTATTTCTTTGTCTTGCCGGATTGCCCTGGCTAGCACTTCCAGCACAATGTTGAATAACAGTGGTGACAGCGGGCATCCTTGTCTTGTTCCTGATCTTAGAGGGAAGGCTTTCAGTCTCTCACCATTGAGTACTATGCTGGCTGTGGGTTTTTCATATATGCTCTTTATCATGTTGAGAAAGTTTCCTTCAATTCCTACCTTTTGAAGTGTTTTTATCAAAAACGGATGTTGGATTTTGTCAAATGCTTTTTCAGCCATCTATTGAGATGATCAATTGATTTTTCCCTTTTGATTCGTTAATGTGTTGTAATACATTGATTGATTTTCTTATGTTGAACCATCCTTGCATGCCTGGAATGAACCCCACTTGGTCATGGTGTATGATTTTTTTAATGTGTCTTTGGATTCGATTTGCAAGTATTTTGTTGAGGATTTTTGCATCTATATTCATTAGGGAGATTGGCCGGTAGTTTTCCTTTTTTGTAGCATCTTTGCCTGGTTTTGGTATTAAATTGATGTTAGCTTCATAAAATGAGTTAGGTAGTGTTCCATTTTCTTCAGTGTTTTGAAAGAGTTTGAGTAAGATTGGTGTCAGTTCTTTCTGGAAAGGTTGGTAGAATTCCCCTGTGAAGCCATCTGGCCCTGGGCATTTATTTGTGGGAAGATTTTTGATGACTGATTGGATCTCTTTGCTTGTGATGGGTTGGTTGAGGTCTTCTATTTCTTCTCTGGTCAGTCTAGGTTGTTCATATGTTTCCAGGAAATTGTCCATTTCTTCTACATTATCCAGTTTGTTGCCATACAGTTGTTCATAGTATCCTCTTATAATTTTTTTAATTTCTTCAGGATCTGCAGTTATGTCACCTTTTTCATTCATTATTTTGTTTATATGGGTCTTCTCTCTTTTTGATTTTGTCAGTCTAGCTAGGGGCTTGTCAATCTTGTTGATCTTCTCAAAGAAACAACTTTTGGTGATATTTATCCTATTGTTTTTTTGTTCTCTATGTCATTTATTTCTGCTTTAATCCTTGTTATTTCTTTTCTTCTACTTGGTTTAGGATTGGTTTGCTGTTCATTTTCTAGCTTCTTCAGTTGATCCATTAGTTCTTTGATTTTGGCTCTTTCTTCCTTTTTAATATATGCGTTTAGTGCTATAAATTTCCCCCTTAGCACTGCTTTTGCTGCATCCCATAGGTTTTGGTATGTTGTGTTCTCATTTTCATTCGTCTCTATATATTTAGCAATTTCTCTTGCTATTTCTTTTATAACCCACTGATTGTTTAGGAGTGTGTTGTTTAACCTCCAGGTATTTGTGAATTTTCTAAGTCTCTGATGGTTATTGACTCCTAATTGTATTCCACTGTGGTCAGAGAATGTGCTTTGAATAATTTCAATCTTTTTAAATTTATTGAGGCTTGTTTTATGTCCCAGCATATGATCTATTCTGGAGAAAGTTCCATGAGCACTAGAAAAGTATGTGTATCCTGGTGATTTGGGATGTAATGTCCTGTATATGTCTGTTAAATCTAATTCATTTCTCAGATTGTTTAGGTTTTCAATTTCCTTATTGGTCTTCTGTCTGGTTGATCTACCTATAGGAGAGAGTGATGTGCTGAAGTCTCCCACAATTACTGTGGAAACATCAATTGCTTCCTTTAGTTTTGCCAGTGTTTCTCTCATGTATTTTGTGGCACCTTGATTGGGTGCATAGACATTTATGATTGTTATTTCTTCTTGTTGAATTGCCCCTTTTATTAGTATGTAGTGGCCTTCTTTGTCTCTCAAAACATCCCTGCATTTGAAGTCTATTTTATCTGAGATTAATATTGCTATACCTGCTTTCTTTTGGCTGTAGCTTGCATGAAATATTTTTTTCCATCCTTTCACTTTCAGTTTCTTTGTGTCCCTGTGTCTAAGATGAGTCTCTTGTATGCAACATATTGATGGTTCATTTTTTTTGATCCATTCTGTGAATCTATATCTTTTAATTGGGGAGTTTAATCCATTTACATTCAACGTTATAACCGTGAAGGCATTTCTTAAATCAGCCATCTTATCCTTTGGTTTATGTTTGTCATATTTTCCCCCTCTCTATTAATATCCTTTATTGTACCCATACCGAATCTCTTTAGTACTGAACCTTTCTCCAAGTCTCTCTGTCCTTTCTTTGTTTCTTCGTCTGTAGGGCTCCCTTTAGTATCTCCAGTAGGGCAGGTCTCTTGTTAGCAAATTCTCTCAGCATTTGTTTGTCTGTGAAAAATTTAAGCTCTCCCTCAAATTTGAAGGAGAGCTTTGCTGGATAAAGTATTCTTGGCTGGAATTTTTTCTCACTCAGAATTTTAAATATATCGTGCCACTGTCTTCTCGCCTCCATGGTGGCTGCTGAGTAGTCACTACTTAGTCTTATGCTGTTTCCTTTGTATGTAGTGAATTGCTTTTCTCTTGGTGCTTTCAGAACTTGCTCCTTCTCTTCTGTGTTTGACAGTGTGATCAGAATATGTCTCGGAGTGGGTTTATTTGGATTTATTCTATTCGGAGTTCGCTGAGCATTTATGATTTGTGTATTTATGTTGTTGAGAAGATTTGGGAAGTTTTCCCCAACAATTTCTTTGAATACTCTTCCTAGACCTTTACCCTTTTCTTCCCCTTCTGGAACACCAATGAGTCTTATATTCGGACGTTTCATATTATCTATCATATCCCTGAGGTCCGTTTCGATTTTTTCAAATTTTTTCCCCATTCTTTCTTTTGTGCTTTCATTTTCCAACCTGTCATCTTCCAGGTCACTGATTCGTTGTTCAACTTCCTCTAGTCTTGTACTATGAGTGTCCAGAATCTTTTTAATTTGGTCAACAGTTTCTTTAATTTCCATAAGATCATCCATTTTTTTATTTAGTCTTGCAATGTCTTCTTTATGCTCTTCTAGGGTCTTCTTGATTTCCTTCATATCCCGTACTATGGTCTCATTGTTCATCTTTAGTTCTTTGAGTAGCTGCTCTAGGTGCTGTGTTTCTTCTGATCTTTTGATTTGGGTGCTTGGGCTTGGGTTATCCATATCGTCTGGTTTTTTCATATGCTTTAGAATTTTCTGTTGTTTTTGGCCTCTTGGCATTTGCTGAACTTGATAGGGTTCTTTTAGGATTTGTAGACCAATTGAAGTCCTTATCTCTAATTTATCAGATCTACAGCTTCGTGGAGTACACTTTCTCTAACTAACTAGCAGGTGGCGCCCACGAGCCACCTGTTCTCCACAAGCCAGTTCTCCCCTGCTTAGCCTTTTTGGTGAGTGGGGGAGTGAGTCTTGTGGGGTCCAATTGGTGTACCAAGCTTGCGTGTGTAGTTGGTGTTGCCTGCCCTGTATGTGGCGCGTGTTTCTGGGCAGTCAGGGAGGGGGGGTGGCTTTAACAATCAAATCTCCCTGGTGATCCTAGAGTTTTAAAGCTGCTGCAATAGTCTAATCCTTCAGTTCAGTCCTGCCAGTTTGTCTCTGCCACTGACCCACAAGTCCTTGCTATTGGCGTATGGCTCCTGAGACTTGCGAGTGGGCCCCTCTTCCAGGCTGTGCACCCCGGGTCCTCTGTTGAGGGATGACTGTGCTATGTCACAGGTGAGTGCCGTTCCCCCAGGGCAGTTCTGGGCTGCTGGGCTGTATAGGGAGGCTCCCAGTCTGCTGAAATGATGGCTGAATGGGGCTTTGTTAATTCATACTGCTCCACCTTCCCAACTCTGAGACAATCAGCTGAGGTTGCAGGGAAGGCTAATGTCCACGCCGTTTTGTGGTGTGTGCCTGTTATCTGAAGCACTTCCGTCACACTGGGTTGTGTGGAGCAGCTCTGGGCTATGGGGCTGGCGATGGGCAGGAGTGTTTCCTGTCCACCAGGATGATGACTGTGAGCGGACACCCCCCTTTTCTTGGGAAGTTGTGGTATTTAGTGAATTTTCTCAGCCACTGGATTATTGCCTTTTGTCTCAGAGCTCTCTTAGTTCTGCTCTTGACTTGACCTGCCCAAATTGCAAGTCTTTGAGGCTTTCTGTATTGGGCTTCTTAGAGTAATTGTTTTAGAAAAAGAAAAAAGGATTAAAAAAAAGGGCCCTCCTCAGAGATCTAATGGGTTATTGAAATGCTAAGAGACAAAGCAATTAGGGCCATTAAGGAAAGGTCCACAGGGCAGAGAGATCAGCTTTTCTTCGGGATTTGCATATGAGCCTCAGGGCCTGAGCTCTGCCCTTCCCCTTTCTATGTTCACCAGAACTCCAAAAATCCTCTGCTTTTATTTTGGAGTTTTTCGTGTTTTTTTTTTCTATGCCTGTCTCCTCTCTGCTGGGCTGGCCGCTCTCAGATTCTCTGGTGTCTGGTCTCAGTCTATCTATGGTTGGAGTCTGGATCAGTAGAATGAGTTTCCGATAAGGGCTGCCACTGCAGTTCTCCCTTCTCTTTCCTGGAGATGACAGCCCCTCCTCCCCTGGGACTGAGCTTGGCAGGGAGGGGTGCGGGTCCCCTGGCCACAGAAACTTACAGATTTCGCTGATCTCAGCAGTTCCACATTTTCATGAGTGTTGTATGAAGTATGCCCAAAGTCATATTGCTCTGTGGTGTCCAGTCCACGCAGTTCCTGGCTTTCTACCTACTTTCCTGGAGGAGTAACTAAGACATACATTTCACCAGTCTGCCATCTTGCCCCACCTCCAGATACTATCTTTAATTAACTATATGTTCCTGATGTTCATGAGCTAATGTATCTTTTTTTTTTTTGAAATGAGAATTATATTTTATTTTTACTATTTGCTAATGTATCTTAATGTATCTGGGTAAATGGCTCTTTAACCCTTTCAATCAGCAAGACATTTGTCCCCACACTCCATAAACAATATAATTTCTTTATTGATAGTTCAACTTCTGCCTCCCCACTTCTTGAAAAGCTATTTTGAAACTTCAGTGTTTCAAACATTTTTAGTCTGGGACCCATTAAGAAGTTTTCCCACATGTCTAGGCAACCTTTGATGCCGTCATTTTCACCAGCCACGCCACACCCTCCACCCACATTCCACTAAATCTTTGTCCATTTCTAAACTCTTCTCAAAAATGGCAACGGAGAGGAAGAAAACCCCAAACACAGAGGAATGCATGCTACACTGAAGAAACTACATCAATGTGTTAGAAGCTCCAGGCAGTAAGGGATCCAGCCTGTTCACACACCTGAGCTTTTGGTGGACTCTGTGTCAAGGCTGGCAACGGTGCTGGAGCGGGAGAGTCCCCCAAGGCTGGAATCTACAGACTGAAACATAAAAGACAAACAAAGAACTCAACATAATGAAGAGAACTGTCTTCTCTCAAGTCCTCTAGCAAACACATTCAAATCATTTATTTATTAATTGACAAGAATATCAAGTCAATTATTCAGGGAGATTAACCAAAACAAATTTTTCTAAAGGCAAATTCTATAGCAAACTTCAAGCAACACATATTCCCAACTGCTCTTCCCAGAACATAAAATTGGATAAAGGTGGTATCAATATTCCCAATCTAAATCAAAGTCACTACCTCTATCTCCTTAGGAAATCTCTGATATTTATGTCATAGGTGAAAATCTACACTGTACATTCACATTATTTCCACTGAACCCCCCAAAAAAAAGAACCCTGCACAGAGCAGGAAGTGTTCCCTGTTTCATAAGTGAGGAAACAGGGGTGAAGTGATTTAACTAAGAGCACATGTAGTAAAGACTCAGAGCTGAAATGCAGGTCTCCGCCTGCCTGACGCCCCAGTGCTGCTGCAGTTTTCCAGCTGCTCCATGGCACACAGCATTTATTCACAGGCTAACTGGCAAACCAGAATTTACCACTGTGAATGCCAATGAAAAATCAAAACTTTTAGGCAAAATATTGACAAAGAATCACACAGACAAGGATAGTTGATTCTTTGGAATTATACTCTCAGTGTGCTTAAATTTTCTTAGAAATAACATTTTCTGAAACCTTTTGATTCAAAAAAGTAAGTCGCCTCTTTTGTGGCTCAAACCAAAATTAAAATTTTTAACTTTTTTAAAAAATTGAAGATGTGAATCAAAGGTGACTGCAAAAAATACATCAAGTCTTAAATATGTTCCCACCCTTTTTCATTAATTGCACTTCTTTGAACACAATCTAAAATGAGAACAAAGCTTATGCATAAAGATGTGCATCATCATACTATCTGTGGTACTGAAAAATTGGAAATAACCTATATATGGGGAGGTGAGGAGTCGGAATTAAGATCCTATTACAAATTCAAGCTGGCTTCTGGGATGAGCACAACCCCTGAAGTCAGTTAACAGGCCAAAGTGGGCTTTGTGTGTTTCAAACTACACCCCACCCCCCACCCCACCTCCCGACACACACGCAGGAGAACACCACGATGCAGTGACCCTCTGAACAAGGGGAGCAGCAAGGGAGAAACTCATCTGTTTTATTTCATTCTAAAACACCACTCTAACAGTCAGGTTTGTCTTTGTTTCATTAAAGAGTGTAGACATTATTAATAGTTTAGTACACACAGGGCCAGCACTAGGGTGAGATGGGCATAAAATTTAAGGAGGCATCACTCTCAAGGTTGGCACCCCGAATGTTTCTATATTCTCCCGGAATTCAAATATGAGGAAGTAAACCAACTGCTGTTTGATTTTAATGGTGCAAACTTTGACTCTTCTCTTTTCTCCTATCCCACAGCCCACCTGTCTATCCACAGGTCCAGATAACTCCAGTCTCAAACTACATCCAGAAGCTGACTTCCCACCACTTCCATCACTCCTCCCCAGTCCTCTCCACCATCATCTCTCACTTGGATTATTACAACATCCTCCCAATTGATCTCTCTGCTCCTCATCTGACCCAATTACAGCAAGTCAAAGTGATCTCAATTAAACTTAAGATTATGTCACTCCTCTGCCCCAAACTCTCCAATGTTCCGTCTCAGAGTAAAAGCACAAATCTTGCCAAGGGCCCCCAAGGCCCAGCGGATGCTGGCTTCCCGTGACCTCTATGACCTCCCCTGGCTCCCACCCGCCTTCACATCCCTCCAGTCACGCTGGTCTTGCTCTTCCTGAAGCACAGCAGGCACACACCTGTCCCGGGGGGCTGTGCACCTGCCGCTTCTTCCACCTGAACCATCCCTCCTGAAGATACCATCACCATGCCTCTCGACCTCCTTTTAGCCTTTCTATCAAATGTCATCATAAAATAAAACATTTCCTGACCAAACTGTTTAAAACTGCATCACTCCCAACTCTCACTGCTCTTTACTCCCTATAATTTCTTCCTCCCATAGAAGTTTTCACCATTTGACATGCTCCGTATTTCCCTGATTTATGCATTATTTCCCTCTCCCCACCATAGAATGTAAGCTCTGTGAGGGCAGGGATATTTTTTTTTCCTCTTTAACTGCTCTATCCCCTGCAACCAAAACAATTTTTGGCACATAATTGTTGAGTGAATGAATGACTGAATAAGAGTTTTCATATTTTGTAGTCCAAGAGGCAGAAAAGACTGCTATTCTCTAAACAACAACAAAAGTGGTGTCAAAAACCTAAAATTCTTAGAACAGACATAATTTTGCTATCATCTTTATAATCTTTTATGAAAAAAATTCTACATCAGCCAGAAAGAAATCACTCTATCTATGGAACAGGGGACCAGGGTGGCTTGTTGAATAGATCTTCAAAGGTTTGCTTTGCATAAATTAAATCCACACATACTTTCAGATAACGTTCAGAAAGTCTCTGTGTACAGGTATTTGTCCATCTCAGTGTTAAGTAAATAGAATCTTAGTGATGCATACTGCAAATCCTAGCATTCAAGGGATCCAGCCCCTTAATCATCATTTTAAAAAATTTCTATCAATTAAATGATAGTTCCATCATTTAAAAAAATTTTTAAATCAATGTTTGTTTCAATGAAACCATTCACAGGTTGATCTCATCTAGTTTTGAGTTAAAGAATTTCAGAAAATCCACCAAAACAAAATTAAATTAAACCAAGCACAGACTGTCTCTAATGCAAAAAATGAATGTTAAAACACACCTAGCACAAAGAATATCAGGCGGTCTGCCCGTGGTTAGTATCCTCTATGCAGTATCAGTTAGAAGAAACAAAATTGTCACTGCTTTACGATTCCGTTCCAAATTCCATTTCCCCTACCTTGCTCTTAGTACTGATCTCACTACTTTGGGAACTGCTACTACTGTGTCGTTTTTTGCCTTTCCGAAACATTTTTCACCATAGCTTGATCCAAAGAAGCTCCCCTAAAAGAAAATATTCATCACAATTATATTAAAAAAAGCAACTTTAATCACGACAATTATATCAAAAAAAGCAACTTCAATCATGTTACATATAATAACAATAAAAATCATTAATTCCTTCCAGTTCCATGGATGTATTCTGTTAACTTAAAATATAAATATTTTTGCTTAACCACAGAATCTGGAGACTATCATCCTATCATTTTAAATTACAAAAAGCTAAACCAATGAACCAAAAAGACAGAAACCTACCTGTCATATCAAGGGGTGTGAAAAGTACTTTGCTAAGAGTTATAGACATATGTTATCTAATTTTCAAAATATTCAAGTGCCTTACTTCTATTTAATCAATTCAAGATTTTAGCAAAATATGTGACACAATAATTAGTTTATTAACCAAGATATTGAGATTAAGTTACTGTCTGTTTCACATTTAACATTCTGTACTTGGTAGGGCTGAGAACCACAAAATATACCTACCTCTCAGAAACATACATTTTTCTTGAAGTCCTGAAATATCCTTAAGTAAAAGATGACATTAAAAACATTCCCAGGTGAAAACTTCTCACCTCTGTCCTCCAATAAGGCCAGGTAAGGAGGTGACATTAAGTTTCCCACAGTCAATTGGACATATATCTCTTTTTTTTTAATTAATTGGAAACATTCATTAGATTTATCCTTCCCCATTTCATAGGAGCTAATATATTACACTTAGAAAATTATTATTAAATAAACTGCATCATGTTTCATAGTTCAAAAGTACTTCCAAATATATTATCTCACTTTATCTCCATAGCAACCCCGTGACATTCGTTTATGCCAGATATTTTTTGAGGGTCTACCATGTGCCAAGTACTTGCAAGGG
The DNA here is from genome assembly GCF_015220235.1 of Choloepus didactylus. Taxonomy (NCBI): domain Eukaryota; kingdom Metazoa; phylum Chordata; class Mammalia; order Pilosa; family Megalonychidae; genus Choloepus; species Choloepus didactylus. The sequence goes on from NC_051326.1 coordinate 58,358,982, forward strand.
GCTCTAAGCTCCTACCCTCAAGGGACTTACAAAAAGTAGGTCATAATCTGCATTTTATAGATGAGAGATTGTAGCCCCTCTTTCAAGAGGATTTATGAATAAGATAACCTAGCAAATTTTACAAAAATTGAATTCTACAAAGGGAACAAGGAAATCTGCTTACTATAGAACTGAATGCTATTTTATTGTCTTCTAAAGTTCCACAGACAGCAATCTACACAGATAGCTTCCTTTCTTTCTGACATGATCAACTCCTTTAGGAAAAAAAGATGTACCTGTTGAAGAAAAAACAATAAGTAAATCATAAGGTAATCAGTGAATGTCCCAGCTCCAATTAAAAGTTTCTCCCAATATATATGGAGACCCACTTAGTAAGGTATGACCTTAGACTAATTACCCAAATCTGAATCCAGAGCCCAGTTTCTTTAATCAACCTCATTATCTAATTCGTTTCCATGCTTCTGCTTTACTTGTAGGGTAGCAAGAAAATCTGATTCATTCATTCAATCTTGAGTAGTCACTGAGCACCTACTAGGTACAGGGATATATCAGTGAACAAGACAGACATAGACCCTGACCTCATGGAGCTCATATTTTAGAGGAAACAGACAAACAAGAAAAACAGGCCAAGAAGAAACACAGAATTGAAATATAAGTGAGCAAGAATTGCTATGAGGTAAACTAAAGCAAGCTAAGGAGATACGGAGTGATAGAAGGAAGGGGTGAATATTTCAAATAGAAAAAGATGCTCTGAAGTGACAGTTAAGGAGCCCTGAATGAAGAGAAGGCAGCCACAGGTAGATGTGGAGGGGAAGCATTCCAGGTAGAGGGCACCGCAGGTATCGAGTCCCCAGGGAACAAGCTTGATGCAAGAAAGAGTACAAGGCCAATATGGCTAGAGCAGGAACATGAAGGAGAAAGACAGAAGAGGAGAAAGACAACTGGGACCAGATCACAGAAGGCCTTGTTAGACAAAAGTTCAGGTTTTATTTTAGGTTTACCAGGAACGTGCTGGAGGCGTTTAAGCAGTTGAGTGACATATCAGATTTTATTTTGAAAAGATGACTCTGGCTGCTAGGTAGAGAACTAACTGCACAGGATAAGAGTAAAGGGAAGGAGACTGGTTTGAAGGCTACTGCAGATAAGTTGTTGCAAATGAAATAGGATACTTTTCAATAAAAGAGAGATGGCTGGAGAGACTCATTCTAATGTCCGCACAAAAATGGGCTTTCCTAGCGCATCAAGTAGCATGTTTGTGGTTGCAGATGGGTTAAAATGTTGGTGTATAACATATTTAAGCACAATATATTTTAAATATAACTTTATTATATATTTTTATATAACATATATATACTGTTACATATATAAGTATTTTAAATATGCTTTAAAAATGAAATCTGATTTGTTAGTGGAATCCTAAAGCACCTCAACTCCCTAGAATACTATACTATACTATACTATACTATCCTATCCTATCCTATCCTATCCTATCCTACTATGCTACGCTATACTATACTGCCTTCTGCCTCTGCCTCAAGGCTTTCTTGTCATCATCATTCCAGGAACTTAAAAAAAAGCATTTACTAAAGTCTTTCTTTATATTTCACAACAGGGAAGTGAATGAAACTGTGGAACTGTAACCTATAATATTCTTTAAAATTTGGTCCCTAACGCTTCCAAGTGTGAAATTGCACTTGGAAAGTTATCACTTCTATGTATATATGTTATATTCTACAATAAAAAATGATTAAAAAAATAGTCTTTGGTAGCTGCCACTATTTTGATGCATGTTCTTAAGCAAATCATTCTTGTCTGTAAATCATTCATGCATAAAAAGGAGAATAATCATACTCATTGTCACTTGGATGTTCCACAGGCTTGTCACATGTAAAAATGTCTAAAACTTAACCCATCATCTTCCCCTCCAGATATGCTCCTCTTGTATACTCTCACTTTCAGTAATTTATATTATTTCTAAGCTAGAAATAGTCTTCCCAACTCCTTACTGTCCGTCAGTCCCCACATCCAATCAAGCACCAAGATCCTTTCACCTAAATAGTTCTCTAATCCATCTTTTTAACAGGCCATCACCAACACTGGACTTTTTTTTGCTCTGAATAACTATTTTTTGAGTATCTGATGAAAGCAATGGGTCCTCAACCCATAAAAACACATCCATGCACAGAATTTGACACACAATTTAAGGAATTCACAAACACCCTGAAGACACTGCAGTCCAGTCCTCACTAGACTCCTTGCCACCTTTAAATCTATGGCTATACTACAGCCAAAATGACTCATTTAAAACTAACTTCTTAAAATCTTTAATGGCTCCCCAAAGTTAGAGATGAAAGTCAAAGCTCTTCACCATGACACATAAAGTCCTCCATGACCTACCTCTCCAGTCTCGTCTTCCACAACAACCTGCTTTACACCTATAGAGTCTACGGAATACAAAGCTGCTTTGATTCTCAGCACACACCATGTTCCATGCTCCTGTCATTCCTTCTGCCTTGAATGCTTTTCCAAACCTATGCACTTGACTAACTCTTACTTATCTGTCAAGACTCATTTCAGGAGGTGGGCAAGATGGCGCCCGGTGAGTGAGTCACTCCGGATCCCTTCAGCGGCCACTGAGACTCTGGGGCGGGGGTCCTGCCCCCACTGCCGTCCTTCCTCCACTGCCCTGCCCCTGGCGGCCCCCTTCTTTCTTTCCTCCCTCCAACTCGGGGGGTGGGCCGGGTTCTCAGGACACCATGGCGGACTCTGAGGAAGAGAGCCAGGACAGGCAACTGAAAATCGTCATGCTGGGGGACGGCACCTCCGGGAAGACCTCCTTAGTTACACGTTTTGCTCAAGAAACTTTTGGGAAACAGTACAAACAAACTATAGGACTGGATTTCTTTTTGAGAAGGATAACATTGCCAGGAAACTTGAATGTTACTCAAGTCTGAGATATAGGAGGGCAGACAATAGGCAGCAAGATGTTGGATAAATGTATCTATGGAGCACAGGGAATCCTCTTGGTATATGATATTACAAATTATCAAAGCTTTGAGAATTTAGAAGATTGGTATACGGTGGTGAAGAAAGCGAGTGAGGAATCAGAAACCCAGCCACTGGTTGCCTTGGTGGGCAATAAAATTCTCCTCCTGACTGCTGTTCTGGTTGACCTATAGTGACTCCAGGCTCTAGCCTAGATGCCGAGGCAACAACTTACACCAACTGCTTCCCCAGCTCCCACAGTTATTTGATTTGGAGCATATGCAAACAGTAAAACCTGAAAAACACTTAAGGTTTTGCCAGGAAAATGGTTTAAGTAGCCACTTCGTCTCAGCCAAGACAGGAGACTCCGTCTTCCTGTGTTTTCAGAAAGTTGCTGCTGAAATCCTTGGAATCAAATTAAACAAAGTAGAAACAGAGCAGTCACAGCATATTGTCAGGGCAGACATAGTGAAGTACCCGGAAGAAGAATATCGACGTGCCAGCTCTGCTCAGAGTAGACTCTGTTCAGTACAGTAGTAAAGAGGATGGTGAAGGCAGATATTGTAAACTACAACCAGGAATCTATGTCAAAAACCGTTAACCCTCCTAGAAGCTCTATGTGTGCAGTTCAATGGGTGCATTTTTCCTTTGTATTGATAGTTCTGCCTGTCCTTCAATCCTGTGTGGGCCAGAGGACCTGCAGGAACTTTATCAGTGACCATCTCTGAGCTCAGTTCACATGCTCCTCCCAGCTTGTTGGCTTCTAAGTGTTGCCTCACAGCTACAGGCAGCTCCTTGGACAGGAGGCGAATCCAGCTTCAGGACCACACACTTTGAAATCAAATGGAAAGCCCATTCTCTGGAATTAGGCTGTTTCACTGAAAAAGAATGAGGTTCTCTTTATGTCCTCACTTTTTTTCCTGATGTAAATTCTTCAACCATTTATGAAAACTACCCAAGTCTTGATCATCAGCCAAGTATTTTGCTACAGCAGTTTCATTCTATCTGAACTCATGTGGCAAAGTATACTTCAGAGTGCATACATTTTAGCGAGTAATATATTTTTTCTACAGGTACTTAAGAAGGCATTCTTTTGCAATCTGTTGTGAGTGAAAAAATATAAAGCTATATCTAACTGAAAATGCTTGAAATAAAGCTGTAATAGAAATTTTTTTCATTTTTTAAAAAAGGCCCTAAATTGTTTATTTTGTAGATTGTAACTCACAAAGTAGTATTTGATATCATATTTTTATTACTGTATCATGGTCTTTATGTATTGTTTAATATTCCAGTTAGATGGCTTTACTAATTTTGATAAATATTCAGCTGATGTTCCATGTGGAATTTCTCCTGCAAACTGCATTAAGGTACTCCCAGAATGAGTTATGACCAAAAAAAAAAAAAGGCTCATTCCAGGCTGCTTCTCTTCTAGAAAGCCTTCCTTGGATTTCGAGGTTGTGCTAAGTGACCCCTCCTCCATAGCTTTTGCATACACCTCAATCATGGCATTATAATCTGCTCCTGTCTACTTGTAACCTTCTCGCTGTCTAACTGCACGCTCTTCAGAGGCAGGGGCTAGGCTTCTCACACCTTTCTGCCCAACGCCGAGCGCAGCCAGCCTGGCAGGGGACACGCTTAACAAACCTGAGGACTTTCTTGCCAGGTGACACTCAAATGCCAATTCCCACATGCCTTGCACAGTACCAGGCGCTATAAATACCTGCGACCCTCATTACTGACCCGCAAGGGTGTAGTATGAGAGCCCCTTTCAAATGGGGAAACCCAAGCTCCGAGAGACTGGAGTGACTTGCCCAAGGTCAGCAAGCTAATCGATGGGGCCAAGTTTTCAACCTAGTTAGACCTGGCTCCCAACCTCTTTCGGGACATCCCTCTGTCGTGGACTGCCTGCCACGTGCTCGGTGTGGGGAATGATGACAGTAAACAGGACAGACGCAATCCCCACCCTGGTATGGCTTGGGGCGGGGCGGGCGAGAGGCAGGAGATCGAAAAACCGCAAGCTTTGCCTTTTCACTCTCCTCTCGAGGAGCAAGGAAAAGCAGATCCATTGTACAGGTGGACGAGCCCGCAGCCAGAGATGCGTCTACTCCATGTTGGACAAGTTCAGGCACGGTCACCTAGGGTCCCCGGAGCTACTGTCCCGCAGCCAGGCGCCGCGGCGGGGCGGGAGGAGAACCCGCGCACTCGGGGCGCTCGCTCCTCGCCTCAGTGCCGGAGCCAGCAGGCTCGTCCCCTCCCTCCCGCCCCGGGTCCCCGGACGCCGGGCCCGGGCACCTCCCGCTTCCCACGGGGGCCCTCGAGAGGCTGGAGCCTGCTAGCTGTCCCCGCAGCCCCAGCTCCTCCTCCCTCCCCGTCGCCGCCCTCACCCCGCCGGGCGCCGCCTTCGGGCCCCAGCTCCCGCACCCGCAAGGCGCCCGCAGGGGGCACGAGTTCACCCCTGTCTGGGGGCGAGGCCCGCGGGGCGCTCACCTCACAGCCGCCGGCCCATCTCTGGAGCCGCTTTTGGTTGGGAGCAGAGGGGGACCGCTCTGGCAGCCGGCACCCGGAGCCACTCTTCCAGTTCCAATTCCGGCGCCAGCTTTTCTGCCCTCTTTCCCCCGCCCGCCGGACCCCGCCTCGGAGTTTCTGCGCAGGCGCAGTCTTGACCGCCTTGCCCAGGCTTCCGGGCTTCCGGACTTCCGGACTCCGGGGCGGGGCGGAACCTCGCGGGCCGCGCTCTCCGGCCGGAAGTGGAGGGGAGGAGCCGGGTGCTGGGCGCCAGGCTGCCGGAAGTTGTGCTTTTGGTGGATGTCGTCCTTCTTTCTGGTTTCCTCCGAGGGTGTGCTCCGAGTAGAGAAAGACTCCGGCAACCGGCGCCTCACCCCCGCTTCTCCCTCAGATTTCTGAGATGTCTGCAATTCCTGCTGAGGAGAGTGACCAGCTGCTGATCCGACCCCTGTAAGGGACCGGAGAGGGAGGGGATGAAGCCACAGGCTGTGTGAGAGGCGAGGAGGGCTAGCCGGGGCCTCTCAGCAGCCCCCGCTCCGACGTGCCCCAGCAGGCTGTCCTCGGGCAGCAGTTGCGGGCCCGTCCTCTCAGGCTGAAGGGCTTTGGAGACTTGTTGGTTGATAGGGCCGGCCAGGTTGAATAGGATTTTGCTTTTTCTTAATCTCAGGGGAGGGTCTATTGGAGTTGAAAAACAGAACTTTAGGGTCGCCGGGCACTTTCATATAAACTAAAAAGGGTTGTCAGGGCAAGCCACGAGGGAACCGATGATGTTGATGACCGGACCGCATAAGATGAGGACCTGGATAAGGTTACAACAGTGCGACGAAGTATTATGTGTGTTGTTTTTTGTTTCTTTGTTTATTATCTCCAGGACTTGACATTTGCTACCATGTGAAAGAGAGGAAGTAAATTAGGGGATTGCTTTGGGTTTTGACGTGCTGAGCTCAGGACCCTAACAGAGTAAAAAGCTGAAAAAAAGAAAGAGCAGAACTGTTAAGGGCATAATCTCAGCCTTTGTGTGTCCATAAGATGGACTTCTGCCCGGAACCATTGTACAGGTCTGGAATGCTGCTTACAAGAAGAGAGAAAAATGTAGGGGAACTTATTTCATATAGATGGGTAATTGGACTCCACAAACATATGTTTACTGTCAGATATCAGTACAGCATGAGTCTGTGCTTTTTCAAAAAGGAGAAGGTATCTGTTATACACACCTTCAGTAAGGATTCATTGAGCACTTACTGATGACATAACACTAGTTTCCCTCTGCTTCGTTCATGCCTGTCATCTCTTCATGTATTCAGCAAACAAAGCACTTATGTGTCAGCATTGCACTAGGCACCAAGGATACAAATAAGAGGGAGGACTGAGTTAATTTAATTCACCAGTGCAGAATGAACAGCATGATTTGGGATAATGGGAGACCATGATTTGGGAGTCAGACCTGGAATCCAGTCCCTACCCTACCACTTACTAGAACATCCTCACTAAATCCCAGTCTCCTCATATGGATATAATATAACAACCCTTATAGCAAAGAGGAAAGATGATGGTAGGTGCTCAGTAAATGGTACTTATTACAATAAATGGTACAGGTAGGCATTGCACTGAGTGCCATGAAAGGGATTTCTAACACAGATCGAAAAGAGAAGGATATCTTGTGTCCTGAAAAATGTGACGCATGAGCTGAGTCCTAAAAATTGACTAATAATTAAAGACAGGTAAAGTGAGGTGGGAGGGATGGATATTTCAGGCAGAGGAAGTGGCATGTATGAAAATCAGAGTGGTTGCAACTTGTGGCCAGTTTCCTCATGGCTGTGGCTAATAAGTCAGCAGATACAGTGGGAGAAGTTATCCAGGCCCAGCTTATGAAGAACCTTGTATACCTAATCAGGAGTTTGGGCCTTTATCAGTTCAGTTATTGGGAGCCAGTGAAGGATTTTAAGCAGGGATGGAATATAGTGGGAATCATGTTTTAGGAAGATCACTCTTGGCAGCAGTGTAGTGGATGGATAAAAGGGTGAATTGAGTGGAGGAGAACAGAGTGGGAATCCAGGAGGATACAAGTGGTAAGTGATAAAAGCTTCAAATGAGTGGCAGTGGGGCAGAAAGAGGTTTGAGAGAATAAGGAAGTGAAATCCTTAGGACTTTTTAACTGATCAGATGCATCCGAAGGGGCGGTTGTGGAGGGGGAAGGCAGACAGTGTCCTAGGTTGGCTAGCTTGGGCTACTAACAGTGTTGTTCACTCAAGTAGTACTGGAAATGGGGCAGGTCTGGAGTAAATTTGGGAGTTTTGTTGTTGTATAACAGCTTTATTGAGATCTAATTCACATAACCATACAACTCAGGTGTACAATTCAGGGGTTTTAGTATATTCACAGAGTCATTGTCACTATTTCCAGAACATTTTCATCATCACAAAAAGAAACCCTGTACCCATTAGCAGCCACTCTCCATTTCCCCCCCAACCTCCCCAGTCTCCTAGGCAACCACTAATCTTTCTGTCTATAGATTTGCCTGTTATGGTCATTTCATATAAATGGAATCATACACTATGTACTCTTTTGTGGCTGGCTTCTTTCACGTAGTATAATGTTCTCAAAATTCATAATTTGGGAGTTTTTTAATTCAATAAATATTTCTTGAAATTTACCGTGTGCCAGGCACTGTTCTAAACCCTAGTGATAGAGCAGTGAGCAGGAGAGACAATGTTTCTCTTCTTAGGGAGCTTTCCTTTTCATAGTGAGGAATGAGCCATAAATAATTAGTTATGAAACCAGTAGTTACAAGTGTTAGAGAAAAAAGGTGCTGGATCATGGCTTGGTGTGAATGGAAAATTGGAAGTAGTCAGGGAAGATGCAGGCAGTGCTTTGAACTGAGACTCGGATGATGCAAAGGAGACGATTGTCAATATCTAGGCAGAGCATTCCAAGCAGAAAGAAGAGCAAGTACGAGGGGCTTGAGGGGAAGCTAGTTTGATATATTGAGTCGAAGTTTCCTGTGAGATATCCAAGTAGAGCTATCCAAATATCAGGTGTATTCTAGAGGTCATGCCAAAAAACAGAGTTAAGATCTTGAAGACTGAGTAAAGAGAAGAGGCCCTTGGAATGTCAGCATTTAAAGTATGGGTAGAGTAGCTGAGTGTGTGAAGGAAACTGATGATAGCATGGAGTCAGAGAAGCTGAGGGAAAAGTGTTTGAAGAAAGAGTGAGTAGCTAATGGTGACAAAAGCTGTCAAGAGAACAGGTAAGGATTAAATGTGGTTGTCTGTATTTAAGAACAAAGAGATCCTGTGTAAGACAATTAAGAAAAGTGGTTGGTAAACACCAGACTGCAGTGAATTGAGTGAGTAGAAGGTGTGGAAATACAGGCAGAGCGTAGCTGCTTCAGAAAAAAAGGAATAAGGTGGAACTAAAGGAAAATAGAATCAAGGAATTTTAATTTGGTAATGAGAATGACAGTAACATGTTTAAATTCTGATGGAAGGAGCTGAGAGTGAGGGAAATGTCAATCATACAGCGTATTCACTTCCTCAAGAGAGGGCGTATGGAGTGTTGGGCAATGGTGAAAAGATTAGCCTTTGACGGGAAGAGAGATCTGTTCCATTGTTACAGGAGAGTGGAAGGAGACAGAGTTCTGGGTGGATTGGTAAGTGAAGTTAGGAAATGGACAATGAACTGATTTTTTTGATATAGATGAAGGCCCTTGCCCCAAGTGAAGAAGAGGTTAGAGGGCTGGGAAATTTAGGAAGGTGGAGAATGTTTGAAATAATTGCTATGACAACTAGAAGAGAAGGAACTGACCTCGGCATAAATGGCCATTTAAAGGTGAAGGTCTTGACTTCGTGGTGGCATCCATTTGCAGTTGTTTGATGTTCTTTGTCAGCAGCCTGCCCTGAGGTAGGATCTGGGTTTGGGGATAGATCCGTTTCATATCTATCTCCTGGTAGACTGAGTTGCTTGCAGTCGAAGTTTGCATTTTAGGTGTTTCTATTTTCTAGGCACTTAATACAGAGCCTTACAATGTAGAAGCTGCTTAATGTTGGATGACTGAGTGAATCATAAGCTAGAATGGTGGAAAAGGAATCAAATAAGGTGAGGGACTTGAAAAATAGGTAAGGTTTAGCATGAAGTATGCCTTGTGATGATTGAAAATTATGACCGTTTTATTTTAAGAAGAAAGGAAAATTGTTGACATACTTTTTATGAAATAACAGAAGGAATAAGAACAAATTCACAGATGTCAATAGTATTATTTAAATTTAAGCTGTTTGGAAATGTATACTAGGATCTTAAAGAAGATGAAAGAATTTTGAAGTGCTCATGAGTTTATACTTAAATGCTGATTTTAAAAGTATTGCTAACTGATCTGTAACTCATGGCTTATTTAATCTCAACATTCGGAAGATTAAATTTAATCTTTGGGCTTCTCTGATCTATACCACCTTCTCTCAAAATTTTCTATTTGCTAAATCTCCACATTCCCAAGAACCACTTTTCCTCTGACACCACTTTCCCTATCTTTGCAATTCTGTGGAAATGTCTTCTGCCTCAATATTTTTAAGTGTGTGCTGTCATCAAATGAATTGTATTTGGGTTATTAAAAAGCTTGCATTTGTTGGACTTGATTTTGATTGTTTTTTAATCATTTTATTTTCCCCTTTGAATGTTTACAGTGGAGCAGGACAAGAAGTAGGAAGATCATGTATTATTCTGGAGTTCAAAGGAAGAAAAATAATGGTAATTGTTATTTTTATAGTCAGATTAACATTACAACTCTGTCTGCATTGGGTGTTAAGTCTTTTCTAGTAGAGTAGTTACCTGTTTCGCTCCCTGAAAAATGTCATGGTCAGTGTATGTACCTATGCTGTATAATGTTAACGTCAAAAATTAATACATAGCTACTTAGTAATTTGACAAAACATTAACTAAGTAAACTGCGAAGATATATTCCAGGATTGTAAAATTGTCAAGTAGATCTGTTGAACTCTTGTTTCTTGAAAGTCACTTCCTCTGTTGGAGGTTCTAGCCAACCTAACTGCCCCACCACCAGTGGAAGACCACAAGGAACTGACTGCTTTGACCACCTGCAGAACTCCGGCCACCCCCATGCAGCAGGTGTAGTGAGAGGGCCTGCTACGGGAGCGTGGAGGTCTGAGTATCATTGGGGTCCCTGACCTTGCGAAGTCACCCTACCTCTCTAAGCCTATCTATTTCCTTGTCCAAAAGGCAGAGAGATTAGAAGAGATGGTTCCTAAGGTTGTCATGAGCAGTGGCTCATGCTCCTTTTGTTCCTCTTTCTTCTCTGCTTCTCCTACTCTCAAAAGAACTGGAGTGTGTCAGACATAGTTGTTGTTTTTGTTATATTCTTTAATTTGGTAGTAACACCATATGAAGTGAGAAAATCCTTAACAACTGCCTTATGAATTTGTTCCTTAATGCCTTAAAAATTTAATCAGGGAAACTTCTCATTTATAATTATTGTTTTCTCAAAGTAGTCAGATCAGTAATGATAAATCTATGAACTTTCAAAATGCCTATTGTCTGTCCTCTAATATCAAAGTTCTAGAAGAAGAGTTCATTCCTTGTTAGAGTGACTGGCAAATATAGTTGGAAAGAAGCTGTCTTGTATTTTACATGGAGTGAACTACATTTTAAGTTTGTCCGTTAACTTAGAATTGTCAATGGCATATTTGCCGCATTTAATGAGAATTGCACCCCAAATGCTAGTGTGTGAGGTCCACCTTTATTATGTGTATGATGGATCAGTTCTACAGATTGTCTATTTGTTGAATATGTTTTAATAAAGTATATAGGAGATTGAGATCTTTTTGTTCTGTCTCTTTCAGTTGGACTGTGGGATCCACCCTGGCCTAGAAGGAATGGATGCCCTTCCTTATATTGATTTAATTGACCCAGCTGAGATTGATCTGCTATTAATTAGTCAGTAAGTTTTGTTTCTTAATAATGACACTTTAAGAACTTTCACTTTTAAAGATCATTCTTTATTGGATTTCAAGATTTGGGTTTTTTTGAAGAGTATTTTCTGTTAGGAAGCATATCGCACACATCTGAGAGAACACAGTGTATCGTCATCCCAATCCAGAGAAGTTTACTATGAAAAACTTACCTCCTCTAGGTGTGAGTCCGGGGTGTAAGTGGGAAGGAGGTGGTGCAGACCTTGGGTCATTGTACAACTGGAGACCAGTAACACATTTTCACAGAATTTCTCCTTACGGTCTCTTTCTTGTCACAGAACTTCATTTATAAATAGTGACATGTTTCAACTTCATCCCACTAAAATGTTTGTTATAATTCTGGCCGCTAAGAGTATGTTTGGATATATTCATCTCCCTTCTCTAATTATTACTGATAAAGTTTTTTTATGTATTTTTAAGCTCTTTTTCCTGCCCTAAAAGTGGATCCATTATTCCTTCACTCTGCACTGTATCTACTTTTGGTTTTTTGAAAATATCAGTATGTAATACATACATAGGACTTTTTTGTCCAGTGAGCAACAGTTTATAATTACCTGTAATACATGAGGAATATTTTACAACTCAACAGAATCTTTTTTTATTTACAATTTTTTTATTATAGAATTTGTAGGTGTACAGAAAAATCATGCAGAAAATGTGGAGTTCCCGTATACGCCCTCCTTACACACACAGTTTTCCTTATTATTAACACTTTGCATTAGTGTGGTGCCTTTGTTACAATTGGAGGAATGTTATTGTACTATTAAGTATAGTCAACAATTTACATTAGGGTTCACTGTTTGTGTTGTAGAGTCCTATAGTTTTGTTGTTTGTTTTTTAATTTTTATTCTGATAACAAATATGCAACTTAAAATTTCCCCTTTTAACCACACTCTATTTCTTTTTAAGTTTCCATTTGGATCACTGTGGAGCTTTGCCTTGGTTTCTACAGAAGACAAGTTTCAAAGGAAGAACATTTATGACTCATGCCACAAAAGCTATTTATAGATGGCTTCTTTCAGATTATGTAAAAGTTAGGTAAATTGCTCTATTAGATTTATATAGCTCTGCACAATACATGTGGTTCAAGGATGTCATTAATTCAGTCATTCAGTAACAAATCATTGACCATCCATTGTGTGTATCTATCACCTGCCTGGCCTATAAAATCTTTATATAGCTTTTACATCCTTTTAAATCTTTATAACCTAGGCAAATTACAAAGTTTTATAGTACAACTCTGCAAATAACATTTCATGATTTTATTAAAAATTTAAGACCAGATACATTGAAAGTGATATATACTTAAGTCTTATTTGGATTATTTGACCAAAGAACACTGACTATCTTAAATGAAAAATTCCCCAAGGAAGTTCCTATCATTTGTAAGAGGAACATCCAGTCTCTACCAGAAAGTTTGGAGCATTTTTGTGGTACCTACAGCACATACTGTTAACCTTCAAAAGTTTGCTATTTAATGTGTTTTCCAAGAGTAGCTAAGATGCAATTTGTTGGTTTTCATGTATAAATACAAAGGAATAGGAGCATTATCCTTAATAATAATAACACTGGCTAATACTTACCATGTGCTAGGTACAGTCCTCAATTCTTAACATATGTTAACAAGAATGTAAGTTCTGTTATAAATCTCATTTTACAGATGACAAATCTGAGGCACGGAGAGATTTGGTAATTAGCCAAAGATGGTCACACATCCAATAAGAGGCAGAACTGGGTCCAGAGCCTACGTCCTTAACTGCTATCCTATTGTTTCTTGGAGTATATTCACATAATTTTCAGGGAACAAATTATGCTAGACTTTGTACAGAAATCCTTTCACATCCTAGCATGAAAATTTCTGCTGTGGTTCAATGTATGTAAGTGAGTTACATGTCAGGAGTGTTGGGACACAAAAAATGGTTGAGAAATATTATCCTAAAAAGTACTTTGAACCTAGTGTTTTAATTTTCTGTGCACTCTGCTTAAAATCAAGCTTTGTGCTATACCCACTAAATATTTTTATTATAATTGTACAGTAAAAAATATACAAAATGTACAAGAGATTCTAAATAGCATAATGCATTCTTAATAAAATTTAAGAAATATCTTTTTGGGTATGTCATCCATAGACAATTTCTTTGAGTTAAAAGACTTGTAAAAAATTTATCCTTATGCATTCTGTTGCCATCTTTCAAAATTCAGTAATATATCAGCGGACGACATGCTGTATACTGAAACAGATTTGGAAGAGAGCATGGACAAAATTGAAACTATCAACTTTCATGAAGTTAAGGAAGTCGCAGGGATCAAGTTTTGGTGTTACCACGCAGGCCATGTTCTAGGAGCTGCCATGTTCATGATCGAGATTGCGGGCGTCAAGGTACCCTCTAGCACTTTTCTCCCCAGCAGAAATCAGTGCAGAGCTTTATGCTACCAAGCGTCATTAAAGAAAATTAGATTCTAAGACTTGACAAGTGTCAAAACACTGAGACATAAAATAAAAATTAAGTTGATACCTTCATTTTAATAACTGGGTATCAAGGTTGATTTAAATTACTGAAAATGCAATGATCTGTAATCCAGGTTTGTACTAAGAGTAAAATAAGCATCTTAAAGAGTTAATCCCTTTTCACTGTCCTTTCGAAAAATTACTAGAGAAAGAAGAGTTGTCTTTGTGGCTGAGTCTGTTTAAAGTTAAGACATGATTTGGCCTTTCTGTCCCTAGAATTTATATATAAACCCTTAAAGAGGATGGGCTGCTCGACTAAAGGATCTCTGCAGCCATTCTTGATGGAAAGGACTAATGGAAGTCTTGATGAACTTGTGAAAACCTGGGTGGATTAATAGTTGTCAAGACTAAGGCAGTTCTTGACTCTGGCTGCACATTAGAATCACTTAGGGAGTTTTAAAAAATATATATGCATTGAATAAAAATCTGGGGGTGTGTTCCAGGGCTTTCTTGTTTTTTTCTAGGTGATTCCGATGTGAAGCCCGAGTTGAAAACCAATGCTCTGATGTAATACTGTGCTAAATTTTACGCAGCTACTCGTGTATTTGAAACTTCCACATATTATGTTGTACTGTATATTGCTAAATCATTTATTCTTGCTGTTTACCCAAGGGCACACACACACACACACAAAAAAAAAAATAAGCAGAAAATGGCATAAATTTGGGTAAAAATTCTCATTTGAAATTTGGTATATATCCTCATATGATTGTATCTTTCATTTTAGACAGTGGTCCTATATGCTGCAATAGATTTCTTTCTCTATTATGATGCCCTTTTTCCTCTAAGAAGTTTTGAGTGGTTCTCAGTGTATTAATATACAGATTACCTTTGGGGGATGATTCTGGGAATATATTATCCCCATTAGTTAGATTGAATAATTGAAATTTATGGTTTAGTGACTTAACTAATTTACCGATTCTGAATTAAACACAAGCATTGCCTCGAGGTTTCATCATTGTAGGTTGTTGTTTTTTCTATTAAAATTCGCTTTCAGATTTCATGAGCTTAATATACTCACAAGCAAAATGAAACCTTCCAGAATCCTAACTTTCTACTTTTTCACAGCTTTTGTACACAGGTGATTTCTCAAGACAAGAAGATAGACACTTAATGGCAGCTGAAATTCCTAATATTAAACCTGATATTCTTATCATTGTAAGTATTAATGTATTGTAATTAATTACAATACATTAGTGTAATATAAGCAAATTTTTTCTAGCAGGAAAAAAATACTGTGGTCTCTTTTTCATATGTTATTGAATATATGAATATATCTGGTTTTTAGTATAAAAATGTATTTTTTAGCTTCTCTTTTCAGCACAGCTCTACTTTCTTGCTGTTAAATATAATAACTCTAGTCTGATATCAAAAAGGCTAGGCCATCTCTAGTGGTCTTTGCCTCACAATTCTAATGTGTTCTTTAGGAATCTACTTACGGTGCTCCTCTCCCTCCTAAATATTTTGTCTGTTGAATTACCCCAAATTCATAGGCAGACATTAAGGTTGTATAGAAATGGTGTGGCTCCACTGTCTTTGCCAGAGTGACTGTCTTTTGGCCCTTAGCATATGCTAACTTGTCACTTTGTTTATTTTTATATGTGTATGTCCTATCTGCCTACCAGGGTGTGTGTCCTAGGAGAACAAGAAAAAATGAACTATGTGCAGAAGCTCTTTTTTGGGGGATGGGGTGTGAGTAAATGATAGAAACAAGTATTAATAAATGTGTATTGTTAACAGCAGGGTCAGAAAATGAAAGCGATATTTGGGGCCTATAGTATATAAAAGAACATCAACTGCTGCCTGCTTCTTCCCCATCACCCACTGCACCCCCCATCTGCCCAGGAACAAGGGGCCAGTGCATCTTGCTATCTATAAGCATGTTGCTGAGTGAATTAGATTTGGGTTACCTCCTGCAATACCCAGCATATAATCTGACCCAAATTTAAGAGACAATTAATTTGTTAACCATCAAAAAAAAAAAAGTTATTTGCATGATGTCATGTAGTTATTTGCATGAATAATTATTTGCATGTTATTTTAGAGCAGTTTTTCAAACTTTATATGCATATGAGTCATCTGGTGATATTGTTAAAGTGCAGATTCTGATTCAGTAGATCTGGATTGGGGCCTGAGGTTCTGCACTTCTCACAAGCTCCCAGGTGATGCCAGTGTTGCTGGTTAGTGGACCAGACATAGTAGGGCTTCAGGGGTTATTCTTAAACAGAAGTATAAGAAACAGTAGGTATTTCTGGTTTATAGACTTTGACTTATCAGTGGTGGGAGAAATAAGCGTCTTACCCCTGTGGAAAGCAAAATGTTAAGGTGAAAAAAAAAGACATGGCGAAATTATGTTGAGAGGGAAATATGCCAAGATACATTTTAGAACTATTCCTGATTCCGTTTTCTGAAACGAAAGTTCTCCTTTGCTCTTCTTTACAAGTAATATTGTAACAATATGTGTTCAAGTCTATGGCATGTTGAAAAAAATGAATCACTTTGCCTCAGCATTTCATTGATGTTTAACTTTTAAATTATATGGGGATTCGCGGTCTTTGCCTCACAATTCTAACATGTTCCTTAGGAATCTACTTACGGCACCCATATCCATGAGAAGCGTGAAGAGCGAGAAGCGAGATTCTGTAACACTGTTCATGATATTGTGAATAGAGGGGGCAGAGGCCTCATTCCTGTCTTTGCCCTTGGAAGGGCTCAGGAGCTGCTCTTGATTTTAGGTAGGCTTTTTCCTTTTTATTGGGGAGATTGTCAAAATCTTGGCATGTCATCTTTTTATCAAGGTAATCACATGGCCTTGGATAAGTCATTTAACCTTTCTGGGCGTCAGTGTCTTCCCTTTGAAAATACAGGTTTGGTTCTAGTAGGAGCCCAGGGAAATGACTCTTGTGAACTGCTACTG
Organism: Choloepus didactylus; assembly: GCF_015220235.1. Classification (NCBI taxonomy): domain Eukaryota; kingdom Metazoa; phylum Chordata; class Mammalia; order Pilosa; family Megalonychidae; genus Choloepus; species Choloepus didactylus. The sequence continues at coordinate 58,375,876 of NC_051326.1, forward strand.
GGAACATAAATTGGGGTGCCTTTCTGGTTACCAGCTTGGCAGTCAGAATCACAAGTCTTAAAAATATGTCTGCCCTTGGCCCAACAACTGGGAAACAACTGGGATGTACAGAAAATTTTGTCAGTAAGAGCATTCATCATTTTAGTATTTTTAAAGAAAGAGCATAGTAGTAAATTAATAAAAATCATTGTGGGAAAAAATCATGTTACTGATGAGTAATTACGTAACTTTTATGCATATAACTTATTAAAGTGGACAAAAAAAATAGGGTTCAGAACCGTACACACTCTAATCCTTAGGTAAAAATACACACAAAAATGACTAGAAATACATTAAATCTGGATAGTAGGAAAGTAGATGCTTTTTTATTTTGTGCTTTTCTCCATTTTCCAGATACTCACCATGTATTTCTTCTTGTAATAGGAGGAACAATGATGTCACTTATTTTTTAGCATAGATTTCTGCTTAAAGATCCCTTGTAATTCCAACATTCCATAATTCTATCTGGGGAAAGCATTCTTCTTGAAGAATAAATTACATTTGCTTTGTATTTATATAGTTTCAATGTGAAGAATTAGAAATTATCACAGTTTAAGCCCTTATTTTCAGTTCTTCCGTCTCTTTTATCATTAGGATAAATAGTATCCCTCTTAACACTCAAAAGGAATACATACAGGCAAAGAAAGACTGAATAAATGACCCAAGATCAAAAACAAACTTACGATAGAAACAGGATTTACTAGAAGCTAAATCTCCTAATTCTAATCTAATCCAGTTTAATTGCAAGTCAAATTAGTCTTTAGAAGTCTCAAGATGAAATGTCTTCATAAAAGTAATAAGAACAGAGGAAATTAGGAAGTTGAGAGGGTGACCATGTTGTTACCATCAAATTGGATTGCCAAATTTAGCAGGTAAGAATACAGTATACCCAGTTAAATATTTAATTTTAGATAAGCAATGAATAATATTTTGTTATAAGTATGTACCAAATATTTAATATACATTCATGTACTGAAAAATGTTTCTCATTGTTTATCTGAAATTCAGGTTTAACTGGGCATTCTGCATTTTGTTTGGCAACCTTACCATCAGAGCATGTATTATTATTTTTTTATGAACCAGGATACTTTCTACAAATGTTTGCTCCCGTTTTCTTTTTAATGTAGTATAGTATAAAGAGAATAGCCTTTGGAGTAACTGGTTTCAAATCTTATCTATGTTCTAGCCATATGACCTTGGACAAGTTATTCAGCTTTTTAAAAAAATATTTAAAATCTAGTCATAAAAATACACACAAAATTGGGAGATTGTGATCTTGGGATATACACCATTAAATATTTTAATCATATCTAAAAAAATGAACAAAATTAATCAGAAGATAAAGTAGGAAATAATATTTGTAAACATAAGAGAAAAACAGTTTACTATCCTCATATAGAATTATCACATATATCCAACAGAAAAATAACATTCACATACCATTCAACTATATTTAGCCTCAATTTCCTTATCTATAATATGGCAATAAAGGTTGTTTTGAAAATTAGAAGTAAAAAGATGTAAGTTACGTACCACATACCAGTCATTTCCTTAATGCAGTTAACAAGATAAATGATATCTTTTGGCCACATGATCTGTATAAAATTTGGGGATTAAATGAGGACTTTCCATAAGCCTTTTTTTTTTTTGAAGGTATTTTGTCCACTGCTTTCATTAATTATCAGATACTATTTGGTTGGTGTAAACCTACACCAAATGATTTTTAAAAGCCTCCACGTCTTTGGATTACAGCCACAGCACTGTTTTAGACCTTGCACTGGTATTTAGGAACAAGTTTGGTTTTATAAGTTTAAATAGTAAGGACCAGGCTAATTTTTCTTCAATTTTTAAAAATATAGTTACATGGTTTAACTTGTTTCTTGGTTGTCTAAATTTTGAAAAGTTAATTCATTAACTTTATAATTTATTATTTGAACTATTTACCCCAACATAATAAAGTGATATTTGTTTCCTGTAAAATCTCTATCTAGATGAATACTGGCAGAATCATCCAGAACTTCATGACATTCCAATATACTATGCATCTTCCTTGGCCAAGAAGTGTATGGCGGTGTACCAGACTTACGTAAATGCCATGAACGATAAAATCCGCAAACAGATCAACATCAATAATCCCTTTGTTTTCAAACACATTAGTAACCTCAAGGTGAGTGCTTGTGCAAGAACAGGGGTGGGTAACACACAGATCATTGGTGGTAGGAAGTTGCCTGTTGTTGCCTCAGTGGCTGAATCCCTCTTGCTGAAGTGTTACCTGTTCTCTGGCAAACTGCATTTTTCTGCAGGAAGCCAAATTCCAGCAGCTGAAATTCTTTTTTTCTTAAATGAATCTTACTACTAATTCTGAGTACCCATACATTCTCAATATTTATAACTGCTAGAACTCTTCTGCTATAGGAATAAAAAGCCCAGAAGAGAATAATGTCTTGCATTTCATATTAATATTTTCTGTTTCCACATTTTGTAAATATAGTTTTGCTTAAAATTCATATGAAATATTGTCTTTGGGGAATGGACTGTCTAAACCACCTCTTTGAACAGACCATGTCATGTTTGTGCATGGAGGGTGGGGGTAGGAGAAGAAAGTATAAAGGGTTCTATGCTAGTGTGTTTATAATGAGGCAAATTAGCCATTGTCCTGTATGTTCTGTACAATTCTTTTTGCTTTGCTGTGTAGTTAGTGTATATAATCGACATACAAGCCCTGATTTTACAACATCTGGTCCTTCTAGATGTTAAAAATGTTGCCAGTGTATGATTAAAGTAGAGTTAGTGTGTTAAAATTCATAATAAAGACTGTCTTTCTTAAAAAAAAAAAAAAAAGATTTTCTGTTCCCATTGAAACGTAATCATCTTTTTACTGTAAATTTCACATCTGAAAATTTTCATATATGCACCTTTCTAAAGCATTCAATAAAATCTGATTTTCTTTTATTTAAAATAAAATGGTTTCATTCAAACTAATACTTTGTTCATAACAAAATAATTAATGTCCAAAATAATTTGTTACACACGGTCTTCAAGTTAGAAATGGGCTGTTTGTAAAGTATATTTTAAAGTTAATTGTTTATGAATTGGAGCCAAATTTTCCCTAGAAACAATGTTAAACTTTTTGATTAGATTTCCAGACCAGCTCAAAATATGTGTGAAGTATGAAAAGCCATTGTGAGTCTTTGGGAAAATTCTTTCACAGGTCTATCTTAAGTGGCTAGAAACTCATTTGACTCTTCTTTTTACTCTCTGCCTGCCTTCTGGGCACTAGAGAGGAAAATATTATATTTATATTATTATGGATAAAGTAAGTTGTATCATTCAATGGAATACTGTAAAGTAGTTTAAATAAACAGGTACAGCTATATGAAACAACATAGATAAATCTCACAAAGATTATCCTGAGTGGAAAAATCTAGAGACTCAGGTATCCTTGGGCAAGAGGAGGCAGAGCCAATAGATAGTTGCTGGAAGAGAGTGCCAGGGGGTTCCCAGGGTTCTGGTTATGTTCTGTTTCCCGATCTGGGCCCCAGTTACTTGGATGTGTTCAATTTGTGAAAATTCATCCAGTTATACTCTTAAAATTTGTGTCCCTTTTTATATAAAAAGTTTACATACACATAAAAATATAGTTAAATTACGGTTGCACACTTAGATAGAAAGCTATAAAGGTAAACAAGGAATTGATTATCAAGAGTCAAGATCATCTGTACCTTTGGAGGAACTGGACGGGACATGAGAAGAACAGGCTTCTGGGGTGCTGATAATGCTCTTTTTCTTGATGTAGATGGTGGCGACACGGAATTCACTTTGTGATGAATTATTGAGCTGCACATTTTTGTCCTGTGTACTTTTCTGTATGTGTTATATTTCACAGTTTAAAAAAAAGATTTAAAATAAAAGAATCGCCTTTATAGAAAAAATAAGCCCAGACTCAGGTTGCTGTGGACATTTTGTCTTATTGTTTAGACTAGAGCAGTACTTCCAAACCCTACAGCACGTAAGAAACACCTGGGGACTATGTCAAAATATAGTATTCATGAGCCTGTTTCCAGGTCTGGGTGGGGCCTATGGTTTTGCGTTTCTAAGAAGTTTCCAGGTGATGCTTATGCTGTAAGTCTTTGAATAGCAAGTCCTTTTTACTAGAAATTCAGAATCTCAGGACCCATCCCAGATCTATGAAACAGAATCTGCATTCTAACAGATTCTCTAGGTGATGGGTATGTGCATTACAGTTTGAAAAGCTCTGGTCTAGACTCAAGTGCAGTGATTCTCAAACTTGCTACACAGTGGAGTTACCTGGGGAGTTTCAAAGAATCCCAGTGCTGGAGATGAACTCCATACCAACTCAGTTAAAATCCCAGTTCTTTACAGGGACGGTTTCAAAGATCCAAGTGGAGAATCCTCAACCCAGAAGGGTATCAAGAAGAAAAGTCTTAACTGCAGATAGAGAGAAGGAAAAGGGATTTCCTATGGCTACCACATAGCCTGGCTGTGGTGACAATTGATGTGCAAGAAATTTAAGTCATAGATTTTATGTGTACTTGTGTTTCAAATTATACTATTTTAAAGAAATCTATGATTTTTCACTGGGCAATTATTACAATTGATGGTGTGAGGCTACAGACTGATAACTTATTTCTCCAAGGCATGGGACGAATTTCAAAAAAAAAATAAACCAAACTTGTCATTCCTTGTTCATTCTTGTAAGCCTTGCTCAAACTCGTATTTCAACTTTAGCCTTTTTTTTAAGACTGTGAAGGAGTTTCGTTATGTTTCTCTAATTTTGAGACATTCATTAAAATGTATTTATTGAAGTTCTTGTTATTTAAATTTAATGCCTTTTATATGGTAGTACTCTAAGACAAATGAAAAGAAACCTCAGGTTTTCCTGAACATTTTGTTCTCTTTGTTCCTGGCTCCAGGCATCTTCTTGCAACTGTGGACTAATTTTAGGGTCCAAATGGCCCTTTCGCTACAGTACGTTTTGAAGGTCAATGTGAATTGATTGCTTTTTATCGCTTTGTTTTCCTATGATCCCTAGCCTAAACTGTTTAGAAACTTGGAAATTGGACTTGATATGTTTATTAGTCTCGTCAAGGCTCTTTCAGTGGTGTGATTAATCTTTTTACCTAGCTTTCTGTTATTCTGTTTTTAAAAAAAGAATGCTGTTTCAGACCCTGGTGATTAACATGGTTTTCTACCATTCGTTTTTCTCTCTCAGAGCATGGATCACTTTGATGACATTGGTCCCAGTGTTGTAATGGCTTCCCCAGGGATGATGCAAAGTGGGTTATCCAGAGAGCTGTTTGAAAGCTGGTGTACTGATAAAAGGAACGGAGTCATTATAGCAGGATACTGTGTAGAGGGGACCCTTGCCAAGGTCAGTTATAGTCACGGGATATATTGTGTTACTCCTAATCACAATTGCAGATGTGACAGTATCCTCATTTCCCATTGAAGTAATTCTTTCACAAATACAGAATTTGATTTAAAAAATAAATAAGGATGGAAATAGGTAGCTAGAGATGCCCAAAAGGTTGAGGACGTAGGCAGAAGGTATGCACATTAGGGACTGAGAAAGGCTCATCTGGTTGCAAGTAAAAAGTGGAAAGGAGCCTACTTGAGACTGATGCAGGAATGTCCTCATCTGATGAAGTTCACTAATAAAGCTTCTCCTTGAAAAGCTGTCTAACATGTTTGGGTTGACTCATAGGGATGTAGGTAAGCATTGTAGAAAATATGTATACAACTTTAAAGCCAACTTTTTTGAGCATCGAAATATCACGTTCACTTACCTCCTCTTACCTATAACTTCTTTTCTGCTTTTTTAAAATACAGTATGATTCCCCATTTTGATCCTTTTTATTGCTTTACATTATTCTGTGAAGTCACTGAGAGAGAATATTGGCCATGTAGTTAAAATAGATTTCCAAATTAGAAACACATCTGTCTTTTATAAACATTCTCGTATCTGGAAAGTGACTTTTTTAGAGCAGTAAGAGAGTTGTTAGCAAATCAAGCTTGCCTTCCTAATCATAAATGTAATAGTTTTCTTTGCCAGCACTCTAAATACATTGTTTTAATTTATCTGCTTACTTTGCTGATTAAATGTTTGCTTGATCAAGAAAATAAGTATTTGACATTTACTGAATCAGTAGTGTTAGAATGATTTTTATGCTAACAAGTTCTAAATTTAACATAAGAATTTATTGCTGCATGGAAACAGAAAATGTACCTTTTCTAATTGAATATATATACATTTTTTTGGTTTTTAATAGCATATCATGTCTGAACCTGAAGAAATCACTACCATGTCTGGACAGAAGTTACCACTGAAAATGTCTGTTGATTACATTTCTTTCTCTGCTCACACAGATTACCAGCAAACCAGTGAATTTATTCGTGCTTTGAAACCTCCTCATGTGGTTAGTCTATGAATTCGACTTATGATATTAAAAAAAAATAATGCCCAAGAAACTTTGCAGCAGCTAGTCCACAAATCAAACACTACCTTCCCTTTATTAGCAAAGCACTTTCACTTATACTTGGGATTGAACTTTACAATTCCTCTTCTAGTTAGGCAAGGTATGCATTTTAATTTCCTCCATTTTATGCTAGGACTCTTATTCAAATCTTCTAACCCCAAAGCCAGTGTTCTTTCCATTATTTTCTGCTTAATAACTATAGCATAGGCTTTGGAATCAGGTTGTTTGTTTTGAATACCAGCTCTATCCCATATTTTCTATGTAATCCTGGGCAGGTTACTTAACCTCTCTGTATTTCGAGGGTAATAATAATACCCTATTAATAGTAAACGTTTAAGATGGAAGAAAATAAGAAATACATAACATAGCTCCTTATAAATATAACTTGTATATATTTTTAAGTTTCATGTAATTATAAAAGTAGCAATTATATATTTTGGTGGGATTGGAGAGGGGTAAACTGAGATTACGTATTTTTTATCAGTAATATTTACAGAATATCTGTCTATGGGAAACGAAGTTTTCTTTCTGAATGTATTGAAAACTAATGTAGATGAAACAGCCTTTTGTTAGTTTTTGAGTATTTTTACCATAATAGTCCCCACAGTGTTTGTCATTGGCTCTTAATGAGCAGATTCTTTGGTGGAGAAGCTCACTGATATAGCATGTATAGTTTAGTTACAGGGTAGATGCCTCATAAGTGGTTTTTAGGTTTGTAGTTTAGGGATATAAAATTCCCCCAGACTTTAAAGCCATGGAGAAAAAGCAGGGTTTTTTCCCCTCTGGTACCGCCACCTCATCCTCAGTCCCATTTCACCTCTTCAGTCTTCTGTGCTTTGTCTCTGTGATTGACAGTTTAAATCTATGAGTACTTGATGCTCACCTGCTTTCAGTATCCAGGTCTAGGAAAAGTATATCTACATGATAAAACAGTAGTACTATTAGTGGTGATGGCAGATAAATAATAACTAGTATTTATTGAGTTTTTGCCGTGTGCCAGGCACCATGCTAGTGTTTTACATGTATCACCTTGTTTAATCCTCACAACCAACAACTGTTTTGTAAATGAGTAAACTGAGATGGTCAAGTACTTCGCCCAAGGTTACTGCAGCTAGTAAGTGGCAGTGCCGGGATTTGTGTTCAGGCAGCCAGGCCCAATGCCTGGACTTTTCACCAGTCTGCTCTCTGCCTCTGCCTGGTACACCGGGTATGTTCTGTTAGCCTCAGACAAGAAATGATATGCCAGCGCTCTATTGGTTAAAAGCTATCTATCTTTAAAATATGGGTTATAAAAGTGAATAGAAAGAGATTGGGAGTTAATATAATAGTTATAAATACCTCTCCAAACTTGTAATTTCATTTGCTCCTGAAATACTTTTATTTAGTATTGCTTTAATAAACAGAAGAAAATGTCAGAAGTCATCCCCACCTCCCCTAACCAAAAAGCTTCTTTTGAAAGTCTTGTATTAGAAATCTAGAGAAAAGTATGAGCATTTTCTGAGATAGTTGGAATAGCAGTAGTTTCATATCAGAATCATTTACATTTAAAGCTGGTAAAATGACTATTGAAGTCACCTAGTCCAGCCCCTTTACTAACATGAGCATGGAAGCCTAGAGAATTCAGTGGCTTTCACAAAGTGGCGTATCTAGTTAGTGCAAAGATTGGTGTAGAAAATAAGTTTCTTTACTCTCTTTTGGAATAGTTCCACTTAAGGATCTTTTAAAGCCAAACGGAATTTAAGATGTCTTTATCAAGTTTGATTGACTGGGGGACCTTAAAAATAGTAAAATTTAATAATTTCGAGTATTTTCTGTATATTTAACTCAGGCAACGGCTATTGTTAATCTAATTAAGGATGTTTTCCTATGCTCTTTTACATTTTATTCTATGTAGATTTTAGTACATGGAGAACAGAACGAGATGGCCAGATTGAAAGCAGCCCTGATTCGAGAATACGAAGATAATGATGAAGTTCACATAGAGGTTCATAATCCTCGGAATACAGAAGCAGTGACCTTAAACTTCAGAGGAGAAAAATTAGCTAAGGTAAAAGGCTAGGTTTCTTAATCCTATTCATGACTCTTCTTTATGAAGTACATTCTTCTCAAGAACTTCTAAGTGAAACTTTTTAAGGAGTTATCTTAAACTTTAAATATGAGATATATGTTAATGAACTTTATGACATTCTTTTAATTCAAAATGAGCCAGACGTGAGAAATTAATTGATGGCTATCCTTTTGTAAAGTCGAAGTTGAAGAAAAAAACAAATTAATAAAATCTATGATGTGAGGCTTTTGTTGCAGAAAAAGAACAGAATGCTTGTATTTACACTGTTCAACAAAACTTTTCCGGGACCAATTTAATGGTCTTGTATCTGAAAAAATACATTCACTTGAAAATCTAGAACAGTATACCAAAACTCTGTTGGTTGAGATGTGGGGAGAAAAAAAAGATTTTGCAGTCAAACAATATAGGAGAAACTGAATTGAACAAAATTAAGCTGATTTCTAGAAATATGTCATTTTTAAAAATATTTAGCTTTACATATGCATAGAGAAACTTTCAATACCCATTCCCCCAAATATGGTTTCTTACCAGAGTATTGTTTGGTTTTTTCAGCCATAATTTTAATTATTTAAAGTCATTAACTTTGGTTATTTTTTCCTCAAGTGCAGTAACCTTACTTAGGGAGAAGTCAGATTTATGGCAGCCATCCTGAACCATGTAGAACAGAAACTGAAAAAAAAAATAGGTTAAAAGAGCATGTCCGTAAAGAACTATCAAAGCATCCATGTTCTTTACTTTCTAGAAATATCAGACCAACCAATTTTATATATGTTAACAAAACAGCATATTGGAAACTGGAACACACTTCAGTAAAGAGAGAAGCAGCAACAGGTAGCAGATGCAGTCAGAAGAATAATTAATCAGTATTGCTCTCTGAGTTACTTATTTGACAGGCAGACAAACATTCCTACAGGTGGGAGCGTCACAGTATTGAAAACAATTTCCTAGGAACAAAGCTCCTATCCATAAAGTCACCTGCATTTAGGGAGAAAATAACCCTAAGAAATCAAGTGGAAGAGAGCAATCCTTGTGTATAGTTTTAAGAACAAAACCTATCAATGTCTGGCTTCTTATACCATTAATATGGGTGTTCCAGTTTGCTAATGCTGCCTTTTCACAAAACACCAGAAATGGATTGGCTTTTATAAAGGGGGTTTATTTGGTTACACAGTTACAGTCTTAAGGCCATAAAGTGTCCAAGGTAAGTCATCAACAATCGGGTTCCTTCACTGGAGGATGGCCAGTGGTGTCTGGAAAAAACCTCTGTTAGCTGGGAAGGCAAGTGGCTTTCTCCCAGGATGTTCCTCTCTAGGCTGCAGTTCCTCAAAAATGTCACTCTTAGTTTTTCTTGGGGTGTTTTTCCTCTCTCAGCTTCTCCGGAGCAACAGTCTGCTTTCAATGGCCATCTTCAAACTGTCTCATCTGCAGCTCCTCTCTCAGCAACTGTGCATTCTTCAAAGTGTCCCTCTTGGCTGTAGTAAGCTTGCTTCTTCTGTCTGAGCTTATATAGTGCTGTAGTAAACTAATCAAGGCTCATGCTGAATGAGTGGGGCGACACCTCCATGGAAATTATCCAATCAGAGTTATCACCTACATTTGGGTGGGTTGCATCTCCATGGAAACACTGAAAGAATTACAATCTAATTAACACTAATATTTTTGCCCACACAAGATTGCCTCAAAGATAATGGCGTTCTGGGGGACATAACACATCCAAACTGACACAATGGGATATGCTCTTTATTCCCCTAAGTTCGTTTATTTGTAGTTGAGAAAAGTTATATTTTAGAATGGTGGGTGTCATGTTTGTAATGGCGTTAGATTTTGTTTTTGAGCAATCATTACTCTTTTCTCTTAAAATATTTTACACTTGCACATACATACATATCTTTATTGATCTTTGTATTCAAGATACTCCTTTTGGTGTTAGGTTTAGCACAGAATCCCACCTTTCTGTAAATGGAGCTCAGTCTGTGTGAATCTGATAACCAGACTGAGGCAGCTCGTGGGTCTCCAGCTTGCACTTCCTGTCCTTCCCCCCAGAGGCAGCTGTTGAAAACTATTAAGAGCCCCAGCACCTAGGAGGCTTTCACTGGATGTTGAACCGATTGGGAATAAACTGACTTTAGCCATTCTTGCCAGATCTGCCCCCGTGATTCTTCCCTTTGGGATATTGGGAGCCATGTTACTTCCCTGCTTGTGAAGATCATTGTATATTTTTCATGGTTAATTCATGTGTTTTCAAAGACTACATGTCTCCTGCTCGTCTTTATGCTTGAGTTAACTGTGAATAACTGTGGTTTACAAGATGCTAATTTTTTTTTCTTTCTTCTTTTCTTTTTTTTGTAATAGGTCATGGGCTTTTTAGCAGACAAAAAACCAGAACAAGGCCAACGGGTCTCAGGAATACTTGTTAAAAGAAACTTTAATTATCACATTCTTTCTCCTTGTGACCTCTCCAGTAAGTACACTATTAAGTGTCAAATATAATTTGTTGTTAGCATTGAAAGAAAATCTATGAAAACTTCTCTTACTATTGGCCAAATTTTAAGTAACAACCAAGTAATAAAATTGAAATAGGTGGAAGTTAATATCAAGTTGGCATTATGGGAAAAAATATATTCCTTGAACTAATGAAATGTTTAAATTTTTTTTGAAGTAACCTTCTTAGTCAAAAGCATTTCACTTCTAAAAGCAGATCTATTGCTCCTGCTGACCTTTTAGCTAGCCTTTTACAACAAAGTATTGGTGCTTTTATTTTCTGAAGTAACTTTGGACTCCCCAAATAAGCATTTTTTTTAAATGACCTACAGTTTTACATAACTTGCTGAATCTTTCTTTTCTTCACCAAAAAAAATGGTCAGAAGTAAGGGACTAAAACTTATGTGATTTAAAAGGAAGAAAATATTAATGTGAAGCCTAATTTTCTTCATTGTGTTGGAACTTTTATTCATCATCCAAATAAATGATATCAACTATATAGCCAAAGCCTAAAGCGTGCATAATTGAAGCTCATTATGGAGGAGAATAAAAATCCCTACAACTCTAAATAGGAGAACATTTAAGTTTGTGAATTGCTATTTTTCCAAAGTTTATAAACATTTCCTTGTGTGTTCTGTGCCTGTGTAACTGCTAAGCCATCAGTTAGTATTACTTTTTCAATAAACATGGCACTATCTTCAAGTAAATAAATGTGCTCAATTTTATTCATATAAATTATAATTGCTTTCTGAAGGAATAAGAATAGCAGCTGTTTTTATCTGTGAAATAGGCCAACTGTCAGCTTTCAGACCATCACACAAGTAATATGTTATTCATTCCTTCATTTAGCAATTAGTGAACTCTTACTCTATGCCAGGCATTGTGCTAGGTTCTGGAGGACTAAAGATTTCTTTAGAAGCACAGTCCCAATCGTTGAAAAGCCCTTAGTCTAATAAGAGAAATACGTCTTTTGGAAAGAGAATCACAATGTTGATCAGCAACATATAGAAATGCATTATAATGAAAAACGGTCTGGTAGAGTTGGGGGAAGCTTTGCAAAATGAGGCAGTGCTATGCCAGGTGTTGTAGGATTGCTAGGAATTGCCAGTCAGAAAAGCAGGCAGTAACAGCTGGTGCACACCGGCTGGGTGCCATCAAAGGACATGATGTGTTCAGAGGAGTGAGGGTGGTTTCCTGTGGCTGGAGCATGAGGTGATGATGGGAGGTATGGGAAGAAATGTAGAGTGGGACTAAATGAAGAAGCACCTTGGTAGCTTTCTGGAAAATACAATGTTCTCATCTACTTCGCTTTTATGTATTTTTTCCTTACTTCGAATGTGTGTTTGCAAATTGTATATTGTGGGACTAGTATTGTTACTTACAGTATATTCTGATTTTCTCTTCAGATTATACTGACTTGGCCATGAGCACTGTAAAACAGACTCAAGCTATCCCATATACTGGTCCTTTTAATTTGCTGTATTACCAACTACAGAAATTGACAGGTATGTGTATTTACTGAAATTCGTCTAATCATTTTCTGTTGTTGAGTAAGGTAATTATATACCTACAAAGTGATATTATTTAATTTTGCTGATTGTCTTATAATTACACAAATTTTATTTGTATTTCATTTGGTCATGTTTAAAATATACTCAAATTTTTAAAAATCTCTTTATACCTCTTCTCCTTGATCCACTTAAAATTCTAAGAATATCAGTAGTTTTTGCTCCTTGTATTTAAAATCTGCTTTAGTTAATTTTATCTCTTTCTCTTTGCTCAATCAAAATAATTTTTCTGGTTCTGTCAGTCCCAGTCTACACAGTAAGTTTTATAAGATGACATGACGACTGACCTAAGGCCGGTGGGATGCAGTAAATCTTTTTTTCATGTTAAACCATTTTGTATTAGAAATTTTTGTGTATTAATATAATGAGGGGCAATGACTAAATTAAAAGATGTGAACTTTCTCATAAAGCAGGAATGCTTTTCAAATTATGAAATATGTTTTCTATTAATATACTCTTAATAATTGATATAGAAAGTACTAAGGTGAAATAAACCACCAGAAAGAACCTCATGTTAAAATTATGGGTCATAGCATAGAAAGGTAATAAGTTTGTCTGAATTAATCCTTTATTCAGAAATTACTGGGATGATGAGAAGAATCTCATCTTAGACAATAGAATTTCCCCGTAGAACAATAAAACTTACAAAAACAAAGTAAAAGTGACAGTTGACCAGTCTCAAATTAAATGTGCTAATGGAAAACTGAATCTTTTGTACAAACATCAGTGTTTAGAATCACCAAAGTTTGCTACTGATAAAATGTTTAATGTCTAAGGTGTAAATTCTACTTAGTTCTGTGGTATGTTATTATACTTATTGGTATCCTTCAATTGCTATAAATAATTAACATAACACCTAACTGGATAGAAATGGACTATGGAAATGAGTTATTTGATTAATTTTTCATTGTGTATCAGCTATATTTCAGTTATCTGTATAAACAAATAAATAATTATATCTCTAGAAGATAATCAGAAAATTATATATGTTTTATATTACTTTTTTTCAGGTGATGTAGAAGAATTAGAAATTCAAGAAAAACCTGCTCTGAAAGTATTCAAAAATATTACTGTAATACAGGAACCAGGAATGGTGGTATTAGAAGTAAGATAAGATCATTTACCTAAACAAAGAGGAAAAATTTTTAAAAAGTGATCACCTGTAATGTTAACGAAAATTAGTTTCTTCTCAATCAGGGAAAAAAAAAACACCAATATATATGCATATTTTCTTTTCAAGATCAGTTTTAAATATAGCATAGCTAGACATTTTCTATGTAGTTAAGAATGTAGTTAAAATTTTAATTCTGTTATATTCAAACAGTCTTGTAATGCTCTACTCTTTTAAAGAGAGTGGAATCTTGAAGATTCAAATAAGCAACACTAAAGTAGCCAAAATCCAAAAAGGCTAGAAATCATTCATTCAGATATATGCAGTTCCTACTGGTAGATTTTTAAATTCCTTCTTGTAGACTTTGAAACCCAGACCCCAAGGAATTAGATGGCTGACTCTATAGGTTGGTGTCTGTTGAGTGTAAGACTTTCAAAGAGTCCTGGGCAGAGTGATCGAGAGGTGCCTGGTCTCTCTGCCTCAAAGTAAAAATTGTATGCAAATTTCCCAGGCCAATTTTATTTTTAAAAACAAACAAGAAAGGTCTGTCTGGCCTAGTCCCACTTGAGTTCTGTGACGTAAGTCTAAATTTGATTCATAAGGTGAAAAAGAAGTAACAAGAAAGTGTCACAGGGAGTACTTAAGTTATAACGTGAAATTATGTACAATAATACATAAAACTTTAATACAGAGAAAGTAGGAAAGTTACTAAAGACATTAATTCAGCTCTGCTACTAAATACTGTTAAAGAATTTATTTTTGTCTCTGGACTTAACATGTCAAAATTTTAGAGAAAATTTTTCAAGTGCCTCATGTTGATTCTAAAAGTATTTTTTGAAGAGTTAATAAAGATAGGGAGGGAGCTCATTCCTGAAATAATTATGTTGGTGGCACTCTAAACTGGTAGACGTGAAAAACACTGGGCACAAGAAAAAGTGTCAAATGATCTTAGGCTTCATATGAGTAACAAAAGTAAATGTTTGAAAATATTTCCCTATGCTCTGTATGCTGCTAAAATATAGTGATTAGGAATTTGAGTTACTGCCTGTGTTAGCTTGGACAAGTTACTTTTGAGCCTCAGTTTCCCCTTTATAAAAAGATGTCAATTGTACTTACTCTCTGTTGTGAGAATTAAACGAGATAATTCCTATAAAGCAATTGGTACAGAGTAAATTTTGCGATTATTAAAATTAGAGGAGTCTACCATGCTGAGAATTAATATTGTTTAGTGACATCAAAATAAATGATTAATTTCAGGAAATGAATCAGTTAATTTTCTTAGTAATTAGACTAATCTTTTATTCAGTTGCATCATCTCAGTGAAAATACTAGAAGCAGTAGACCCATCCATAGGTGGGTGGGTAATAGTCATAGCTTTGGGGGTTGGTTGTATTTATCCCTTCGTAATACTGCCTTTTCCTTTGCAGTGGTTAGCAAATCCTTCCAATGATATGTATGCAGATACAGTAACAACCGTGATATTAGAAGTTCAGTCAAACCCGAAAATAAGGAAAGGTACAGAATTATTTCTTTTTTATCAACTCTTTTATTTCTCCCATGGTCTTATGAGCTACAAAGCAGTAAATAGAGTCCTAAAGAACTCTTGATTTTTTTTTTTCATTCCTGTGTAGTTTTAAGATACAGTATATCCCTCACAGTACATATTATTCTCATTTTACTTTACTTTGTGTCTTGGATCTTTGTTGGTACTGTAAAAATTTTGTTGCAGTTACCACTAAGATAAAATCCCTTTAGTAACAGCCCTCTTAAAAGCAATTCAAGGGTCAGAGGGGAAGATGACAGCACAGAGAGGATTAGAAGCTAGTTAGTCCCCCTGGAACAACTAATAAACAACCAGGAACAACCAGTAAATAATCTGGAATAACTGCTGGGGGACAAACATGACTGTCCAGACATCATACACCAACCTGGATTGGGAGGAATGCCTGAAATCACAGCATAAAATCTGTAAGTAAAGACTGCGGACCTGTGCAGAGAGTGCCTCCTCCATGGCAGCCCAAACTGCAAAGCCTTGCAGTGCTAGAGAGCAGCACTCTCTGAACAAGCAAATATACCTCAGCCCAGTTCCAACTGAGGTTTTAATTAACAAATGTTGACTGCTCAATACAAGCTACAAATCCCCAACAAGAAGACAGAGGTTTTGGTGATGTCTGACTTTGGAGAGCTGGAGGATGTCTCTGGGAGGGAGAGAGAGCCCACAGGACTGGGTGCTGTCTCTGGCCGACAGGTGAACTGAGGGGTGCCACAGACTTGCCCTGAAGGGGGGTTTCTGTCCCTTTTTCGGCTCAGTGGAGAAAACCTCAGCCATTTTCAATTCCCAGCACTCTGACCCAGACAAGAGTGAAGATGGCAGAGGCAGAGAGACTATTCGAATGCAAATGGTATCTTCCCCAGGGGGTGTAATTTTCCTAAGAGGAAAGAGGTGGGTGCCCAGCTCTACCTGCCTTCCATTCAGAACCAAACCCTAGAGCCTGGGGGAAACAGCCACGGGCCACACCTCCTTACACCAGTCTGGAGTGACAGGCTGACAGGCGCCACCTGTTAGACAGAAAAGCACAGTGGCTTGAGACCTCACAGGGTGTATCAATCTTCTAAGACTTAATACTATAGCCTCCTTCTGCGACCTGAGCCTGTTTTGGTCTGGGAAAACCTGATTGGGGTAACCAAGGAAACCAGATGCCAGGACAACAGAAAGTTAAAACCTACACTAAGAAAAATGAAGTTATGACCCAGTCAGAGGAACAGACTTACACTTAACTGAGATACAGGAATTGAAACAACTAATGCTAAATCAATTCAGAAAGATTAGGGGAGATACGGCAAAAGAGTTGAAGCATATAATGGAAACACTGGGCGTACATAGGTAAAAATTGAAAGTTTGAAAAAACAACTGGCAGAATCTTTGGAAATGAAAGGTGCAACACAAGAGACGAAAGACACAATGGAGACATACAACAGCAGATCTCAAGAGGCAGAAGAAAACACTCAGGAACTGGAGAGCAAGATACCTGAAAGCCTACACACAAAAGAACAGATAGAGAAAAGAATGGAAAAATATGACCAATGTCTTCGGGAATTGAATGACAACACGAAATGCAGGAATGTACTTGTCATGGGTGTCTCAGAAGGAGAAGAGAAGGGAAAAGGGGCAGAAACAATAATAGAGGAAATAATGAAAATTTCCCATCTCTTATGAAAGACATAAAATTACAGATCCACAGGTGCAGTGTACCTCAAACAGAATAGATCTGAATAAGCCTATCCCAAGACACTTAATCAGATTATCAAACATCAAAGATAAAGAGAGAATCCTGAAAGCAGCAAGAGAAAAGCAATCCATCACATACAAAGGAAGCTTGATAAAACTATATGCGGATTTCTCAGTAGAAACCATGGAGGCAAGAAGGAAGTGGGGTGATATATTTAAGATACTGAAAGAGAAAAACCACCAACCAAGAATCCTATATCCGGCGAAACTGTCCTTCAAATATGAGGGAGAGCTTAAAATGTTCTCTGACAAACAGACAATGACAGAGGTTGTGAACAAGATACCTGCCCTACAGGAAACACTAAAGGGAGCACTACAGACAGAAAGGAAAACACAGGAGTGAGAGGGTTGGAAAACAATTTTGGGAGATGGTAGCACAGCAGTGTCAGTACACTGAACAAAGAATGACTGTGAGTAGGGTTGAAAGAGGAAGGTTAGGAGCATGTGGGACAACAGAAGGAAAGAGGAAACATAAAGACTAGGACTGTATAACTCAGTGAAACCTAGGGTGCTCAACAATTGTGATAAAAGGTACAAATATGTTTTTACATGAGGGAGAACAAATGAATGTCAACATTACAAGGTGTTAAAAATAGGGTGGGATTGGGGGGAAAATGCAATCAATGCAAACTAGAGACAATAATTAAAAGAAACATTGTATTATGCTTCCTCTAATGTAACAAAGGCAATATACCAAAGCTAAATACATATGTGGGGGTGGGGAATAGGGGAAGGGTATGGGAGTCTTGGCATTGGAGGTATTGTCTGACTTTATTCTACTTTGGTTTAATGCTATCTTTCCTTTTGTCGCTTCCTGGGTGCCATGTTATGTTTTTTTTTTCTCTTTCTTTTTTTTTTCTTTTTTCTCTCTACCTTCTTTGACTCTTCCTCCTTCTTTGTGGAAGAAATGGAGATGTCCTCATATAGATAGTGGTGATGGTGATGAATACATAAATACGTGACTATACAGGGAAGGATTGATTGTTTACTTAGGATGGAATGAATGGTGTGTGAACAAAACCATCTTAAAAAAAAATGGGTTCATGAAGAAATCCTGAGGGCCCTATATTGAGTGAAATAAGACAGACACATAAGGACAAATATTGCAAAGTTTCACTGATATGAACTTGTTATAATATGTAAGCTCATAGACATGAAATATAAGTTAGCAGGATATAGAACGGGGCTAAAGAATGGGGAGTGGTAGCTTATTATGAGTTCACTAGGGTGAACGTAAACATTTGGAAGTAGACAAAGGTGATGGTAGCATGCTGTGAGAGTAAGTAACAGTGCTGAGTGTTCTCTGAATGTGGTGAAAAGGGTAAGCTCAGAGTCATGTATGTCACCAGAAGGAAAGTTGGAGGTTAAAAGATGGGAATGTATAAAACAGTGGATCTTGTGGTGGACAGTGTCCATGATTAACTGTATAAATATTAGCAATCCCTCTCATGAACTAGAGCAAATGTTTGACACTATAACTAGAAGTTAATAATAGAGGGGCATATAGGGGAAAAAAATGACTATAGCAGATTATACACTACAGTTAGTAGTATTTTAATATTCTTTCATCAACAGTAACAAAAGCACTATACCAATACTATGAATCAATAATGGAGGGGGGGTGGTTAGAGCTATGGGAGGATTTGAGTTTCCTTTTTTTATCTTTATTTCTTTTCTGAAGTAATGAAAATGTTCTAAAAATTGAAAAAAAAATGGTGATAGATGCACAGTTGTATGATGGTACCATGGGCAATTGATTGTACACTTTGGATCTTTGGATAACTGTATGGTTTGTGAACAATCACAATAAAAAAAAAATTCAATCGGAAGTTCCAAAATGTGCTGGATTGAGCCACCATGCTTAAAAGGAAAATATGCCATTATATTTATGATTAATAAAACTTGTTGGATAGAATGGACTCCTTCCCCCCAATAGGCAATTTTACAATGACTTTGTTTTCTTTTCTCAGTGTTTTTCAACCAAAGGAAATGCCAGTGAAAATATTCTTTACATTGTTCAGTGAAGATATTTTAGTTATTTCTTTAGAGTTTGATTGCATTTTATAATTAATTCAGCATAATAGAGGTGTTAAGATATACATCATTAGCTTATGAGGTGGCCTTTTTTGACTCCTGGGGGAAGGAGTCGATCTTGATGTGTTCCAGGAAGTCTCCCTGCCTTTACCCGTCACATGGCATCAGCTCCTGTTCTCTAATAAAATATTCCTACTTACTAAAATTTTTTAAATAAATATACAAGTAGTTCCTTCTTTGATTTTAGGAGAAAAAAAGTTTAGCTGACTGCTTCATAATCCATCCTTTTGAAATTGGCTGCATTTATGATGTGAAACAAATAAATGCCTACACAAATCTAAATTACCCATTTGAGTTACTGCTAAGCCTTTGAATTTGTTTTGAATAATAGTCATAAACATAGTAATTTGGACTCCATTTGATAATCAATTTTAGTTGAATTAACTTGTGGATAATGAACACACCTGTGTGCAGTTAACATAGGAGATGAAGCTGTGCATTTATATGAGCCACAGAGGTAATCTTAGATGGTAAAAATAAATGAAAAGGGGCGAGTTACCTGCAGGGCTGTAAGTGGGCGAGTGACATGACCTAACAAAATTTTTAAAGGATTGCAGTGAAGCTTGTTGAGAAAAGTCTGCTGGGAGTGCAAGTATAAAAGCAGAGTCTCTAGTTAGGAGCTTTTGCATTCATCTAGTTGAAAGATGGCTTAGTCTAGGTGTAAGTGATGTAGATAGCGAAAAGTAGTTGGATTCCGGATGTAATTTGAAGGTAAAGCCAGCATTTCCTAATGGATTAAATATATGGGATGAAAGAAAGAGAGCAGACAAGATGGCTTTTAAAGAGATGGGACAGTGATCAGGGAGTGTATATGATGCTGCACCATGAGGACATTGTGGAAATTCTTTCTACACATTTATTATTTAACTAACTGACTTTATTACATCTGAACTGGATTTGAACAATTTAGAAAGGGATCAGCAATGTGGTCCACAGGCCAAATTGGACCCCTCCCCCTGGTCTCTGTAAATAAAGTTTCATTGAAACACAGCTATGTGCATTTGTTTACATACCATCTATGCTGCTTTCAACAGCAGTATTGACAGGGGCAGAGCTGAGTGGTTGCCACAGAGACTATATGGTCCACAAAGCCTAAAATACTTACCATCTGGCCACTTACAGAAAACATTTGCCAATCTCGGTTCTAGAGACATCTTTGAAGCAGTGTGATTCTTTGATAGCATTTGCTCCTTTTTCATTTCTTACCCTGCTGACACTTCAATCACAGAGTCTGAAAACACACCTTGTGTTTCTATCTGTATGTGTTTGACCTCTGACTTTATGATTTCCTCATTCTCACAGAACACTAGAAAACTTAGCCGTTTTCACAGTGCATTCTTTTATGCACTGCACCTGCTTTCAGCATGTCTGAGTTCTGTTTTGACACACACACCACCTAAGGGCAGGTATACTTGAATATTGTATGACTTATTTCACACTCAGTATAATCCCATGTGTCTGAGGAATATGTCATAAATACTAGTGATGAATAGACATACATATATTTACATACACACTTTGAATTTTTATTTTAATAGACAGTTTCATACTTAAGGTTTTTTTAAAATAATGTACGGTTTATAAGATTACTTTACATGCCAATTAACTGCTTATTTAATACTTAATTGTAATAGAATTCATGTTTATAATTAAGGTATAATGATTTTATTATATAGCTTTCTTGGCTGGCATCTGGTTAGTTGTGTAGTTGTGTAGGCAATTAAAATTCTTGAATTAAAAACGATTAGTGAAACTATGCTCTGAATTATAGAATAATTTAGGAGAAATGACAATTTGGTTCTTTTACATAGAGTTAAATATGTTTGTGGAAGAACTTGGGTCAGTTAATAAAAATTAGCACTTAGATTATATAATATTGTATCAAAAATTTAATAGTATTATATGATAAAATAATTACTTGGGCTGAGCAATTGAAAGCATATTGAAAAAATCTTTAGTTCCTTAAGTCCCTTTTTAAAATGACTGATTTTTTGGATTGTATTTCCCTGTTGATGGATGAGGTCATGAAATTAATTCTGGGATTTTCCTCCAGGATATATATGTATTGTGGGTGGGGATATATGTGTGTGTGTGTGTTTTGTCTGAAGGATTACAAAATGCTGCACTACTCTTTTTTGTAACAGTTTTATTGAGAGATAATTTACATACTCTACAATTTACCAAGTTAAATTGTACAATTCAGTGATTTTTGATATATTCAAAGATGTGCAACCATCATCACAATTCATCACCATCAACTTTAGAATATTTACTTCACTCCACAAAGAACCCCAGTGCTTTTTAGCTATAACCCACCTACCCCTCCTGTACCCCCCACCCATCCCCAGTGCAAGGAAATGACTAACCTACTTTGTGTCTCTAGATTTGCCTACTCTGGCATTTCATATAAATGAAATCATACAATATATGGCCTTTTGTGAGTGGGTGTCTTTCACTCACCGTAATGTTTTCAGAGTTCATCCACTGTATAATACAAATTGGTGCTTCATTCCTTTTTGTGGCCAGATGACGTTCCATTGTACTGATACGCCACATTTTGTTTATCTGTTCATCAGACGGACATTTGGGTTGTTTCCACCATTTGGCTAATGTTATGACCATTTGTGTACAAGCTTTTGTGTGGAATTTCTCTGTCAGTGGTGACTCTGTGTTGAGCCTTTTGAGGGACTGTACTACTTGGCTGCCTTGTGGACAGGGAAATGCTTGGTGATGTGCCAGGGTGTACTTAAACTCCGATAGAATATGGCTCATCTTCCCGAACTGTCAGTTACTTTGCAGGAGGAAGCTAACTAGTTTAACTGGAAAGTGATTTTAAATATTAATTTTTATTAAAATAAACATAGGTGCATTATTTGGTAGAATGCTGAATTTATATAGCTTTTTAGATAACAGAAAAGACTAAAGAGATCTTTCAAGCTTGACTATGCCCCTAGCATTCTTGGAGTTAAAATTTCACTCACCTCTGCTCATAAATAAAATGTGGAAAACTTTTTTAAAAACATTGGAAGTCTAATTAATTTTTTTAAATTTTTAATGTCATTTTGTGGTTCTTTAATGAGAACATGAAATAAAGTGATGAAAATACTGACTTGCCTTGTAAAGTAGATGATAAGTATACATGTTTGTCATTTTAAGTATTCCATAGTTAATTACTTTGACTTAGTAAATAATGCGCTGATTATTGTTTTGGAAGTTATGAAGGAATTTGGAAACTAAAATCTCACTTTTTTTTAATTCCAGGTGCTGTACATAAGGTTTCTAAGAAATTAGAAATGCATGTTTATAGCAAGAGGTTGGAGATCATGCTCCAGTAAGTTTTTCACCCATTATTGCTCATCAATAGGGTAACAAGGCAGAGGATGGGGAGGAAGAAGTTCTGGATTCAGTTCTGCTCAATCCCAAACTAGCTGTGGGGCTTCAGACAAGGCGCTCTGGGTGCCTATTTTCTGTCAGTAAAGAGAGCAATTTGGAACTGGGTGATCTCTCAGATCCCTTCCAGATAAACACTCTAGTTAATTCCAAGTGTGTGTGACCTGCATGGTAAGTCCCTTCTCCATAAAACAAATTTTACTTAACATAGAGCCTCGAGATATACTTACATGAGGTGGCATATTCAGCACAGATAAAGCGTTGTTATCAAAGGTAAATATTAAAACATTAGCCTAATGTTACTATGCCTTTAAGAATTACTAAAGGCATTTCTGTCATTAAATGTGAATTCTTCAGAATGGTCTTCTCCTGGACTCTGACAGTAAATCTGTGACTATGAATTACCCTCAAACTCAGTATTTTTATAAACACTAGACTGATAATAGATCTTCCCCCTTTCCTCAGGTATTATTTAAGCCTGATTTATGAAAGTTTTGCCAAATGAACTCATATAAAACTGCTTTGTAGTGGATAACTACAATTTAAGCCTATATATTATACCTAGAAAAATAAAACGATTTATATTTAGATTTATAATCTCAGCAGCTAGTATAGTGCCTTGTTCATAGTAATCTCTCAGTAAGTACATTTGAATAAATGACTGCTTCTATTTTAAATATGAAAGTTATTTAATTCAACATCCTAGCAGAATAAGGTGTTCTGCATGTTTGGAATGTTTTTATATTAACATTTCAGCTTCTTCCTTTCTTTCCCCCAAATTCCAAACTGGTAATTTTTTTTGTAAGCAGTCATTTAGTAGCTTTTAAAATATGGATAATATAATAAATAAAAATAAATGGATGGTAGACTTTAAATGGTACTCTGCTTACTGAGGCCATTACACAGCTTCAGAAAAATGTTCTTGGTGTTGTCATTTAAATCATCTCTTGTCTTACAAGTAAAAGCCAACTAACAGTGCAGTAACCGTGCAGCAGGTTCTGTTTGTTGGTTCCCAACCCTGTGGCTATCGTAGCCCGCAGTTCTATCACTATTTTTGTAGAGGACTTTACTGCTAACCTTGGAGTCTGAATGTCCTTCCCACTTTTAGATCATGACCCCTTTGACAGTCTGGTAAGAGCTGTGGAACTTCTCCCTGGGGGAGGGGGACTGAGAGGGTATGGTGAGAGGTAGAATACTGGGGGGTGGGGTGGGGGGTGGTTAGGTGATGCCCCCAGCTGAGGCCTGTGCTTGGGACTCCAGATTAAAGGGCCCCACTGTAGAAGGTGGGGTGGCAGTGCTCTCCTGGCCTGTCTGGGGAGTCCAGCTAGAACACTTCTGCTGTTGGGTGGCTCTGTTCCCAGAGGCTTTAAAGGAATAGAAAACCTATGTTCCACTGAAATAGTTAAGCTTTCCTCTAGTACAGCAGTTGGTGGTGCTGAATTAAACATTATTGCAGTTACTCAGTTTAAGCCATGCTGTGGGGACTCGGCCAGAGGTTGCTAGCCCTTCAGCTTTGCTTCCCACTCTGACTTTCTTCTCCCAAGCCTTTCCCCTACTCTCCCGCCTCCCTTTCCCACTCCTCCCCCCTCCCATTTGAATTATTAGAAACAGGAATATGAGATAAAGAGCCAAAGCTTAGATTGGCCTCATGAATGTGAGACCAAAGTGTCTAAAGCTTCAAATTGATCATACCTTAAAAAATGCAGCTTATTTTCCCAGTCATTTAAATACTTCAGATTATGTAGGAATAAATTTACTGGCTTCTTTAGCACCACCAATAATTGATTAAATGAAAATGAAACCTTTTTTTTTTCCTATCCTTATATTTAAAGAACAAGTAGTTTGTCCCCCTACCCCCTTGAGTTTAATGAGATGTCGTCAGTGCTTGGCTGTCCAAGGGATGACCAGTATCTTTGTGGATTTTGTAGATTCACTGACTTCCTTTTCCTTCCTACTTCCAGTCTACTGATTGTGCTACTGTTTGTAACTCTGTAATGGGGAAAAATGGTGAAATTAATAATTAAACCATAGCTCCTGAACAACAGAGATGGGTCTTAACTGATTTCTCCATCCCCGGCACCTGGTGAATAGATGTTCAATTAATAATGAGTTTAATTAACTCAAATTAGGCATTTAAAATTGATTAAAAGATGTGAACAGCTAAACAGAGTGGACTTACTGTTTACTAGCTGTGGGGCTTTGAGAAAAATCACTTAATTTCTTTTCCTCATTTTTATAAGGGAATCCTTACCAAAATTATTATAAATTAAGATAATGTATATAAAGTGCCTAGCACAATACCTGCTGAATAGAGCATTCTTAACAAATGATAGCTTACCTGTTTTATATTAATAAAATATATAAAGGTAAATAGGAGTTTATCTCATGGTGTAGGTAAGTATATAATTGTATTCTGCTTCATAATTGGCGCCTATCTTCAATTTTATTTTTTCCCCAAATACATTAACTTGTACTCTGCCCCAGGTAATATATTGTTCTCACTAATATTGCATCTTTGTTTATTTTAAGGGACATATTTGGGGAAGATTGTGTAAGTGTAAAAGATGGCTCTATTCTTAGTGTCACAGTAGATGGAAAAACTGCTAATATAAACTTGGAGACCCGGGTATGTAGCTGTTCCTTCTTACATTTTATGAAATTTGGGAAATAAAATAAAGGAAATAAATAATCTGTGATCCCACGCCTAACAGGTTACATTTGCATTTTGACCATTTCCTTCCAGTTTTTATTCTGTGTTTTTTTGTTTTTAACATAATTGTGTTTACGTGGTATATACAATTATACATCCTGTTCTTTCTGTCAGCAGTGCTTTTCCATGTTGCTGCATTGTATACATTTTTAACACTTGTGTATTATTACATTGTTTTCCTTTTTCATAATATACTTTAACTTAAGCATTTCTCTAGTTTGGCATCAAGTTTATTCTAGATTTTTCAAAGAAGCTGCTTTTCTGTTTGCACAAACAAGATCCAAGTGGCTTTTTAAAAAATCAGATTGTAGAACATGGCACTTGTACTGATCTCATACCAGATCTTGCCTAAGTATGTCACAAATATATGTCTTCCTTGCTGCATTGCTTTGAGGATTAGAACAATTCTAGTAAACAATAACATGTTTCAAATTTCTTTTTTATGTTCTTTTACTATATAGGTGCTTTGAGAAAAGACTAGATTTTTTTTTTAACCTCAGTAGAAAAATAGGCTAAAAACATGAACAGGTTATCATTTATCAGATCAAACTATGGGCTTTGAAGTAAAGTCAGTAGTTGTTTTTTTGGTTTGTTTTTTTTTTTTTTCCCCCAGAATTTCTCTCTTTTTAGACCCAGTTGTTTTGCTTTTTAGCAGGGCTGTAAGGAATCTTTTTATGCATAAAGGCAGCCTGTCCCCCAGGTTTGCAGTGCAGCTGTTCTGGTTCCTGATCATCAGTCCTTACATGATCTCTACTCCTACAGGAAATGTTTTTTTCAAAAAGACTATTAATTTATCTTCCATATATTCATTGTAAACTGAAGTTGAAAGGAATGTTTGTGCTTTCACTTTCAGAGCGCAGAGTGCGAAGAAGGAAGCGAAGATGATGAATCCCTCCGGGAAATGGTGGAACTGGCTGCACAAAGACTCTATGAGGCCCTTACGCCGGTTCATTGATAACCTTATGTCTCTGTATGCATTAAAACTTTTTTTATAATGCTTGACTCTACTTCTTTTACTTAAATAAAATAGTTTCTCTGGGATGGCCTACATACTTTGACATCAAATGGTCTTTATTCCAACAGCTTGAATACTGCTAGATTACCAACTAATTTATTCTTCAACTAATTACTAAATAAACTGGGCATTTTAGAATTTATTAGTTTTGCTTCCAGGCATGTGTGTGCAGCTCCCATTGAGACCTTTAAGATATGCTCATAGCAATGAATCAGAAATTGTCTTGTACTTTTTAAGGAAAGAAAATACACATTGGTCTGTATTTTCATATCCATATTCTGCATTTGGATTAAGAAAGATTATCTTGCCAAATTGCTTGATTTGTGTTTGTAAAATTATGACTTTTGGGAATCTGTAATATTTTCTTTGTACAGTACCTATTCAGGGATATTCAGAAAATTTTTATGACTTGAGTTCAAGTGTAATCAGGTGCCAACTGTTGAATAATTTTATGTGTAAAGTGATTATTAATCATTAGTCCAATTTCCTGAAGTAACCATGTAATTCAGATTTGCAAGTAACTGGAGACAAGGGCCCCAGTGCTATCTGCTAAGGGAGCAGGTAGACTCAGCTGGGGATTCTTTGGTGTCTACTTCAATGAAAATAGTGCCGATTGCTACCTCTCCAGAAAGGAGTGGACACCAGCAAGCACAAGCTAGCACTTCACCTTCACAGCCAAACTTCTTAAAAGAGTTGCCTACACTCACTCTCAGGCTAAAGTCACCAGTTACCCGTTTGCCTCTAAATTGCATTAACATTATTTAGTCCTCATCCTGCCACCCCCATTCTTTCCCTGGGCTTTGATGACAAACTTCAGTGTATGAATCTACCTGTCACTTGAAATACATTTATTTCTATAAGACTTCTTACTTTTTTTGTCTTTGGCCCAAACCAAAGGTCTAAGGGTCAATGGCAAGTGTCATATAAGAATTTATTATATAGACTTAAAAACATTGTTTCAAGAAGTGCATGTTTCTTATAATATTTTAATATAGAATATATATATACAGCAAATATATACTTTCCTTTAAGTGTCTCTCCCCCGCACCCCCAGCCCAGGTAACCAGTTGTTCTTGAATCTGTCCATTTGTCATCTCCACTGATTCTATTTGAGTCCAAGTCATCCTCTTCTCCCCTGTGAATTCCTGCAACCAACTTCTCATTTTCTCTCCCTATAGGTGACTTTGAAAATACACATCCGATCTCAATCCTCCCCTGCTTTAAAATCTTCAGTGGCTTCCTTGTGATTAGGATGAAGTGCAAACACCTTAACTTGGTCTAGCTGGGATTCTCCCCCTTGGCTGTACACTGGAATCAGCTGGGGAGCATTAAAACTTGACTGACATCCAAGTCTTACCACCAGAAATCGAGTTGGGAGCCATGGCCCTTTTCCAGCATATATATTTAAAGTTCCCCGGTTGATTTTAGTGTGAATCCAGGGAACTACCAGCCTAAAGGCTTGATCATTCTTTGCATTATCCTCACCACCTCTCCAGTTCCAACCATTTTCCCACTTAGCACCCCACATCCAAGCCACATGAACGGTATTTCAGTTTTTCTAAAGCACACTGCTCCTCCTGCCCTTCTGATTTGAACCTAAAGCTCAGTTGTTTCGGGGACTCCTGACCCATTTTATCGCGACCGTCATAATTCATCACAGTGACGTTATTTAACGTTCCATAAATGAGTAAATAAATTCTATTTCATAATATATGATTATGTGATGAATTTCCTTTGAAGTACTTCTCTCCCGCACCTTATTTCACACTACTGCGGTTTGCAGAAACACATCTGGACCCGTCTTTAGAAATACTCTTCAGGTCCTGCGATATGTTGGATTTGAAGGCGGCGCCAGATCGCTTTCCTTTCAGGGTTTGTTTTCATCTGGGCGGAGAGGTGGGTGCACTGCTTCATCAGGTCCGTCTCCGCCTCGCCCAGGCCCCGGTGCTGACCGTGCGCGCAGAGCGGGACGCAACATTCTGGAAGCAGGGTCTGCCTCCACTCCCGCAGACCCCAGCCCGGCTATCCGGGCCACGCGGTGAGTCGCTAGTGGATGAACTGCTTTTACACGGACAAAAAAAAGAGGCAACAGCTATCGCAGTCCAGAAGTACCCGTTTGCCCATCCCCTTCCCGACAGTCAAAGGGCCCACGCTTATGCGACCTCCGGAGAAAACTGTGGGCCGGAGAGGGTAGTGGGGGTGCGGTGGGGGGGGGGTGGGGCGGCGCCAGGCTGCAAGCCGCCTCGCTGCTGCCCGGATATCCGGCTTGGACCCACCGCCCCGCTCCCCCGCCCGGATATCCGGCGTGGCCCTGCTTCTTGGCCGGTGGTGGCCATGGCGTTGTGCCAGGCAGTGGGCTGCGGGAGTTCCTTGTTCTGGCCTCGCGTGTTGCTCTTCGGAGACTCCATTACGCAGGTACCGCTGCCCCGGGCTCCCCGAAGAAGCCTGGGCGCGTCCCCGTGCCGCACTCCCGCCACGTCCTCGGGCCTCCCGGTCCCCGCTCTGGCCCTCAGATGGCTCCAGGTCTGCCTCCTCGCCTGCGCTCTGTGGCCCCGCGGGTCCTCGGGGTGCCCACACGCCCCGGGCCCGGTTCCAAATCGCAGTCTCCTGGCTCTCCGCACTCCTTCGCCCCACCCCAGTTCTGCCTACTCAGTCCGGTCTGTTCGTCACGAGACTCGAGGCCACATTTCTCTAGAATGCCCCGGTTTCCCCACCCTAAGTGAGGCCGCCCTCAGGCCGAGCTCCAGCGAGCATCTTTCTTATGACGTCCCCAGCCTTCCGTCACGCGCTTGAATGAACGTCGTGTCCCCGGCGTCTCCAGTTTCCCATAGTAATATCCTGGCTGTAGTTCTTATTTTTAGGTGTTAATAGCTACGGGGATAATGATGTCGTCTAGGCGGTACTTTCTCCTCCGTATTCTTTTGGCGTTGTGGATCCCTGGTTGACAGCTGAGGAGAGCAGGTGTAGGAAGTGAAGTGACGTGTCCAAGCCATGTCCTGGGAGTGACAAAGCCAAACTCAGTTCCGTTGCTCTTTCCATTTTGCGACATTTTCCACGGATGTCGCGGATTTCAGGATGACCTCGTTGGTACAAGTTTAGGGACAGTGTTTTCATTTTAGTGTCGTCCTCCTCACTGGCTGTTGTTTTTCAAGAAATGTGGTGTAGTCCCTCACAAACACCAACAATCATTTGTACTTTGTGTCAGACCCCGAGCCTAGTGTTGCTTTAGCCCGGGGAAGATGCCTCCAGAGGCGCCCAGACCTTGGTGGCTGAATCACTTCCTGCAGTTTCTGTGTAGTCTGTTCCCTCCATTCAAAAACTCTTGGAAGCAGTTCACCTCTGCTTCCTCTGGTGGAGCAGGTTAGGCAGTTAATGGCTGATCTTGAAGATAAAATGCCTCCAAGACTAAAGTTAAAAACGTTTTTACCCAAGATCATTTCATCTCACATGAAGGAAGAATTATTGGAAATATATGTTCTTATTTCAGGGAGGGAGTAAATCTTAAAAATTACTTAATTGTGTTTCTTTCATTTTTTTAACATTCAGATGTGAGTTTCTTAACCATTTTTTTGTTATGTGTTTATCCCTATAATTGGTAATGTTAATTATAGAAATCTGGAGCAATAAGGGCTTTCCATTTCCATGGGAATATATATCAAAGATGTTCATCCTGAGTTCTGTAATTAATAAAGCAGCCAATTTCCTTATTTTTTCAACTATTAAGAGGTATTGGCATGGACTTCATTTCCTAATGAACACAGTTGATTTTATCTCTTGTATGTAAAGTTTTAAAGTAGCTTTTCTAGGTAACGGTTAATAAAATGTAGATGACCTGTTCGAAGCCAACTTATAGGAGAAAAAAATACACTACTTATTTCTACAATGCTGCTGGGGTGTAGGTATGGTAATCCCTAAAGTGACCTCCCCTAAGCAGATTACTTGATGAAGGCCAAGAAGGCAGGGGGTACAAAGAGAAAGCAAAAGGGGAATGGCTGATCTAAACTTCCTCACTATAAATGTTTCCCCTCCACTGATAAGTAATAATGGGCTTCTCTTTCTTCAGTTTTCTTTTCAGCAGGGTGGATGGGGAGCATCACTGGCTGACAGGCTGGTCAGGTGAGAATAGTTTGATTGATACTTGTGTTTATTGATGGAAAATGTAATTGTATCTCAGGAAAAGAGAAAGAACGAGGGTGACGTAGACATTTTCCAGTCTTAAGTTCCTCCCTTACTCATCTTTGCTTGCCTTTCTTAGTCAGGATAAGGGGAGGGGAGCAAAGGAGGAATGACAGGCACTCAGGCTTCAGTGCAAAGGATTTTGCCACCCTGTGCAATCAAGCTGGAAAAATTGTAAAAAAAATTATATATATATGTGTGTATATTTATATATATAAAATAGAGGTTTGGATAAAAAAAATCCAGCTATTCACCACCTAAAGAAGACAGAAGTTCTTTTCCAGTTATTATTATGGTGGGTATGAGTAGTGAGTTCAACTGGAAAAAACATATATATTTTCTCTCAAAGTTGGATTCATTTTTGGATGGAGGTTCCCCCCCCCAAATCATTTTGATCAAATCTGTCAGAAATAGTAATGATTTTGGTATTTTATTTGTTAAACTTAATTTAGGCATATGCTAATGAACTTGTTAAAAGGAAAAGAGAATTCATTTCAAGAAGTTAAAAATAAATATTTGGAAACGTTTTTCACATTAAAAACAGAAGACACATGCATTTGTTTATGGAGTATCAATATACTGCCTGTCAGAAATTTTGTCTTATTCTTTCTTTAGAAGAATAATAAGCTGGATGCACTGTGGGCTTATTATTTGATAATAGTTTTCTTCATCAGTATTAAATAACATCAAGAACATACATTTTAAATTATTTGGAAATGTGAAATATGTTTTAAATGTCTTTACTTCCTCGTTCATTTTTATTCCTAAAACTAGAAATGATAAAATTTGCATTCCAATTTTTTTCAATTCCCAGAAGTTTCTCATTTATATGGACTTAATCTAAAACATGAAAACATGATGTCATTCTTCAGATTTCTCTTCTGTAAAATGGGGGAATTAATAGCTGACTTTAATGAAAGCTTATTATGTGCCAGACACTGTGCCATGTATTCCCTGTGTATTATCACATTTCATCTTTACAGTACCCTGCAATGTAGAGTATTTTTATTCTCCTCATTTTATAATTGACAAAAATAGATGGAAAGAGGTTCAATAGCTTGCCCATGGCCACACAGCTAATGAGTGGCAGGTGGTATGGCTTCAGAGCCCATAGTATCCCCAATCTCGGGGGATAACAGGAGTGCCTGCTTCCATAAGATTGTTGGGAGAATCGGATAAGCTAATCTGTATTTGCTTGTCAAGTTCCTGGAACATAATAAGTGCTCAATAAAGATTAGCTTTATTTTTAGTAATCCAATAACTAATTGGTTCATTAATCTTTTCTGAACAAATAAAAGATGCTGCAGTGAAAAGCTGAGTAATTACTCAGCCTGAAAAACTCCAGGCATTTCACATGTTTCATCATTCATCACTTTTAGTCCTAAAATCTTGTCAGAAATGACAGGTTATAGGTATGCTTACTAAAGACCACTTAGCTAGAATCCAGTTATTTTTCAGAATTCAAAGTAATTGTGAGAAAAGAGAAGGTTAGAGACAGTCTATACTCTGTTATGACTTATTTATATGACTTTGTAAAAGCATCTTCACAACTCAGTGGCTGCTGAATGACCTCACCCAGGAGGCCATACCTGAGCATGCTTCACCCCCATTCGGGGTCTGCCCTCAGCCTTCTGGGCTCAGAAACACTGAGAACCCCGCCCTCTCCCTAGGTACACTCACATCAGTGAAGCTAAGGGAACCATTTATAAACAAAAATTCCACAGGTGAACAAAATATGGAATGATCAGCTAGAATGGAATCCTCACACTGGCTTACCGAGCACATGTTCTTCCTATAGTCAGTCTTTAAATATGTTAATATTTAAAGTGAATTTTTTTGCATTCTGTGCATCTGCTTCACCCATCTCCTCAACCCTGAAATGATTTAACCTAATTTCCAAGTTTGAAAGTTGTTAGGGGGACTCTTATTGGAATTATCCCTTGTACTGCCGGTATACGTATTAATGACGTTTAAAATACATACGATTTGTACAATCCTTATCCCACAGTAACATCTTTAAGTTTTAAATTTTTAAAGCAGTTTCATTGAGATGCATTCACACACCATGTACTCTGTGCAAAGTATACAACAATGGCTTGCAGTATAATCACAGAATTGTACATTCATCACCACAATCAATTTTAGAACGTTTTCATTACTCCGAAAACAAAAACCCCATATACCTTATCCCCCACTATATTGATCCTTAGCATTGGTGTGGTATATTTGTTACAGTTCAGGAAAGAATATTAAAATATTACTGTTAACTATAGTCCATATTGTGCATTAGGTGCATTTTTCCCCATATACCACCCTTTTAATTCCTTGTAATAGTGATGTACATTAGTTCTAGTTCATGAAAGAACATTCTTATATTTGTACCATCAGCCACAGTCGTCATCCACAACAGGGTTCACTGTGTTAATACAGTCCATGTTTTATCCTTTAGCTTTCCTTCTAGTGACATAAACAGCCCTTAACTTCCCCTTTCAACCAGTCATGTGCGTAATTCATTGCTGTTAATTATACTCACAATAATATGCTATCATCTCCTCTATCCATTTCCAAACATTTACAATCAACCTAATTAAAAATTCTGCACAATTTAAGCATCAGCTCTTCATTCTCTACCCTCGTTCTGTCTCCTGATATCCTATACACTAGGTATTACCTAGTGTATCCTATACACTAGGGAATAACTCCATGAATTTGCACATTAAAATTAGTTTGTATTAGTGAGTTCATACAATATTTGTCCTTTGTCTGGCTTGTTTCACTCAATAGACATCTTCAGGTTTCCTCCATGATATTGCATGCATCAACACTTCATTTTTTCTTTCACCTGAATAATATTTCATCATACATAGATGCCACATTTTGTTTATCCATTTTTCAGTTGATGGACACTTGGGTTGTTTCCATCTTTTAGCAATTGCTGCTGTGAACATCAGTGTGCAAATGTCTGTCTGCATCCCTGCTTTCAGTTCTCCTGAGTATATATCTAGTAGCTGGATTGCGGGATCATGTGGCAATTCACTACTTGACTTCCTGAGGAACCACCAAACTATCTTCAACAGCAGCTGTACCGTTCTGCATTCCTACCAGCTGTG
Source organism: Choloepus didactylus (assembly GCF_015220235.1). Lineage (NCBI taxonomy): Eukaryota > Metazoa > Chordata > Mammalia > Pilosa > Megalonychidae > Choloepus > Choloepus didactylus. The sequence goes on from NC_051326.1 coordinate 58,409,424, forward strand.
AATAAGTGTTCCTGTTTTTCCACATCGTCTCCAACACTTGTAGTTTTCTGTTTTCTTAATAATGACCAAGTACATGTGAAATGATGTCTGATTGTGGTTTTGATTTGCATTTACCTAATAGCTTGTGATGTTGAGCATCTTTTCATGCGCTTTTTTAGTCATTTGTATTTCCTCTTTGGAAATTGTCTATTCAAGTCTTTTGCCCATTTCTTAATTGGGTTGTTTGTCTTTTTATTGTTGATTTGTAGGATTTCTTTATGTATTCTGGATATTAAACCCTTACTAGAGATGTGGTTTCCAAATATTTTCTCTCATTGAGTAGGCTGCCTTTTTACTTTCTTGATAAAGTCTTCAGTTTTGAGGAGGTCTCATTTATCTATTTTTTTCTTTTGTTGCTTGTGCTTTGGGTGTAAAGTCTAAGAACTCATTACCTACCACAAGATCTTGAAGATGTATCCCTACATTTCCTTCTAAGCGTTTTATGGTTCTTGCTCTAATATTTAAGTCTTTGCTGCATTTTGAGTTAATTTTTGTATAAGGTGTGAGATAGGAGTCCTCTTTTATACTTATGGATATGGATATCCAGTTCTCCTAACATCATTTGTTGAAGAGACTGTTCTGTCCCAGTTGAGTGAACTTGGCAGACTTCTCAAAAAATCGATTGACTATAGATTTGAGGGTCTGTTTCTGAACTCTAAATTCGATTTCATAGATCAGTATGACTGTCTTTATGTCAGTACCATCCCATTTTGACCAGTGTAGTTTTGTAATATGCCTTAAAGTCAGGAAGGGTGAGTCCTCCAACTTGACTCATCTTTTTCAAGATATTTTTTGGCTATTCGAGGCCCTCTTCCCTTCCAAATAAATTTGAAATTGGATTTTCTGTTCCTGTAAAGTAGGATGTTAGAATCTTGATTGGGATTGCATTGAATCTGTGAATGAATTTGGATAGAATTGACATCTTAACGATATTTAGTCTTCCAGTCCATGAAAACAGAATGCCCTTCCATTTATTTAGGCCTTCCTTTATTTTTTTACTTTTTTATTTTTTTTAAGCAATGTTTTGTAGTTTTCTGTGCACAGGTCTTTAACATCCGTGGTTAAATTTATTCCTATCTGTTTGATTCTTTTAGTTGCTATTGTAAATGGAACTTTTTTCCTGATTTCCTCCTCAGATTGCTCATTGCTAGTGTATAGTAACACTACTCATTTTTGCATGTTGATGTCGTATCCTACTTTGTTGAACTCATCTTATTAGCTCTAGTAGCTTTGTTGTAGATTTTTTGAGACTTTCTAAATACAGGATTGTGTCACTGCAAATAGTTCAAGTTTTACTTCTTTCCACTTTGGATGCCTTTTATTTCTTTTTCTTACTTAATTGCTCTAGCTAGAACTTCTAGCACAATGTTAAGTAGCAGTGGTGACAGTGGCTTGCCATTTAGTACGATGTTGGCTGTGGATTTTTCATATATGCACTTTATCAAGTTAAGGAAGTTTCCTTCTATTCCAATCTGTCTAAGTGTTTTTATCAAGAAAGGATACTAGATTTTCTCAAATGCCTTTTCTGTGTCAATGGAGATGATCATATGGTTTTTCCGTTTTGATTTGTTAATGTGGTTGGTGTATTACATTAATTTGATTTTCTTGCACTGAACTATACTTGCATACCTGGGATAAAATCCACTTGATCATGGTGTATAATTCTTTTAATGTGCTGTTGAATTTGATTTGCAAGTATTTTGTTGAGGGTTTTTGCATGTATATTCATTAGAGAGATTGGTCTGTAATATTCTTTTCTTTGTAGTATCTTTATCTGTTGGTATTAGGGTGATGCTAGCTTCATAGAATGAGTTAGAGTTCCCTCCTCTTCTTTTTTTTTTTTTTGAAGAGTTTGAGCAGGATTGGTATTAACTCTTCTTGGAGTGAGTGGTAGAATTCACTTGTGAAGCCATCTAGTCCTGGGCTTTTATTTGTTGGGAGGTGTTTTTTTGTTTGTTTGTTTCTTTGTGTTTTTTTAAGGTGATTATCATTTTCTAAAATTCAATTTTATTGAGGTATATTCACATACTATACAGTCATCCAAAGTGGACAGTTATTCACAGTACCATCATATAGTTATGCATTCATCACCCCAGTCTATTTTTTGAACATTTTCTTTGTACCAGAAAAAGTGAAAATAAGAATAAAAAAATACAAATAAAAAAGAACACCCAAATCCCCAAATCATCCCCTCCACCCTATTTTTCATTTAGTTTTTTTGCCCCCATTTTTCTACTCATCCATCCATATACTAGATAAAGGGAGTCCGATCCACAAGGTTTTCACAATCACGCTGTCACCCCTTGTAAGCTACATTGCTATACAGTTGTCTTCAAGAGTCAAGGCTACTGGACTGCAGTTTGGTAGTTTCAGGTATTTACTTCTAGCTATTCTAATGCATTAAAACCTAAAAAGGGTTATCTATATAGTGCATAAGAATGCACTATGGCTCCATTTGGAATCTCTCAGCCACTGCAACTTTATTTCGTTTCATTCCGCATCCCCCTTTCGGTCAAGAAGTTGTTCTCAATCCCACAATATCGGGTCCAGATTAATCCCTGGGAGTCATATCCTGCATTGCCAGGGAGATTTACACCCTTGGGAGTCAGATCCTGTGTAGTGGGGAGGGCAGTGAGTTCACCTGCTGAGTTGGCTTAGCTAGAGACAGAGGGCCACATCTGAGCAACAAAGAGGTACTCGGGGGGAGACTCTTAGGCACAATTATAAGCAGGTTTAGCATCTCCTTTGCAGTAATGAGCTTCATGAGGGCAAGTTTGGTGATAAAGGGCTTGGCATATCAAACTGCCAGTCCTCAGTGTTTGTGAGAACATCAGGAACAATCCAGGTGAGGAACCCCAACACGTCTGCATTTTTCCCCAGTGTCTTGGGGTGGGGTGGGGGGCTGCATATATATTTTTATCCTCTGTCCACATTACTTTGGAATGTGTGTCTATTTCACATGAACTTATGCACACTTACCAGGTCTCACTTCCTATTAAAAGTTCCATGTATTTATGGTATTTGAACAAACTATGAGTTACATTGTGTAGGAAATATAGATCTTGCACCAACTAAGCATCTCTTCCCTTGGTCTCACATGGAATTTGAAGTTTTAAAATGCAGTCAGTATTGTCCTTTATTTACCCTTTGGCCCGATTTGCCCTAGTCCTAACCACGTCTACTTCATTCATATCTCTAGTTGAAGTCTGGACTCTTTCAGCTTTTTTAACAGTTGCTATATGTGCTAATACTGACATTCATATCTGCTGAGTTCTAGCTCTGAGTTTCAGGTGTCACATAAATACCCAGAGTTCCAGGGATTGATCAGGTTATACATAAAGGGATCAGCCTCTCAGAATCTGGAGATAGCCATTACAATTCAGGAAAAGTTGTGACTGTTGTAAGAGCTTACAATCTAGGGACAGTTACTATAAGCGATACCCTGATAAGCTTTGCTCTCAGGTTCAATTCTGAGTTCACACATTGTAGTTAGTCCATATTGGTGAGGCATTATAGTGTTTGCCTTTGTTTCGGGCAAAATGCTGAACTCAAAATGCTGTCTACAGGATCCATTCACCTTGTTGAGTGTCTCACAGCTTCACTCCTCGCAGTTGCTCAATATTCCATTGTATTCACACATAACATATCACTATTCTGTTCCTCAGTCGATGTACCCTTAGGCCACCTCCACGCATTGTGGATCATGCATACTCTTTCCATAAACCCCACTGTGGAAATGTCCATTCATGTCCCTGCTCTCAGATCCTCCAGGTAAATGCCCCCCTAATGAGGTAGCAGGACCTTAAGGCACCCACATACTTAGCTTCATGAGGAACCACCCCATTGTCCTCCAGAAAGGCTATACCATTCTGCCTCCTAAACAACAGTAAATACGTTCATCCCTCTCTCCATGTTTTCATCAGGACTTTTATCCCTGTTTATGTTTTTCCATACAATTTTATAGAGCTATATTCACATATCATACAGTTATCCACAGTGTATAATCAGTTGTTCATGGTATCATACAGTTGTGCATTTATCACCACAGTCAGCACTTGAACATATTGATTACTATGGAAAAAAAAAAGTTTTTTTTTAATGAATAATAAAAAACATAAGAAAACTAATGTATCATACAACACAATGTAATAGTAGCATCAGACAACACCACCACTGCCAAGAATCGCATATCCCTTCTTTATTTCCCACACTCATACACATTTAGCTTTGATATATTGCCTTTGTGACATTTAATGGAAGCATGTTACAGTGTTACTGTTGACCATAGACTCCAATTTGTTTTGCTTATTTTTTTTCCCCAATACCATCCCCTTTCCAACATTCTGCATGGTTGACATTCATTTGTTCTCCCACATACAGGAACAGTTTTATATTTATATATTTAGTCACAATCGTTGACCTCTCCAGTTTTTGCTAAGTTAAAAAGTTTCAGTCTTTATCTTCTGTCTTTATCTCAGGTGTCATTCATGTCTCTAGCCTACTTCTTTCAGCTTTCCTCTTGGACATCTTTGTTCAGTGTACTTACAATATTGTGCTACCATCTCACAGTATTATGCTATCTGTTTCTGGATCTATACAGTCAAGCCTGCTGAACATTCTGCAGTCCTTCAGCATCAAGTGTCTGATTTCTACCCTCTTTCTATCTCCTGGTAGCCTGTGATATCACCTTTTAACCCTCAAGGTTTGCTCATTAATGTTAGATCATATTAGTTAGACCATACAGTATTTGTTCTTTTGTTTCTGGTTAATGTCACTCAACATAATGTCCTCAAGGTTCGTGCACATTATTATATCTTCCATGTGTTTGTTTTGTCTTACAACTACATAATAGTCCATCATGTGTGTATACCACAGTTTGTTTATCCACTTGTCCGCTGATGGACATTTGGGCTGTTTTCATCTGTTGGCTATCATGAATAATGCCACAGTAAACATTGGTTTACAAATGTGCATTCGTGTCTTAACTTTCAGTTCCTGAGTATATACCTAGTAATGGAATAGCTGGGTCATATGGCAAATCTATACTTAGCTTCCTGAGGAACTGCCATACTGTCTTCCAAAGTGGTTGCACCATTCTACATTCCCATCAACAGTGAATAAGTGTACCTCTTTCTCTACATCCTCTACAGCTTTTGTAATTTGGTGGGTTTTTTTATAATGGCCATTCTGGTAGGTGTGAGATGATATCTCATTGTGGTTTTGATTGCATTTCCCTAATAGCCAGTGAGGTTGAACATTTTTCATATGTTTTTGAACCATTGTATTTCCTCTTCAGAAAAATGTCTGTCTCTGTCTTTTGCCCATTTTTTAATTGGGTTGTTTGTCTTTCTGTTGTTGAGTTGTAGGATCGCTTTATATATTCAGGATATGACACCCTCATCTGATATGTGGTTTCCAAAAATTGTCTCCCATTGCTTTTTACTTTTCTGACAAACTCCTTTGATGTACAAAAGTATTTGATTTTGAGGAGATCCCAGTTGTCTCTTTGTTCCTTGGTTGCTCACGCTTTGGGTGTAAGGTCTAGGAAACCCACCTTCTATCACAAGATCTTTAAGAAATTGCCCTACATTTTCTTCTAAGAGTCTTATGGCCTTAGCACTAATGTTTAGGTCTTTGATCCATTTCGAGTTAATATTTGTATAAGGTGTGAGATAGGGGTCCTCTTTCATTCTTTTGGAAATGGATATCCAGTTCTCCAAAGGCCATTTATTGAAGAGGCTGCTCTGTCCCCATTGCTTTGGCTTGACTGTCTTATCAAAGATCAATTGTCCATAGATACGAGAGTCTATTTCTGAACACTCAATTCAATTCCATTGGTCGGTGTATCTATCCTTATGCCAGTACCATGCTGTTTTGAGCACTGTAGCTTTGTAATATGCTTCAAAGTCAGGTAGTGTGAGAACTCTCACTTCGTTCCTCTTTCTCAAGATATTTTTGGCTATTCGGGGCACTTTGCCCTTCCAAATAAATTTGGTTATTAGTTTTTCTAATTTCTACAAAGTAAGTTGCTGGGATTTTAATTGGTATTGCATTGAATCTGTAAATCAGTTTAGGTAGAATTGACATCTTAATTATATTTAGTCTTCCAACCCATGAAGATGGTATGTTCTTCCATTTTTTAAGGTCCTGTTTGATTTCTGTTAGCAGTTTCTTGTAGCGTTCTTTGCATAGGCCTTTTGTGGTCTTCATTAAGTTTTTTCCTAAATATTTGATTCTCTTGGTTGCTATTGTAAGTGGAATTTTTGTCTTGATTTCTTCCTCTTCTTGCACATTACTTGTGTATAAGAACACTACAGATTTTTGCGTGTTGATCTTGTAATCTGCCACTTTGCTGTATTCATTGATTAGTTCTAATAGCTTTGCTATAGATTTTTCTGGATTTTCTACATATAGAATCATGTCATCTGCAAAGAGTGAAAGTTTTACTTCTTCCTCTCCAAATTGGAAGCCTTTTATTTCTTTTTATTGCCTAATTGCTCTAGCTAGAACTTCCAGCACAATGTTGAATAACAATGGTGACAGTGGGCATTCCTGTCTTGTTCCTGATCTTAGAGGGAAAGCTTTCAGTCTTTCCCCATTGAGTATGATGTTAGCTGGTGGTTTCTCATATATTGCTCTTATCATATTGAGAAAGTTCCCTTCGATTCCTATCCTTTGAAGTGTTTTCATCAAACTTGTGAATTCTTCATTATGGTCATCCAGTGTCTTCTTTATATCCTTCATCTCTTTTGCCATATCTTCCCTCAGCTCACTGATTTGATTTTGAATTGATTTAGGAAATCTGTTTTATTATTAATTATTTGTTTCAGTTCCTGTATCTCAGTTGAAGTGTTAGTTTGTCCCTTTTTCTGGTCCATTTTTTCATATTTCCTAGTATAGTTCATTATCTTAAGCTGGCTAGGCATCTGATTTTCTTGATTAGTTTATTCTGGAACTTGTTTTCACTCTTTTACCTAGGGTTTTCTTGTTGTTTGGCTTTGTTCTCTATCCTTTGGTGTTCTGTTCAACTTATTTTAGACCTCTAACATAGCTTCTATTTAGTTGATGAGAAGTTTTCACCTCTGGTTTTTCTATTTCTTGCCCTGCCTCTATATAGCCTTTTTGTGGGAGGGTCCTCTCAGTTATGGTCAACCCCAGTCAGGTTTTCCCAGTCCATAGAGGCCCAGATCTCAGGAGGAGGGTATGGAGTTTCCCTGTGAATGAGCCCCTCCTTTGAGGCCTTTAGACTCTGTGCTTTTCCTATCCTGTCCAGCAGGTGATACTTGCCAGCCCATAGCTCCCTCACCAGTGTAAGGAGGAGTGGTGTCTTTAGTTCTCATGGTGACCCTGACCCTGTCGGGGTCATGGCTGTCTGATTTCCAGCCCCTGGAGTCTGAGCTCCTTGATGAGGGCTGCCAATTGAGCTGGACCACACCCCCCTCTTCTTGGGGAAGTAATGCCCTTTAGGGGATTGTCTCCCCCACCAGGTTCACTGCTTTGTCTGTCTGACCTATCTCAGCTCTTCTGGGTTCAGAGGCCAGTTGCTAGATATCTGAAAAGAGCTACTTATAATAGTTATTTTAAAAAGAAAGAAAAAAAGTCCCTTTTTAAAGCCTTTTCCCAATGGAAGTTTTGTCAGTGTCAGAATAGAATATTTAAAGATGGCCTTTGAGCTATTATCTGGATAATTACTCTCCAACAGCTTTAATTCTGACCTTGCCAGGGGGCTGTTGAAGTGTAAAAAGATTACGAGTCAGAGAGCAAAAAAGGGGGAGGGGCAAAATGTAGGGGGGGGAAGAAAAAACAGCCTTTTTGGAGCCAGGGAATGGGTGCCCCTTGTACATGCCCCCCCTTCCTGGAGCCTAGCCCTTCTCTAGCACTCCCAGCTCTAAAAGTTAATTAATTAATTTGTTAATTAATTCTGCAGTTGAGGCTGGTTTGAACCCCCTTCTTGCTCCCAGCAGATTGTTTTTTTGGTTTTTCCTTTCAAGGAGCCCGCTGTGAGACAGTCTGAGCAGCCTGGGTGGGGAGTGGCACCAGACCCCTGGTCGGGGGAACTTACAGATTTCGCTGCCATCTCAGCTTTTCCATGCAATTTAGACCTGTATACAATGTGTGACTGGTCACTGGAGACCCCGAAAACACTGTTTCATACAGTTCCTGAGTAATTACCAGCTGCTGTAGAGGAGACACTAAATTCCACTCCTCACCACTTCGCCATCTTGCCCTGCCCCTGTTGGGAGGTTTTTGATGACTAATTCAATCTCTTTACTTGTGATTGGTTTTTTTGAGGTCTTTTATTTCTTTTAGAGTTGGTGTAGGTTGATGTGTTTCTAGGAAATTGTCCATTTTATCTAAATTGTCTAATTTGTCACCATACAGTTGTTCTAGTATCCTCTTATGATCCTTTTTATTTCTGTGGCGTCAATAGTAATGTCCCCCCTCTCATTTCTGATTTTATTTATTTGCATCTTCTCTTTTTTTTGTTTGTTTGTTACTCTAGCTAAGGGTTTGCCAATTTTATTCATCTTCTCGAAGAACAAACTTTTCTTTTGTTAATTCTCTAATATTTTTTCTCAATTTCATTTATTTCTTCTCTAATCTTTGTTATTTTTTTCCTTCTGCTTGCTTTGAGATTAGTTTGCTGTTCTTTCCCTAGTTCCTCCAGATGTGCAGTTAGTTCTCTGGTTTTAGCTTTTTCTTCCTTTTTAATGTAGGCATTTAAAGCTATAAATTTTTCTCTCAGCACTACCTTTGCTGTATCCCATAAGTTTAGATAATGTTGTGTTCTCATTTTCATGCGTCTCAGTGTACTTACTGTTTTCTCTTTCAGTTTCTTCTTTGGTCCCTGGTTGTTTAAGATGTTAACCTCCATATATTTGTGAATTTTCCAGTTCTCTGCCTGTCATAGGTTTGCAGCTTCATTCCATTATGATCAGAGAAAGTGCTTTGTATAATTTCAGTTTTTTAAAAATGTTTGAGGCCTGTTTGTGACCCAACATTTGGTCTATCCAGGAGAATGATCCATGAGCACTTGAGAAGAATGTATATCCTGCTGTTTTGAGGTGCAATGTTCTGTATGTGTCTGTTAGGTCTAGTTCATTTATCATGTTATTCAAGTTCTTAGTTTTCTTATCGATCCTCTTTCTAGACATTCTGTCTATTGATAAAAGTGGTGTATTGAATTCTCCAATTCTTATTACTCCTTTTGCCAGTGTTTGTCTCATGTATTTTGGGGTACCCTGGTTAGGTGGATATTTATGATATTTCTTTTTGATGATTTCCCCTTTTATTAATTTATACTAATAGATAATATATATACTGTCCTTCCTTTTCTGTTATAACATTTTTGCATTTAACGTCTATTTTGTCTGACATTAGTATAGCTAATCCAGCTCTTTTTGGTTACTGTTTGCATGGAGTATCTTTTTCCAGCCTTTTACCTATTTGTATCCTCGGGTCCAAGGTGAGTCCCTCAAGGTGAGCATATAGCTGGATCATATTTTTTATCCATTCTGCCGATTTGTGTCTTTTCATTGGAAGGTTTAATCCATTATCATTCAATGTTATTACTGTAAAGGCAGTACTTACTTCAGGCATTTCATCCTTTGGTTTTTGTATGTTGTATCTTATTTTATCTCTTTTCTACCCTTATAGTTACCTTTATTGATAATCTTCATTTCTGTACTCTTCCTCCAAGCCTCTCTCTCCTGTCTTTTTCCTTTTAGCGTGCAGACATTTCTTACAGGGCAGGCCTCTTGTTAACCAACTCTCTCAGTTTCTCTTTATCTGAGAATATTTTTAACTCCCCCTCAATTTTGAAGGACAGTTTTGCTGAATAAAGAATTCTTGGCTGGCAGTTTTCCTGTTTCAGTATCTTAAATATGTCATACCACTGCCTTTTCACATCCATGGTTTCTGATGAGAAATCAGAACTTAGTCTTATTGAGGATTCCTTGTATGTGATGGATTGCTTTTCTCTTGCTGCTTTGAAGATTCTCTTTTTATCTTTGGTAGTTAAGAGTGTGATTAGTATGTGTCTTGGAGTAGATCTATTCCAGTTTATTCTGTTTGCAGTATGTTGTTCTTGGTCTTGTATATTTATGCCTTTCATAAGAGTTGGGAAATTTTCAGCCATTATTTCCTCGAATATTCTTTCTGCCCCTTTTCCTCTCTGTTCTCCTTCTGGGACACCCATGACATGTGCTTCATGTTGTCATTCAGTTCCCTGGGACCCTGTTCAAATGTTTCCTTTCTTTTCTTTATCTGTTCTTTCTGAAAGATTTCGGACATCCTGTCTTCTAACTAACTGACCCTTTTTCTGTTTGTTCATATCGGCTGTTGCATGCCCCTAGTGCTTTTAATCTCATCTATTGTACCTTTCATTCCCATAAGTTCTGTTATTTTTCTTTGCATGTTTTCAAATTTGTCTTAATGCTCACACAGTTTCTTTTTAATACCCTT